>NC_060140.1:815742909-816051772 GCF_021461385.2 Schistocerca piceifrons | reverse complement strand
CACGTTCCGGGAAGTTATTCTGATTTGCGAGTGGGTTTTTTGTATATTATTCGTGAAGTGTTTTGTCAAAAAAACAGCTGGTTACGAGAAAGTAAGCACATTCATAATATTGGTAAATAATACGACGCAACTGGAGTTACAAGTTCGCCACTATCCACGTAGATACGTATGCATCAGATTTGATATCGCTCTGTATTGGGAACCACCTTCTCCAAGCTCTAAACTTGCCGATAATTTCCTGTAACGAAAAAGTTTCATGGTGGCCCATCCAGTCCACGTGCATACGAAATGAGGGATGGAGAGAATTTAAAAATGGAGAAAGACCATAAACATTTGGTTACGTGATTGATTTCCCATTTTTTTCTACACAGATAACTATTTTAGGTAACTACGTTTGTCAGTCCATTGGAGGAACAAACGCGAGGACAGGTCTTGCGCAATGACATTTGATACACTGTCAGTCACATTGTCTCTGAACAGCTCATTTGATACATTGATCATAGTTCACCGCTGTATACGTAAACAAAATTTAATTTAATGATTTAGTCATGGATTTAGCTGTGATCAACCAGTAGCATACGAGACCACATTGTATAATTGTCATTGGAAAAGTCTCAGGACGTTTTTCAGCACAGGCGGTTTATATTAAAAACTGTTACTGTACAAGTGAACTTTGCTAGCGAGAGTAGTACGAGTACCTCATGATGATTAGATGTTAATAACGATCTATGGCTGGAAAATATGTACTCGAAAATTAGAGACACACGTAGTAAAAAAGTATTTAAGTGCTTATTACAGCCTGCATTCTGTGTTCATGACCTGCAAGCTGCATCTTGTCGCCCTTGTCTCAAATGTGTGGGATACTCAGCCGTTGCTGGCTGGCACGACAGATATAGCTCAAAAGGACATTCTCTATCTCACTCGTTCTCTCTTTCCCTCTCCCTCTCTCACTCTCTCTCTCTCCCCCCCCCCCCCCCCTCTCTCTCTCTCTCTCTCTCTCTCTCTCTCTCTCTCTCTCTCTCTCTCTCTCTCTCTCTCTCCAGAAGCGTTATTCATCATATATGAACAATTCTGATGCTTGCTGAAGGCCAAGTTGCACAATGTCTGCAATATGCGATTGAAGCCTTACTGGCTACAGCTACTAGTGGTGAACATGGCGGTGATTACTCCTCGCATTTTTTTGTTTCTTTAAAAAAAAGTGTCTGCTTATTTCATTCTTCCTATCATATGCCAGTGGCGGTAATGGTTTACAGTGTAAATTTAGTGATGTGGTGTGTATGTGTGTGTGTTGTGTGCGTGTGTTTGTGTACAAAAACAGGTCTTTTACAAGTCTACGGTGATCTCATAGTGTCACACTCTTCCAAAGAAGTCTTACAGTGACGTCAATGTTTTTAACTCACTAGGAAATCTGTTCATACCAGGAATGTTAATTAGCAGCACAGATTCGTTAGGTGTAATCGTTTACAGTGTAAATTCTAAGCAATGAGTTGTGTGTGTGTCTATAATTGCGTTTTCCGCCGTTATTTACAAGCCAACTATAATCTTATAGTCTTAGACTCTTCTAAGGCATTCTTGTCAATGTTTTCAACCCACCAATAATGCAGGAATTAGTTCTTCACAGACTTGATACATAGCAATGTAGTATTTTTTGCAGTACAGTTATTGTTTAACATGGGGTATCAGTATGTTTCTTAAATTATTGCATTTAACTATTTATTTAACGTGCGATTTCAGTGTGTTTGTTAAAATATTGCACTGTGCTAATTGATTAACATTTAAAGTCCCATATCCTCATGTGTCTTAGGATGACGGTCTTGGAATGTATGAGAAAATCGGATACATTGCAACAAACTGTTCTAAAATTGTAAACAGAAATGGGAGGTGATGAAACATTAAGTTCTTACAGAAAATGTCATGATGTCATTGATTTATAGTACGAGGGTCAGTTAAAAAGTAATGCCTCCTATTTTTTTTTCTACGTTTAATTGTCAGGAAATTTAAATGCAATTACATAGGTTGAAAACCACAACATTGAGGATCATTTTGTCATTTTTCAATGTAATCTCCGCCCATCTCTACAGTTTTGGTCCATCTTTGAACAAGGGCACGTATCCCAGCACGGTAAAAATCACAGCTCTGCTTCCTAAGCCATTGACGCACGGATGTTTTGACGGCCTCCTCATCTTCAAAATGAATCCCACGATGAGCTTCTTTTAGTGGCCCGAACAGATGGAAGTCTGATGGTGCCAGGTCAGGGCTGTATGGGGGATGAGGCAAAACTTCCCATCCAATTTTGACAATCTCGTCAGAGGTGTGACGACTGGTGTGTGGTCTTGCATTGTCATGCAAAAGAAGAACATCTGCCATTGATTTTGTTGGGCGAACTCGCTGAAGACGTGCTTTAAGTTTGTTGAGGGTTGTGACGTATTGAACAGAATTTATTGTGCATCCCTGCTCCAAAAAATCAACCAGAATCACACCCTCTGTATCCCAGAAAACTGTTGCCATAACTTTCCCTGCCGATCGCACAGTTTTGAATTTTTTCTTCCTCGGCGAGCTTGTGTGACGCCACTCCATTGACTGCCTCTTTGATTCGGGTTCAAAAAAATGCACCCATGTTTCGTCCCCGGTCACAATTTTTTTCAGAAACTCATCTCCCTCCAAACGGAAGCGCTGCAAGTGTTGGGAGGCTATTGTTTTCCTTGCCTCTTTATTCTGATCGGTTAACATTCTTGGAACCCACCGTGCACAAACTTTTGAGTACCCCAATTGTTTAATAATCGTGATCACACTGCCTTTACTAAGAGAAATAATGCGACACACTTCATCTGCAGTCACCCGACGGTCACCACAAATGATGTCATCAACTTGCTGAATGTTGTGTGGAGTCACCGCACTCACCGGCCTGCCGCTCCGCTTTTCGTCAGTCAACGGTGTTTGCCCTTCAGCTTCCTTACAACGACGAACCTATCGTCTAACAGTGCTGACATCCACTGTCACAACACCATACACCTTCTTCAGTCTTTCATGAATGCGTATGGGCGTTTCACCTTCTGCATTCAAGAATTCAATCACACAACGCTGTCTCAAACGAACATCGATGTCGGCCATCTTACAAAATTCTGCTGTGCTGCCACCTGTTGACACAGAAAGTTACTACTGCAGTGGATTGCAGAAGAAGGTTTGAGGAATGGCGCCAAATTCAAATTTTTCACTTAACTTAATTTCTTTAAGTAGAAAAAAAATGGGAGGCATTACTTTTTGACCGACCCTCGTAGTTCAGCTAATAGGACAACGAGCCCCTTCGAATTCCCAGTCATACACTGTAAAGTCAAAGTGTCTTACTCATAAATTAAGATAATATTCATCGCCATTTTTCAAGTAGGATGACTATGCAGCTGATCCCGTTAATGATGCTTTCACTATGGTGCACAGATCTTCAATGGCGAAACTCACCCAGTTAGACTACAGAAACGGGAAATTGGAGAGAGGGACTTTAATTCTTACCATTTCAAGTCATCCTGTTAGCGTAGATGAGTGAGGGAATTGTTATCTGAGCCAGAACAAGCACAGTCGATGGGTAGCATGGAATGGGGCCATATCTTGACGTATCAGGTTACATTATGACCTTGAATGTACCGCTTATTACTGCCAGAGAGGTGTAAGCATTGATCGAGAGGTAAGATCGCTGTTTGTCTTAGAATCCAATACTCACTACAGATTTACTTTGCTGTTCATATTTTTGTTACCCTGCATTCCTACCTTCTAATACATTATTAGACTAAAAGCGCTGTTATTTCACCAGCGTACTTCAATAATTCCACGTAACTTCAACGTATGCATCTCTCTTCCTAAACTGCCCAATCGAAGTACCCAACTAGGGAATGTAAAATTCCACACTCTGGTCGCCGAAGCAAGTTTTGTTTCTGCCAATGACAACCTCCTCTTGAGTATTCCCCGCCAGGAGGACCCAGTGGGAGACTAATTTACCTACGAAAATTTTACCCAAGTAGATGTCATTATCATTAAGCTATAAGTAGAGCTGCATGTCCTCGGTGAATGTATCGACCGTAGTTTTCCCTTGCTTTAAGCTGCTTGAAATATTAGCACAACAAGGCCACGTTGATTAAAGTTACAGATGGTTTTCAGTTAATCATTCTGCATGTTCGCCTTGCAGCTGCTGAAAAGTCTTCTGTCCATTTTCGGGAATTACATTTTCGTCTGGCCTCTTCACATACACCCTTCCAATATGTTTGCACTTACAGGCTGTATCATCAAGGCAAGTAAGCCACTCGACCTAGGCAACATCCATGGCTCGTGAAGGTGGGAATTTATATTTGTGTCTAATCACATGCTTAAGTTGCCGTATAATGCACGCTCCAGTCACATGAGTATGACATAAACGCACAATAACCACTCAAAGGTGGCAGATAGCAGCACTAGCAGTGGAGGGATATGTGAAACGTGTTGAGGACACGCAGAAAATGAGAGCAGTCGTTGTCGTAATGCGAAAACGGAGCGATTTATTTGATGTCAAAAACGGCACGATCATTCGCTTTCGCGCCAAAGGTGTAAACATTTCCGAAGCGGCTAAGTTCGTAATCCGTTCGCATCCCGCCGTGGTTGAAGTATAACGTGCATGGCTATATGGTGCTATCAAAATCGGCGACGAAGAAATTTCGCTACACCACGACTCATGGATGACTGGGGTGAACGGTGGCTGCAGAGATGTGTACGGGCGGATAAACATGCAACTGATGAACAAGTGACCACACAGATGAAACAAAGGGCTACCAAAAATGACTCGTGAATGACAATTCAACGAATATACAGTACCGGCCATTAAAGTTGCAACACCAAGAAGAAATGCAGATGATAAACGGGTATTCATTGGACAAATATATTATACTACAACTGAGATGTGATCACATTTTCAGACAATTTGGATGCATAGATCCTGAGAAATCAGTACCCGGAACAACCCCATCTGACCGTAATAACGGCCTTCATACGCCTGGGTATTGAGTCAAACAGAGCTTGGATGGCGTGTACAGTTACAGCTGCCCATGCAGCTTCAACACGATACCATAGTTCATCAAGAGTAGTGACTGGCGTATTGTGACGAGCCAGTTCCTCGGCCACCATTGACCAGACGTTTTAGATTGGTGAGAGATCTAGAGAAGGTGCTGGCCAGGGCAGCAGTCGAACAGTTTCTGTATCCAGAAAGGCCAGTACAGGACCTGCAACATGTGGTCCTGCAGTAACCTGCTGAAATGTAGGGTTTCGCAGTGATCGAATGAAGCGTAGAGCCACGAGTCGTAACACATCTAACGTCCACTGTTCATAGTGCCGTCAATGCGAACAAGAGGTGACCGAGACGTGTAACCAATGGCCCCCAATACCATCACGCCGGGTGATACGCCAGTATGGAGATAACGAATACACGCTTCTAATGTGCGTTCACCGTGATGTCGCCAACACGGATGCGACCATCATGATGCTGTAAACAGAACCTGGATTAATCCGAAAAAATGACGTTTTGGCATTCGTGCACCCAGGTTGCAGCGTCAAGGGTAACCGCAGCCATGGTCTCCGAGCTGATAGTCCATGCGGCTGCAAACGTCGTCGAACTGTTCGTGCAGATGCTTGTTGTCTTGCAAATGTCCCCATCTGTTGACTCAGGAATCGAGACGTGGCTGCACGATCCGTTACAGCCGTGCGGATAAGCTGCCTGTCATCTCGACTGATAGTGATACGAGGCCGTTGGGATCCAGCACGGCGTTCCGTATTACTCTCCTGAACCCACCTATTCCATATTCTTCTAACAGTCATTGGATCTCGACCAACACGAGCAGCAATGTCACGATACGATAAACCGCAATCGTGATAGGCTACAATCCGACGTTTGTCAAAGTCGGAAACGTGATGGTACGCATTTCTCCTCCTTATACGAGGCATCACAACAACGTTTCACCAGGCAACGCCAGTCAACTGCTGTTTGTGTATGAGAAATCGGTTGGAAACTTTCCTCATGCCAGCACGTTGTAGGTGTTGCCACCGGCGCCGACCTTGTGTGAATGCTCTGAAAACCTAATCATTTCCATATCACAGCATCTTCTTCTTGTCGGTTAAATTTCAGGACTGTAGCACGTTATCTTGGTGGTGTAGCAATTTTAATGGCCAGTAGTGTAGCTGCATATGGGCCCCTGCAGCAGGCGCTTGGCTTATGCACCAATGGTGACTGCTGTTCAGCGGAGATGAAGGTTGGACTTTTCACGCCATTGCCGCAACTGGACGTCCACAGAGTGGTGACAGCATTTTCAGATGAATCATGTTTTATGCTCTATCGGACAATCGCCATTAGCGTGTTCTGTGTGAAACTTCTGAAAGCAAATACCCTGTAAAATCATCGTACCCGTATGAACGCGTGGTGTCTGTTCATTCGCACATGTCTGAAAGAACGGACACCAGTGGGGTTCACAGCTGTGAAACATATTATGTAAATTGAACGGAGTGGGTGAGAAAAGGAAAGAAAAGGGGAGGTCCAAATGGACAGACACCACGCGTTTATATAAGTGGTTCGCCTCAATGGGCGATGAATCTACAACTTCCAGTGTGACGCACATTTACGTTCGACCTCCAGTGGGAATCTAAAATTAGCGAGCATGGAGAACATGGACGGGGACTGCAGTAAGCGATGATAGGTGCGAGTGTGATTCGGCCAGAATTCGTGCCCAGGTAGTCCTCGCAGTTGCGGTAAATACTGTGTCTGGGTGGTGCAGTGGTCAACAACTTCCACGTAAGCAGTAGATTCTGGGTTCGAGTCCTGGTCTGATAGGAATTTTTTACTTGTCGCCACTGATTCCACAAAAAATCCCTATGCAGCTGAAATCATTAGTTCATTTCCTTTTCCATCTTCAGTTTACTTTCTCGTCGTAACGTTATGGTTCACGGAGTGTTTTCCTGGCGTTATCTGTGTGGTGTAGTCCCTCTGGAAGGCACATTGGACTAACACAAGAGTGTATTTAACCTTGGGGAGCATTCTCACCCCAACCTACAGTTTGTTTCTCTTCGGCACAGCATGACAATGCAACGTGCCACACAGCTCACAAGGTATATCTGTGGTTCGGAGACCCCCTGAATGCGTTTACCGTACTCTCCTGGCCACCAAACTCACCGGATTAAAACCCAGTAAGTAATCTGTGGAACCATCTCGATCGAGTTGATCACGCCACGGATCGTCAACCTAACACTGCTGGCCACAGCACTCGAATCGTCGTGGCTCCACATCAAAATGGTTCAAATGGCTCTGAGCACTATGGGACTTAACATCTGTGGTCATCAGTCCCCTAGAACTTAGAACTACTTAAACCTAACTAACCTAAGGACATCACACACATCCATGCCCGAGGTAGGATTCGAACCTGCGACCGTAGCAGTTGCGCGGCTCCGGACTGAGCGCCTAGAGCCGCGAGACCACCGCGGCCGGCTCAGGATTCGAACCTGCGACCGTAGCAGCAGTACGGTTCCAGACTGAAGTGCCTAGAATCGCACGGCCAAAGCGGACGGCAGCTCCACATCCCCGTGGGTACCTTCCTGAACGCCACTGACTCTAATCCTGCGCGTTATTTGTGATCTCACTAACCCAAATGATGCATTTAACATCACTCGCACTTTCCAGTAAGGTATCTCTTAGACTTCCATTATTTGTTAATATATATTTCTGAGTATTTATTGCCTGCGGAGTCCTACTATAACTGGACGGCTGGGAAGTTTCCAAGTTACATCTACGGCAAACATTCATCAATTCACGTTCTTCAAACATTCATATGTGAGTCTGAAATGACAACAGTAATACCGCAGTGTAAGATGTTGAGAGAAACGACGAATAGAATTACGAGGCCACGTACTTCTTGCTAGTTTATGTCCATACACAAAGAGACAAGGCACAGGAAACAAGGTTTGAGGTATTTAACCCCAAATGAGAATATAATGTAACTGTGTACTCTTTCTCTTACATTGCCTTCCTTTTCCCGAAACAGCACAAATGTCTGAGATTCATTTGGGTTAGAGTATGTGAAGAGAGGCTTGTCATAGTAGTAAGTACACAGAGTTACACAGACTTCCACTTATAACGATTATTCTGCGCGGTCTTAGGCGCTGCAGTCATGGCCTGTGCTACTGGTCCCGGCGGAGGTTCGAGTCCTCCCTCCGGCATGGCTGGGTGTGTTTGTTCTTAGGATAACTTAGGTTAAGTAGTGTGTAAGCTTAGGGACTGATCACCTTAGCAGTTAAGTCCCATAAAATTTCACACACATTTGAACATTTTTTGATTATTCTACATCTTGAAAATTAAATTTTTCAACATATGAATGGCGCAGTACGGCACATTCTAATGAGTCATGAGCTGAGTGATGCTGTTTTATCTTTATGGCGCCCAAATACGTAAGGACACGCTTAAAAGTGCCAGATGATTGATGGAGGTAGTGTGAAGACCTTGTTGAATACTTAAATAGAATTAAAGGTATATTAAGACATAAAAATTATTACTAAATTGAAAAGCCAATGATAAAGAATACATCATACGTTCAAATAGATCCGAGACTGATTTTATTCCTGGCGTACTGGTGACGTCGGAGCAGTAAGCACTGTGGCACCTGGAAAGAACAACTGTAAAAACACATGTGCGTTCTTCAAGTCAGTTGTGAGTGGGCAGTGTTCAATAATGGATGGGTAGCCATTGTACGTCAACGGTACTGTGTCACAATTCGGAATGCAGCAACGAACTGAGCTCTCTACATCAATTGTTGAATACATTATCTAGAATGTTTGGAAGAGGAAAAAACAGTGAGCAAAGTTTGGCCTGCACACATTGATTACCCAAACAAAAAACAATGGCGTGTGGACGCTGCCACAGCCTGACTGAAGTGGAAAGAGCTAGAAGCTCTTTTCTGAAAAAAAAAAGACAGTGGGTGCGACTTGGTGTAAACAGGACGATCCTGTCACTAAACAAAACTGCACAGAATGTGTCTCTGATGGTTCATAAAGAACGAAATAGGTGTGAATGTGGCGTACAAATTGAACAACTTCATGAACATTTTCATGCGATTGTATGAACCTTTTGTGCGTTATACTCAAGTTGGGGGGGGGGGGGGGAGGTGGAGGGGAAGGAAAGAAGGGCGGGGACACGGACAGATTATTTAGAACACTGAAGCATTAAAGCACGTTCTGGCTCGCGGACCATGCCTGGGCACCAGTGCCAAAGCGCACCGTCTCGCTTCACATTTCTCTTACTGCCACGCCACGCTGTCAAAGCTAGCAGGATGAAGAGGGGAAACAGTGAACGCACCGCATTTAAATGGCAGTGCAGTAGCACTGCATACGACTTGGTTTTATATTTCACATTTCTCGACAGCAAAGACCACAAACAGAACACGTTTTCAGTATTAGTTAATCTTTTTGGCGTGCTGCAGACATAATGTAATTTATATGTGGTGCAGATTTTCGCGATACAGACGTACGCAGAGAATCTCACAGAGTTTCGCCCTCCAGTTGGCAGGTAATCGTAATTTAGCTTCATAATTGAAAATAAGCTGTTTCACACAAACACGTCGATCGAAATATTGTAGCACTTTTGCAGTCTCTTCATATAAACTTGGAAAATTTACCTGACGAAAGCAATGTAGACGTCCTGGACCGTCTGAAAGTAAAAAGAGTTGTCATTGACACTGGAAGTTTCTTGCAGGTCAGTCACTTCCATCTGCACAGGCTAAACTGAAACGGTCTCGAGAACAGCTCGACAAGGGATGTAAGACCGACGGTGTACTCAAAACCTTTATAAAACGATCCTCTTAGATTGAAATGAACACCCTTAGCTGCTTACAGGCGTTGACATACATCAACGGGGACAGATGAAAATGTGTGCCCCGACCGGGACTCGAACCCGAGATCTCCTGCTTACATGGCAGACGCTCTATCCAGCTGAGCCACCGAGGACACAGAGGATAGCGCGATTGCAGGGATTTATCTCTGGCACGCCTCCCGCGAAAACCCACATTCTCCGCGTACTGCCCCGCACTACGTTTGTAGTGCCCCCGCCCATTATACTCATTACTCGCGGCGCGTTGCCGATTCCTTTTAATTCTTGCAAGGCCACTATGAATTCTTGAAACCTCGCGTTTTCCCCAGTGAATTCAGGAAACTGGACTGTCTTTGTTAGAGTGTGTCGATTCTGCAAGAAGATTCTCTTTTTAAATGCATCCCTAATGAATCAGAAAGAAGTTACCTTGGAATGTTTTATTGTAGGCAGTGTGCGATCAAGTGTACTTAAAAAGCGAAGTCAGCAGTGAGCAGTCAAGTCTACTTAAAAAGCAAAGTCCGCAATCCATTCCGGACGCTGTAATTTTCGTTCTTGCACTTCTTTTTCCTTAGTAAATTCAACAATAGTAAATTTTAAATCGGAAGATATTCCCAGGCATGCTCCTTGGCGTACCCTACGTACTTTCCATTAACATACTGTCGCAGAAAAATCTGAGTAGCACCGTCACTGAAGTGTAGCGGTTATGATACTAGACTCTTGCAAGGAGGGTCGTGAGTTGAAAACTCACCTGAACTGCTAAATTTTAATTTCTGTATTCGATTCGAGGATATCCAGATTTATCAAGAATCATTGTACTGGAATGTTTACTAACTGTGTATTTACCGTATGCGTTCTGGCCGGAGGCCGTTCGCTCCACGCTCTTGTATGCGCAAGTGCTGAATAAACATTTGTTAAGTGAAGTTAGTGTTCGTCATTCGTCTGATTACACCTTGTGCTACGTAGCAATACGAAGTCTGCATACTATTCGTTCATTTCCACTGAAAACTGTTGCAACTGACAACGGAATAACGGCTGCGACTTCACGATATTACTGTTCGTACCACCAGTTTCTTCAAGTGCTCCATGCCAGCTTATTTTGCACAAAGTACTTCGGAGATTCGCCGCCGGAGGTTCGAGTCCTCCCTCGGGCAAGGGTGTGTGTACTGTTCTTGGCATAACTTAGATTAAGTTAGTGATACTGATAGACGTACCGTAGGTGCAACCACAACGGTGGGGTATCTGTTGAGAGGTCAGACAAACGTGTGGTTCCTAAGGACGGGCAGCAGACTTTTCAGTAGTTGCAGGGGCAACAGTCTGGATGATTGACTGATCTGGCCTTGTAACACTAACCAAAATGGCCTTGCTGTGCTGGTACTGCGAACGGCTGCAAGCAAAGGGAAACTACAGCTGTAATTTTTCCCGAGGGCATGCAGCTGTACTGTATGGCTAAATGGTGATGGCGTCCTCTTGGGTAAAATATTCCGGAGGTAAAATAGTCCCCCATTCGGATTTCAAGGCGGGGACTACTCAGGAGGACGTTGTAAGAAAACGCATTCTACGGATCGGAGCGTGGAATGTCAGATCCCTTAATCGGGCAGGTAGGTTAGAAAATTTAAAAAGGGAAATGGATAGGTTAAAGTTAGATATAGCGGGAATTAGTGAAGTTCGGTGGCAGGAGGAACAAGACTACTAGTCAGGTGAATACATGGTTATAAAAATGGTTCAAATGGCTCTGAGCACTAAGGGACTTAATATCTGAGGTCATCAGTCCCCTAGAACTTAGAACTAATTAAACCTAACTAACCTAAGGACATCACACACATCCATGCCCGAGGCAGGATTCGAACCTGCGACCGTAGCGGTCTCGCAGTGCCTAACTGAAGCGCCTAGAACCGCACGGCCACACCGGCCGGCCATACAGGGTTATAAATACAAAATCAAATAGGGGTAATGCAGGAGTAGGTTTAATAATGAATAGGAAAATAGGAATTCGGGTAAGCTACTACAAAAAGCATAGTGAATGCATCATTGTGGCCAAGATAGATACAAAGCCACGCCTACCACAGCAGTACAAGTTTATATGCCAACTAGCTCAGCAGATGAGGAAGAGACTGATGAAATGTATGATGAGATAAAAGAAATTATTCAGATAGTGAAGGGAGACGAAATTTTAATAGTCATGGGTGACTGTAACTCGATAGTAGGAAAAGGAAGAGAAGGAAACGTAGTAGGTGAATATGGAATGGGAGAAAGGAATAAAAGAGGAAGCCGCCTGGTAGAATTTTGCACAGAGCATTACTTAATCGTAGTTAACACTTTGTTCAAGAATCATAAAAGGTGGTTGTATACATGGAAGAAGCCTGACGATACTGGAAGGTCTCAGATAGATTATATAATGATAAGACAGAGATTCAGGAAACAGGTTTTAAATTGTAAGACATTTCCAGGAACAGATGTGGACTCTGACCACAATCTATTGCTTACGAACTGTAGATTAAAACTGAAGAAACTGCAAAAAGGTAGGAATTTGAGATGGGACCTGGATAAACTGGAAGAACCAGGGGTTGTAGAGAGCTTCAGGGAGAGCATTAGGGGACGACTGGCAAGAATGCAGGAAAGAAATACAGTAGAAGAACAACGGGGAATTTGAGAAATGAAATAATGAAGGTGGCAGAGGATGAAGTAGGTAAAAAGATGAGGGCTAGTAGAAGAGATATTGAATTTATTTGATGAAAGGAGAAAATATAAAAATGCAGTAAATGAAGCGGGCAAAAAGGAATACAAACGTCTCAAAAATGAGATCGATAGGAAGTGCAAATTGGATAAGCAGGGATGGCTAGAGGACAAATGTAAGGATGTAGAGGCGCATATCACTAGGGGTAAGATATATACTGCCTACAGGAAAATTAAAAAGACCTTAGGAGAAAGAGAACCACTTGCATGAATATCAAGTGCTGAGGTAGAAACCCAGTTCTAAGCAAAGAAGCGAAAGCAGAAAGGTGGAAGGAGTATATATAGGATCTATACAAGGGCGATGTTCTTGAGGACAATATTACAGAAATGGTAGAGAATGTAAATGAAGATGAAATATGATACTGTGTGAAGAGTTTGACAAAGCGCTGGAAGACCTAAGTCGAAACAAGGCTCCGGGAGTAGACAACATTCCATTAGAACTACTGACAGCCTTGGAGGAGCCAAGCCTAACAAAACTACCATCTGGTAAGCAAGATGCATGAGACAGGGGAAATAGCCTCAGACTTCAAGAAGAATATAATAATTCCAATCCCAAAGAAAGCAGGTGTTGACAGATGTGAAAATTAATGAACTATCAGTTTAATAAGCCACGGCTGCAAAATACTAACACAAATTCTTTACATACGAATGTAAAAACTGGTAGAAGCTGACCTCGGGGAAGATCAGTTTGGATTCCGTAGAAATGTTGGAACACGTGAGGCAATACTGACCCTACGACGTATCTTAGAAAATAGATTAAGGAAAGGCAAACCTACGTTTCTCGCATTTGTAGACTTAGAGAACGCTTTTGACATTGTAGACTGGAATACTCTCTTTCAAATTCTGAAGGTGGCAGGGGTAAAACACAGGGAGCTAAAGGCTATTTACAATTTGTACAGAAACCAGATCGCACTTATAAGATTCGAGAGAAATGAAACGAAAGCAACGGATGGGAAGGGAGTGAGACACGGTTGTAGCCTATCCCAGATGTTACTCAATCTGTATACTGAGCTAGAAATAAAGGAAACAAAGAAAAGTTCGGAGTATGAATTACAATCCATGGAGAAGAAATAAAAGCTTTGAGGTTCACCGATGGAATTCTAATTCTGTCAGAGACAGCAAAGGACCTGGAAGAGCAGCTAAAAGGAATGGACTGTGTCTTAAAAAGAGACTATAAGATGAACACCAACAAAAGCAAAACGAGGGTAATGGACTGTAGTCGAATTAAATCGGGTGATGCTGAGGGGATTAGATTAGGAAATGAGACACTTAAAGTGGTAAAGGATTTTTGCTGTTTGGGGAGCAAAATAACTGATGATGGTCGAGGTAGAGAGAATATAAGATGTAGACTGGCAACGGCAAGGAAAGCGTTTCTGAAGAAGAGAAATTTGGTAACATGGAGTATAGATTTAAATGTCAGGAAGCCGTTTCTGAAAGTATTTGTATGGAGTGTAGCCATGTATGGAAGTGAAACTTGGACGATAAATAGTTTCGACAAGAAGAGAATGAAGCTTTCGAAATGTGGTGCTACAGAAGAATGCTGAAGGTTAGATGGGTAGATCACGTAAGTAAGGAGGAGGTATTGAATAGAATTGGAGAGAAGAGAAATTTGTGGCACAACTTGACTAGAAGAAGGGATCGGTTGGTCGGGCATATTCTGAGGCATCATTGGATCACCAATTTAACACTGGAGGGCAGCGTGGAGGGTAAAAATCGTAGAGGGAGACCAAGAGATGAATACATTAAACAGACTCAGAAGGATGTAGGTTGCAGTAAGTATTGGGAGATGAAGCTTGCACGGGATAGAGTAGCATGGACAGCTGCATCAAACTAGTCTCTAGATTGAAGACCACAACAAAAACAAGTAGCGTATAAGTCTAGGTGGCGATGACCTCAGCAGTTTGGTCCCTTTGGAGTTGACACACATTTGAACATTTTTCTCTCTACATGGTACTGTAATGTCGTTTCATAGCAAATAAGCTGCACTCGTCGCTTATGTGAATTAAGAATTCTCTCATTCTCTTGTGACGACAGAACGCTAGGCTGCCTCTTTTTGCGCAAACAGCCTGGACCTGTGTACGTCCCTCAGACCATGAACAAATAGCTAAGGGTAAACGGCGCTGACACCATGACTCTGTCGAACTCAGGACTAGTTCCAACTGAAAAATGCCGCACCGTAATGCTAAATAAAATGTCGCGCTCTTGCAGCTACTTCCGAGAAGTGCCGACCAAAGCTGGATGATAGTGATAGGCCAGGCCTTGGCACGCCCGTGGCCCGAAAATGCTGCACGCGTGAAATCTGGCACGCAGTGGCCGACCCTACATTAGAACCATCGTCGTCCGTTTTTTTTTTATTAGTACAGTCTCGAAACTTATTGGACTGACGGGGTAATAAGTATAAGTATCTGCTCGTATTAATCAGTAGTATAAAGAAAAAAATGTACGAACAGACCTTGAAAGCCCAACGCTACCGACAACCGTCGTGCCATCCTCAGCCCTTAGACGTCACCTGATGCGGATACGGAGGGACATGTGGTCAGCACACCGCTCTCCCAGCCGTTGTCAGATTTCGTGACCCTTACTGCTACTTCTCAATCAAGTAGTTCCTCTATCGACGTGAAAAGGGCTTAGTGCACCCCACCTGCCAACAGCATTCGGCAGACCAGGACTTTCACCCATCAAAGGGCTAGCCAAGCCCGACAGCGCTTTACTTTGGTGATACCACTGCAGGAAGAATTAATCAAGAGCATGAATCTTCAAAATAATATAAGATGAATGGAATCCATGAGAGCAGCTAATGGATGAGGAATGGCTTTGGGCGAAGCATCGTGCCATTGAGCCACGCGGCAACACAGTCGGCGGCAGGCAACAGATATCGATGATGTGAAGTAGACGCATTTCGTGTTGGCTGCGATCCTAACAGCGCTTAATGGCAAGTAATTGCCCTTAATGGCGTGTAATAGCGCGAAATGGTGCAACGAAATCTAAACCTGAATTTGACATACTGGGAAACTTAGTTATGTGATAATTACATTGGCCAGAATAGAAAGATTAATATTGCAGAGCAATGGAACGGTATTGAGGACCTTGAGGGTGACTGCACATATGAAGTCAGCAGTTTAACGATGTCGTGTCGTTAGTATGTCTGCTACATGCGTACTCTGCAGTTCACACCCAAGTGCCTGGCAGAAGATTCTTCGAACGATCTTCGGACTGTTTCTCTACCGTTCTACTCTCTAACAGTGCGTGGGAAAAAGGAACACTTAAATCTTTCTGTAAGAGCTCTGATTTGTCTTATTTTATTGTTATCATCATTCCTTCTATGTGTGTTGGCGACAGTAAAATAGTTTCACCTTCAGAAGAGAAAGTCGGTGAGTGAAATTTTGTGAAAAGTTCTCGCCGGAACGAAAAACGCCTATTTTTGTTATGAGCATCCAAAGCATTTATCATATTCCTGACATTATCTCCCATATTTTGTGCAATACTAAATATGCTTATTTGAAACTGTTCAAAGTCGTCCGTCAGTCCTGTCTGGGAAGGATCCGATGCAACACAGCCACACTGTAGCAGAGGACGCACAAGCATAGTGTGGGCAGTGTCTTTAGTAGACCTGCTGCATCTTCTTTCTGTCAATAAAACGTAATTTCTGGTTGGTCTTCTCCACAACATCATCTATGTGATCGTTCCAGCTGAAGTTGTTCGTAAATGTAATTCTTAGGTATTTAGAAGAATTACCGGCCTTTAAACTTGTGTGATTTCTTGCGAAATCGCAATTTAACGGCTTGTTTTTGTGGTCCTATGGATGACCACATACGTTTCCACATTATTTTGCAGAGGTTTGGAGCTGCTCTCGAATCTAAAAGAAAAAGAGCAGAAGATTCGCTGCAACGACTGTGGTGGTGTTTTTAGCATTACAGCTGTGGAATAGCCAGTGGATGTAATATTGTTCGCACATCATATGGACATATCTGGTAATACAGTGGCCTACAAACATCTGAACCACTGTCAATTAATGTATTTTTGAAGATCCATAAGGAATTCTTAACTGGACAATTCATTTCTTAAGAATCCTCAGAATATTTGTAATTGTACTAACAGCCTCACTCAACAACAAAGGAAAGTCAGTTTGCTTGTCTGTATCTAAGACTTTTAATTCAAAAAGTACTCAAGCACGAAAATTTCCTGAAAGGAAAATCTAAGGAGGTTGCGGAATCATGAATGCAGCGGAAGATAACAAGACGGCGGAGCAGTATCGTTGTGAACGCCGGGAAGTGAGTACTTTTACAGCACCATATGATGATGATGATGATGATGATGATGATGTTTGGTTAGTGGGGCGCTCAACTGCGCGGTTATCAGCGCCCTTCCAAATTCCCAACCTTTGCTCAGTCCAATCTCGCCTCTTTCTTTCATGAGGATGAAATGATGAGGACAACACAAACACCCAGTCATCTCGAGGGAGGTGCTAATCCCTGACCCCGCCGGGAATCGAACACGGGACCCCGTGCTCGTACAGCACCATAAGCAGAACCCAGATAAGTGCCCACTTAGTTATTGTTTGATGGTTTGAATTTATGTAAAGACTTATTATTTCTATAAAATATATTTTTGTGTACACTCGTCATAAGTACTTTGCTATTTGCGTTCAATTATTCTTTCTGATAAGATATTATAGACTACACGGATATAGTGTAACATCATAGTAACATCGGAAAAAATGAAATATTTAGACCAAGTTACTAGCTACATTAATGCTATTACGGTTCAGCCGTAGCGGGATTTTAAATTTTTAACATTGAAATAGTCCTTTGTAGGAGTGTAATAACTTTGTGTGTGTGTGTGTGCAAATAAAGAAAATGCCAATCTTTACAGTGTCGTTATCGACCTGATCTGTACAGGTTAACTGCAGTACGTGGTGGCGCTGCATTTCATAAATTTTGTCCCACATAATGAGATAAGATTTGAGAAGAAAATCGGTTTGTTGGTATCGAAGGCTATTTTAAGAACGTACCCTTCTGACAGGTTAAGGAATGAACATGGTTCCAGCCACCAGATGCATTAAGTATCAGGTAATTTTGAGGTTCCTCTTATTTCGGGCAGCATTTAATTTTCAAAACTTTACATATTACAGAGATTCTGGAGCTAGGAGAAGTATACTGAAGTTATAGGAGTCATGTAATACCACCTAAAATCATGTCGGTCTTCCTTCTTTGCGGCTTAGTGCAGCAGCTCGATGTTCTCAACAAGTGCTGACAGTCGCCTGCAGAAATTTAGAGATACGCTCTCTGCATAGCCGTCCATAATTGCGAAAGTGTTGCCGGGCACGAGTTTGTGCACGAACTGACCTCTCGGCTATGTCCCACATACGTCCTATCGGATTCATGTCGGGCATTATGGCTGGCCAAATCATTCGCTCGAACAGCCCAGTAGGTTCTACAAAGCAATCACAAGCAGTTGTGGCCTGGTGATATGGCGCATTGTCATCGATAAAGATTCCATCGTTGTTTTGGAACATGAAGTCCATGAATAAATGCAAGTGGTCTCCAAGTAGACGAACATAACAATTTCCAGTCAATGGTCGGTTGAGTTGGACCGGATTTCCCAGTCCATTCCATGTAAAAACAGCCCACGCCGTTATGGAGCCACCACCACCTTGCACAGTGCCTTGTTGACTGACAACTTAGGTCCGCCAGCCGGTGTGGCCGAGCGGTTCTAGGCGCTTCAGTCTGGAACCGCGTGACCACTACGGTCGCAGGTTCGAATCCTGCCCCGGGCATGAATGTGTGTGATGTCCTTAGGTTAGTTAGGTTTAAGTAGTTCTAAGTTCTAGGGGACTGATGACCACAGATGTTAAGTGCCATGTTGCCCAGAGCTATTTGAACAACTTAGGTCCGTGGCTTCGTAGGGGTTTGCAGCACACTAGAATCCTAGCATCAGCTCTTACCAGGACACCGCTTTCCAGTCATCTAGGGTTCAACCAACATGGACACGAGCCCAAGAGAGATGCTGCAGGCGATGTCGTGCTCTTAGCAAAGGCACTCGTGTTGGACGTCTGCTACCATAGCCCATTAACGCCAAGTTTTCGACGCACAGTCTGAGCCGTGCCGGCTCGTATCGATTGATCGATCGGGTCGGCATAGTGTGATCTTTGGTCTCGGCCCTTTGACGTAGCTTTTGGCCGCGTCGGGCGTGTGGCGCTAGAGAAGGACAGCTGGAGAGCCGCGCGGCGCGTGAGAATCGGAGGCGAGCGAGGTTGAGCAGGCCGGGGCACGACGCAGAGGTTGTGGTGTGTTTGGCACGTTTGCAAGACCGAACTGGCTTGTAGTCTGGGAACTGGACTCGGCCACATTACCCGAATCGAATCGTGCGGCCCTGATTTGGATCTGTAAAGGATTTCATAGAAGATTTGTGTGTTATAGTGTACTGTGTGCGGCACCCTGTCCAGCTCGCCCGCTTTTTGTGGGTTCTGGGTCTAGCCGCCTCTGGTCTAGGTCCAGTGGGCCCCTCCTTCTGCTACTTTAATTAGCCCGTGCCTATGAGACGTCACCTGTTTTGAAAATGTGTCACGAAGGGGCGTATGTGCTTGTATTTTATTTTGTGTTAAAAAAATTATGATATCTATTATTGGTTAAAGTTTATCTCATTATTGTAGTCTCCTTTTGGGACCTTTACTGCGTCCATAATTTAATTAACTTGCCAGTCACTTATTGCTTGTTTAAAGATTAATGTTGTGGTTTGAATAGGGTGGTTGCCCGTGCTTGTAAGGATTTTTTGCTAAGTTACCTTATCACAAAAGTTTTAAAGACAAAATTTTATTTTACCAAACGAAAGTTTAATAAGTGTTGTTGTTATAAGCTGTGAATGTTACTTATGTGGCCCGGCCCTCCGGCTCAACAGCAGTTGGCTGATTAGGGTGAATTGATCAGCACACTGTCCTAATGGATACGTTCGTCATTCATCCAACACTGATTTCTGCGGCTATTCCACGCCCTGTTACTTGAACCTAAGCTCTGACACCCCTGTGTAAGCTCTACTGCTGTCGGTCGTTAAGTGAAGCAAGTCGGCCACTGCGTTGTACGGGGTGAGAGGTAGCGCCTAAAATTTGCTATTCTCTGTTTACTTTCGACGCTGTGGATCTCGCAGTGTCGAATTCCTTAACGATTCCCGAAATGGAATGCCCCATGTGTTTATCTTCAACTAACCTTTCCGCTTTGGAAATCTGTTAATTCCCGTCGCGCAGTCATTAGAACGTCGGAAACCTTCTCACAAGAATTACACGAGTACAAATGACTGCTGCACCAAGGCACTGTCCTTTTATATCCTGTGTACGCGATATTACTGCCATCTTACGTACGCATATCGTTATTTCATGACTTTTGTCGGCTCGTTGTGATTTGCTACCTTAAGCAGTGCTGCAGAATACAGCACCTCCGAGTGAGAAGCTGTTTCCCATGCAAGTATAGGTGACGGATGTACCAGATGGCGAGGTAATGAGTCAGAATAGTGGGGAGAGGTCAGTGCGCCATGACAAAGAATCACACTATGTGATCTATCCACGGGGAAAACACGTTCTGGTACGACACTGACCCTTTGCTGTATTACCCATTATTTGTTAAGATCCACTTCTGGCGAGGTCAGCGTTAGGTGGAGCCTGAATCATTAAATATTTAATACTTGAGTAATACTACGCAGTAAGCCAAGTAAATTAGCAAACAAATTAAAATAATTCAGCTACTGATCACATACGAACAGTTACGAAGTTGTACGAGGTATGAATGACATACATGCTGCACACCAGTCTCGTCAGTTAGCAATAGGCTGTAATCCGAGTTTGTTCTCTGTGATAGTTGCCTTCAACATGCTTTAGAATTTCACTACGTTTTTGTAAAGAGCAATTTCAGTTATTTAACTGCAAACTGCTTTACGGCGTTCACTAATAAACGCACTGTAATGGCATCTCGGGATTTATTACATACATACTACCCACTCCACTGCTAAGACATACAGGTCGCCTGCTAACATCGTCAGATGAATCTAATGTGTCACAACATTGCTTTAATGACTACACCAAGACACGTACGGAGAACAGGTAGGAGGATGTCCTACGCATCGATTCATTAAGGTAATCGAGGAAAGAGTTAACTTATGGAGTCTCAAGTGGGGAGGAGCGAGCAGTTGTATTAAGCTTGCTACGGAGTCGGCGCTAAACTGAGAAGCATTTATTGAGGTTTGTCCCTACGGAGGGATCTTGCACGGTGATACATGAAGTCAGCAGGTAGACAGCCCCAGTCTGACAGAGCTGTCGAGGTGACAGCTTTGAAAACGCATGATGCGCACTCTTTATTTTATTTCGAGGGATTATCTTTTCTTTGCCGTTTCCTAACGTCAAAACATGTACACTAAGTAACTGAATCAGTTTAAAAATTTTAATGAGACGCCATCAAGATCTTAGCATTGTCAGAAACTGTGCACAAAATCCTAGCGGATAGATCAATGGAGTCTTGGCTTAATCGAAAAGAAAAGAACTTTGAACTATCGAAGTCCGACCAGAAAAACCATGGAACCGTTGCAAGTGGTGACCTAGGTGACAGAACAACTTACCGATTGAACAGCTTATCAGCAGAAATATAACTTTAAAGTGTACTATAACTGGTACAGGCCATATAATACCAAATATTATTGTAATAGGTTTGCCAATATTTAATGTGAGTACAAAGAATCTTTAGGCTTATTAAAATTTAATGTGTGTGTGTGTGTGTGTGTGTGTGTGTGTGTGTGTGTGTGTGAAGACTATACGGTACGTATATTAAGGAGCAGGAACTAGTGGGGGCTGTGAGGTGAAATAACGGTTGTGGTCCATCAGGTGCAAATGAACCACCTAAATTTATTATGTATCATCTGTTAGATAGATAATCAAGTGTATTTTTTGTACTGTGTTATTGATTTCGTCTATGCAAAAGAATGTTGTTGTAGGTAGGTGATGTACTTTGGGACCACTGTCTGGTAATGGATAACATTTCTCCGGCCAGGCAGAGTGCAGTACACCAGAGTGTCAGCAGCGAGATCAGTCTGGCCACCAGAAACATCAACCGACAGTTCGGACATATAAATAACTAATTGTTTATGTAAGTAAATAACTGGCTCCAAGCACTATGGGGCTTAACATCTCAGGTCATCAGTCCTCTAGACTTAGAACTATTTAAACCTAGCTAACCTAAGGACAGCACACATATCCGTGCCCGAGGCAGGATTCGAACCTGCGACCGTAGCAGCAGCGCGAGTCAAGACTGAGGCGCCTAGAGTCGCTCGGTCACAGCGGCTGGCCTTACTTAAGTAATGATGTTGTTCACTTATTCTTTTTAATGGTTCAATATGGGTTTTACATGATCTTAATGGACGGTACCAGTCTGACTGAGACAGGTGGCACCAGTTTGGATAACTGGACGATGGGACTGATCCTTCCGTAGATAGTCGTAGTAGGTAAGTCAGCTGTCTAGTTGAGCTAGTTTCGTGTTGGAGTTAGGGGTTCAGCGACGAATGTTGTATAGCGAAAAATACTGATCTTTTTCAGAGCAATAAATGGCGGGGCGTAAAGCACTCGTTCTTCTGGGATTTAAGTACACAATACTGGTTTGATAAGACGTCAATGGATGCATTATTGTCTGGTATTGATGATTGATTTAGGACATGGCTTTGTTCCGATTTGGCTTCTTAGGCGAGCAATATTAAAACTGATCAGAACAGTCTAAGGTAGTTGAGTCGTTGTGCTGTTTCAGTTGGATGCTAAGAGTAGGCTTGAGTAAATTACGTCGACTCAGAGGCAAGCTCATTGTTTAGTAGTACCTTTTATCTTGTTACTGAAAAGGGTAATAGAGGTTCGTTCAGTTTTGGTTTGCCCCATCAGAGAACTATATCAAGCCCCGAATGAATAACAAAAGTTGGTTACAGAAGAAGCTGTTAACTAAAGCACGAACAGCGCCATTACTCTCTTAAGAGAAGCAGTTGTCGAGTGACCGAATCTAAACCAAAAATATGGGGATTTTGTGTGGACAGACACGAACGCCTGAAAAGACTGAGCTTCATTTTCACAAGTATAAAATAGCGGTAATAGTAACTTTTTATTTTTGAATAGGTTGTATTAGTTTAGCATTTTTGGGAAATTGGGTTCTCGAACAAAACATCTTGTACAACAGACAAGTTCTTCTTAGCAGAGCCTCTTGTGTCGTAAAGAAAAGAAAAAAGAAAAATTGTTTTTTTACAACTTAGGATTTCATCTCATCTAATGTTCAGTTTCACTGAAAGGACCCTAAGTTCATAGTAAAACAACCACAGAGAAAGGAAAGTAATAATCTACAAACTAATAAGTAAAGTATTGCGCAATGCGCTAAGTGATCAAAGATAACAGCAAACGTTCATTAAAAGGCTAACTGTGTTACGATATTAATCTACAAAGAGATAATAAAGCAAAGAAGTAAACATTTTTGCCTACATAAGAAAAGCTAAATTAAACTTAAATTCTATCTTGAACTGTGTAAAGACATACACAATACTAAAGTTAAAGAAAACTTCGCGTGCAGTACACTACGGAAAAGATGATAGGTTGTATTATATCTCTGACTTTGCTATGATATATCTTTGTCGAAGCCTGTTAAGTACTAACTCAAAATGGATAATACACAGTAAATGGTAAACGAAAGGTTGAAAGTGTAACAATTTCAACTATGCATCAACAGTATTTTATGGTAAAGCCGGTTCGTAACATATATGCGTTTTCTTTTAATGCTCAATGAGTCAGAGGTATAGCCTTTGTTTAATATTTACGACAACTAAAAAGTTTGCCTTATTGGATATTCTTGGGCAATTTGCACAAAGCAAGGACTTTAATTTAATAATTACAGCTGTTATATAGTCAAGTACGTGGATCCCTTCGAACGTGGATCACCGACAGATTGTCAGTAATTTTACCACACATAGTGGTGAGCTTACGAGAAGTGATGGTAGAAATAATACCAAAGACTAGTATAGCTCTATACTAAGTTATCGTAGTTAAAATTACGCTATCGGTTGGATAGTAAAATCGTGGATTGTATTCTCGTTCGCGAAGCATCGTGCTGTGCCGAGATACGTTGGTCGTTAAGTACCGAGTTGCATTGTTATTATCTTTCTATTGCACGCTAACAGCGGATTTCCTTTACAACATAGAGCATTACGATGATAAATATTAAATGTTGTCACATTAAACATTATCCGTGTGGATAATACATCCTTTAAGACAAAAAAATGACTGCAATGACTGCACCACAAAGAAATTACCCGGTTGGGATGGAAATCGGTAGACGTGACGTAAATATACAGACGAAAAATGATAACGATTTGAGAAAAAATAATTCTGTTTGAGAGAAACAGTTCCACAAACTGAGGAAGTCAATGTGTCAGTCCAACAATCGCTCGCATGCAAGTAATTATTCGGCTTTTCATTGATTGACAGAATTGTAGGATGTTCTCCTGAGGGACATCGTGCCAAATTATGTCCGTAATACTCCAACAGTTCTCAATTGGGGAGAGATATGGAGACCTTGCTGGCCAACACAGGGTTTGGCAACCACGAAGGCAAGCCATAGAAACTCCCGCCGTTTGTGGGAAGGCTTTCCTTCAACAGCAACAACATGGAGCGTAGCGTAGAATATCGTCGACGTATGACTGTGCTGCAAGGACGCAGCGGATGACATTTAAAGCAGTCCTGCTATGAAAATAAATGGCAGCTCAAATCATCACTCCTGGTTATCGTGCTTGCGAAACCCGACCTCAGCCAGCAGCATCGCTGTATCTCTATCCAACTGGGAACGTTCGGAGCATGATGGTCAGCGCCATCGAACCACCTCGGCATATTGAGGCTCTAATTCCTGGACAGAATTTAGTAACTCCGTCAATCAATGCCAAGCGGAATAACTGCTTGTGTAAAGGACAAAGATGGACACATGCGTTACTGACTGGCTAAATCTGTGAAGAAATCCTTCCATTTTTCTGAAAGTGTATTAATTTGTTTGTTTCTACATGTGCATCACATTTACCGATTTCTGTCCCATTCTCATAATTCCTTTGCGGTGGGTGTTTTCTTTTTTTTCTTTCTTTTTCCCTTGGAGTATATTAGTCGACAGAGTAATGGGGTCTTGGGTTAGCAAAAATAAATTTTGAACGATGAAAGTTCGAATGGAAAAGCTGGGGAACAGTTACATGTTCAGAGACTAGACTTCATAGCCATTACCGTCAATACACATGAGTAACCAAAAAAGAGAATTGTTCGTTGGGAGGTAAATGAAGCAGATTACAATTGTGTGACTACTTTCTGCCGTTCTTTAGTATACGTAAAGGCAAGGATTAGGCTTACACGCCTCAAATCTAAAGGAACTAACACAAGTACACACAAATTTCTCAATTCGGCTCGCACATTCGCTACTTGAGAGGTTTCTCAAGAAAAATAAGGGACCGCAGGACAACGAATCTTTATGGAAACATTTTTAAGGACATGCGGAAAAGAAGTAACGGATAGACCACAGAGAGAAACTCATTTTAATTTCCACATGATAGGGTAAAATTTCCTAACTGGATACCATCTTCGTGTTCCAATTTACAAAAGCTACTCAATATGACGATTATCTGCATCCACGACAGCTGGGTATCGCACTAGAGACACGTTTTAAAATTGTTCACAGTACTTTTCGAACGTTGGACCACGTAATGTTCAATTGTTCGTGAAACAGTTCGTGCACCATGTGAAAATCGTACATTGCGTCCAGCATTCCCAGCCATGCCAACAATAACTTCTTCAACGACCTCTGACGCAATTGGACATCGGTCTCCCTCAGGAGTAATTCCCGGTTAATCGAACTATCGCATCGCGTTCTTCAACCTCGATGCGGAAAGAGGACCTCTCCGTATTCCTTTAATGCATGAATACTCGCAAAGGGCAGAAACACTATTGCTCTTGTTTTGATAAAACAATTTTACAAGTAAAGCCCTGCTCACGTTGTCCAAACCCACGTCTACTGCAATTGGAATGCACACTAATGCCTGTATTTCAACCCTGCGTCACCGTACCAATGCCGGTGCCCAACAGCAAGTCATGATACTAGCACTACTAACAACACACATCCTGCAATGCCCAATATGAAGATACTTCCTATCCCGTTTGGTACGTACACAGAAAATAGTCTTCTGTCTACCCTGGCTCAAGTAGCGAAAGTTGCATTATAAACATACTATATACTGGAGGGGAAATCACAAAGAAAGCAAAACTGTGTTTCGATTCTCCACATACCTGAATTGTCTTTGTCTATTATCCTGAAGATGGCTTCCAAGCTCGATTTGTTTCTATACAGCGTTTCAGCCACCGTTGTCTCGGTCTGAAAAGAAAAACAAGAACATGACGAAATAAATAAGAAAAAAATGAACTTCAAAGTGAATATTACGACAGTACTGTTTTGAATGGCTATCATCTTATTTATAGAGCAAAATTAGTGCAGTTATTAACGAAGTCACACCAATGCATCCGAATAAAATTGCTTATTTATTTGTTAATAAACTGGATGATGGCATTATTTTCATTTTTCAATAAAGGATCTTTCAGATTGGCACTTGTTACGAGAGGCCATTTCTATCAACAGAATCCTGTTCTGCTGTGCTTTCTTTCAAATATTTCATCACTAGGTTGATATTTCTTAGATAGACTGTTCAATTTAAAGCGTACGTTTATAAAATTCAGAGACGAAAGAAACTTTCGCTTCATGTATCTCTACCAAGTAACATACGTCGATTAAACTTTCCAAGTAGAAAGAACTGCTACAGTGTAGTACAGAAAGCAACCTAAAAGGAAATACGCAGTGAGCTCATAAGAGGAACAGAAATAACAAAGACTACAATTACACAGAAGTCACCGCGATTCATGATGGTCCACTGAACGTTAAAACAGCGGAACATGATTCATAAAGGGTGTGTGATCACCAGGGACGGATATGCATAGTCAGAACCGTGCTCCCACGCTGGCCACAAGGTTGGTAAGGAGCTAATATGGTTGTTGTTGTTGTTGTTGTTGTTGTGGTCTTCAGTCCTGAGACTGGTTTGATGCAGCTCTCTATGCTATTCTATCCTGTGCAAGCTTCTTCATCTCCCAGTACCTACTGCAACCTACATCCTTCTGAATCTGCTTATTGCATTCATCTCTTGGTCTCCCTCTACGATTGTTACCCTCCACGTTGCCCTCGAATACTAAATTGGTGATCCCTTGATGCCTCAGAATATGTCCTACCAACCGATCCCCTCTTGTAGTCAAGTTCTGCCACAAATTTCTCATCTCCCCAATTCTATTCAATACCTCCTCATTACTTATGTGATCTAAGCAGCTAACCTTCAGCATTCTTCTGTAGCACCACATTTCGAAAGCTTCATTCTCTTCTTGTCGAAACTATTTATCGTCCATGTTTCACTTCCATACATGGCTACAATCCGTACAAATACTTTCAGAAACGACTTCCTGACTCTTAAATCTATACTCGATGTTAACAAATTTCTCTTCTTCAGCAACTCTTTCCTTGCCGTTGCCAGGCTACATTTTATATCCTCTCTACTTCGACCATCACCAATTATTTTGCTCCCCAAATAGCAAAACTCCTTTACAACTTTAAGTGTCTCATTTCCTAATCTAATTCCCTCAGCATCACCCGATTTAATTCGACTGCATCTTATATCCTCCCATCAAGACACTGTCCATTCTGTTCTACTGCTCTGCCAGGTTCTTTGCTATCTCTGACTGAATAACAATGTCATCGACTAACCTCAAAATATTTCTTTCTTCTCAGTGGATTTTAATTCCAACTTTAAATTTTTGTTTTGTTCCCTTTACTGATAGCTCAATATACAGATTGAATAACATCGGGGAGAGGCTACAACCCTGTCTCACTCCCTTCCCAACCACTGCTTCCCTTTCATGTCCCTCGCCTCTTATAACTACCATCTGGTTTGTGTACAAATTGTAAATAGCCTTTCACTCCTTGCATTTTACCTCTGCCACCTTCAGAATTTGAAAGAGAGTATTCCAGTCAACATTGTCAAAAGCTTTCTCTACGTCTACAAATTCTAGAAACGTAGGTTGGCCTTTCCTTAATCTATCTTCTAAGATAAGTCGTAGAGTCAATATTGCCTCACGTGTTCTAACATTTCTACGGAATCCAAACTGATCTTCCCCGAGGTCGGCTACTACCAGTTTCTCCATTCGTTTGTAAAGAATTCGCGTTAGTATTTTGCAGCCGTGGCTTATTAAGCTGAAAGTTCGGTAATTTTCACATCTGTCGACAGCTGCTTTCTTGCTATTATGGTAGGGCATTCTATTCCTCCATCAGCGCGGTTTGCAAGTGCTGGGTGATCGTCGGCACTCGTGGGCGTGCTGCAACGACTCCCCAAAGCATCCCACACGTGCCAGACAGGATTTAAGTCGATAAATCTGGCGAACCGACAGACCAGCCCATTCGCGGTATATCCTCACGTTCTAAGAGCTCCTCTAAATGCGAAGTTCGATGCGACCACCCACCATCAGCCACAAACATGAACTTAGGGCAGAAAGCACCCCTGAAAAGACGCGGCTGAGGAAGGAGCACAGTGTCACGATAACACTGAGACGAGAGTGGAACGTGTTCAGGGATGTGCAGGCCAGTAGGGCCATGTAACTCGGTGACTCACCGTAAAATCTGCTCCACCAAAAGTATCACGTTCGACAGTGCTTCTGGGTACATAAACAGTTTCGCTGGTCCACGTGTTACAGTAGGAGAGGCATAGTGTTGCGTGGACGTACTGACCTGCAAATATTAGAATGCAGCACACTCACTAGTCAACATTATTTTGACACTACAACTGTCTCAAGTGAGTCTTTCCAGCGGTGTTTTATTGATGACAATACACAATCGCATCGAACAGCGCGTATGGAGGAGTTCTTGGAATGAGAAGATATTCGGCTAATGGACTTGTAGGCCTGCCTCGACTTAAATTTATCACCCGGCACGTGTGGGATGCGTTGGGTAGACGTACGTCCACATGCATCAACCACTATCCAGGTGCGGAGGAATGGAACACCCTACACAACAACTCCTTACCAACCTTGTGGTCAGCAATGGAGCACGTTCCAGAGCATTCACAGCTATCTGTGGTGATCACACACACTATTAACAACTGTATCTCGCCTTTTGTAACGTTCAGGGGCCCATGATTAATCAAGCTGACTTCAATGTAATTATTGCCGTCGAATAAAAGTTTCATTTCTGTTCGTCTCACACCATATTTCAGTTCCTTTCTGTACCATACTGTCGTACTTCATTCTACACATGGTCCAAGTTCCATCGAGCTATATTACTTGGTAATGTCACGTCACGCGAAATTTAGTACTTAAGTTTGTTTGGGTGCCCATCCTCCGCAGCAAGCTCAGAAATACTTGTTTTGTTAACAAAACCTTCTTTTCCTGCTGCAGAGAAAGGCGGTTTTATTGACAAAACAAGTATTAGTAATTAAGTTTTGCATGCAAGTGTACTACCTTGACACAAAGCCAATCTGTTTCATGAAGGAGTTTAGGTAGTCGGCGAAAACAGGTGTGTACGCCAGCTATTAATCTGTACCTGATACACTAATTATAGTTGTTTGCCGTCCGTGCAGCGCTAGGTCACTGTGATTTAGCCATTCTTGTTATCGGCAGGTAAAACGAAAGTCCAGGTTACATACTAGCTGCTCCTAATGTATGTTAGAGAGCTCTGTTAACCGACAACTTCAGCAGTGTGCTAGAACACCTGCTTACTCAAGTAATTGCGAATCGCCGTTGGCGGTGACAGAATTGCAATTCATTAACTGAAGCAGACTAATGAAATGATTTAATCCATATAGAAATTCCGTAAAATTCTAGGAGAGTGATGGAAGGATGGAATAAGTACAGATGAATATAGTGATGTGTAAAAGAAAATATTTCTGGTCTTGGGAAACCATGTTGTCACATCAGGCTAAACGAAGTAGGTACTGAAACTGTAACTATTTGACAAGTGAACAGACGACTGTGTTCACTAGGAGCCTCCCAAGTAGGCCATTATTTCCGTGAGAACAGAGACGAAGACAACAGTTCATTACGCTTACATACCTAAGAGACAAGCCAACAATTGGTTAGGCTTAGATGCCTAAGTCGCAAGCTGTAAAATTTTCGAATTAATGGACCATGAGGGACTTCATAAACTGTATTAATTAAGAGAGTCAGAGAATCCAAGATAAGGAGAAGGAATGCTTCCTCTGTGATTTTGCGTTAGTTTTCAGCTAGTCTCTTAACACCCTATTAGGAATGAGCACAAAGTTTGTTCACGGTCACTAAGGAAATAAAGTTAAATGCAAAATAGATCATACGTTCTTCAATCATACGTTTACAAATCAGATACTGGACAGCAGCACATACGCAGATGCATCATATGGTGATACGGATTCGAATCATGAGCAGACAATGACCTAGGTTAAGCGTAAGGGAAAGAGATAGGGTGAAAATTGTGGACACAAGTGGCCGCATATGGCAAAGTGGGATGCTGAAGCATAAAACTAGGTACAAAGAATTCAGCAGTCTGGGACTTTCCAAAGAAAATTATCAGGAGCACTGTAGAACAAAATTGAAGGATCACTCTTTCAAAACCCGTAATTGTCTCCCACCTGGAAGTTTGAAATTTGGCAGAAATGGGCCACCAAACTTCCTCTGTAATGGTGGAAAAGCCGTTTGGCGCCATACTACGTCATCCTAGGGCACGATGACGCTTCAAACAGCAATGTGTCGACACATGCAAAATAATAATAATAAAGAAAAGAATAAGCCGAGCCCAGAAATTCAAGTGAGCTGTAAGGTGCGTTAATTAGTCACATTGCCACCAAATTGGACAACAATTCTGTCCTACGCCACCATGTACGTGCCACATAATGGGAAGGTCGTCATATTCCATCGTACTCACATTTCACCCTTTCCCCTGACGCTTCTGTGATGGAGGTCGAACCGCAACACCCGGCGCTGAAATACGGAATTTTCTTATGGGTGGAGTACCGCCGCTCAGAAGCGACAAGAAAAGACCTCAGGGAATGGCATGAAGGGCGTCAGTGAAATCACCCCTTTCAGCAGGAAAGCGGTTATTTGATAATGTTCGACAAGGCTGCTACAACTGGGTGATTCATCCACACTTTAAGGACGTTGCAGCCTCACTAAATGTTATCTGATGCGTCTGGAGTGTACGAGGGGTGCAACATAAACATTAACGTGAATAAAGAAACACAGAGTCCCTCTAAGATCCTCCAGTTCGGCAAACCTTCGTTGCCATCCACCACCTTTGTCTAGAGCGTTACAAACGTACAGCGTGACAATTATTGAACTACATGAAATAAAATCGTCGTAACTCCTGAACTGTTAGCATTAGGACGTTCAAACTGCACGGCTGGCCGCGGGAAATGATTGGAATTAGTATGCGCATGGTTTGGTTTAGCCTTCTTTCATTTGGATGGGTTCGTCAACAAGCAAAATTGGTGTATTTGGGAGACTGTGAATCTGCATTTCGCGATCGGGAGGTCTCTTCATCCTCAACGGTTGCTTGTGTGGTGTGCAATGTCCAGTCACGGAATAATCGGTGCAATATTCCTTGATGGCACGGTGACTATTTAATGGTACGTAAAGGTTTCGGAAGATGAGTTCATCCGCATTGTCCAAAGTGATCCTGATTTCTACAAGATATGTTTCATGCATGACGGAGCTCGACCCCATTCAAGAACGAGAGTGTTTGAAGTCCTGGAGGAGCACTTTGGCGATCGCATTCTGGCTTTGATGTACCCAGATGACACTGGCATTGGCCTCGATTGGTCGCCATATTCTCCGGCTATGAACACATGCGCCTCCTTTTTGTGCGGCTATGTTAAAGACAAGGTGTACAGCAGCAACACGAAAACCGTCGCTGAGCTGAAGACTGCCATTCAGGAGTTCATCGACAGCATCGATGTTCCGACACTTCAGCGGATCATGCACGTCCGCAGCTCGTGGTCGTGCGGTAGCGTTCTCGCTTCCCACGCCCGGGTTCCCGGGTTCGATTACCGACGGGGTCAGGGATTTTCTCTGCCTCGTGATGACTGGGTGTTGTGTGCTGTCCTTAGGCTAGCTAGGTTTAAGTAGTGCTAAGTTCTAGGGGACTGATGACCATAGATGTTAAGTCCCATGGTGCTCAAAGCCATTTGAACCATTTTGATCATGCACAATTTCGGTCTTAGTCTGCGCCACATCACCGCCAATGATGGCAGACATATCGAACACGTCATAACTTAACTCCGATATAGCGACGTTTACATGTTGAATAAAGTGTGTCCACGCCGTTGTTGTTGTTGTGGTCTTCAGTCCTGAGACTGATTTGATGCAGCTCTCCATGCTACTCTATCCTGTGCAAGCTTCTTCATCTCCCAGTACCTACTGCAGACTACATCCTTCTGAATCTGCTTAGTGTATTCATCTCTTGGTCTCCCTCTGCGATTTTTACCCTCCACGCCGTAGTTTGCAAGTCATTTACGTTTTTTTTCACATAGTTCAATAAATGTCACCCTGTACGCGTCAGAAACTGTAACACACATTCTGCCTTAGTGCTGCTCTAGCGCCTGAAGGCAGGCAAACCTCATCTGACGAGTGTCAAAGGGTTTGCCTAACCCTGAAAGGATAAGAAAACCGCGAGGCTGAACGTTTCTGACAGGTAATCAGCTCAGAAGTTGTGGGCTCCGAGGATGCTGCCGAACTGGAGTGCACACACTCGTGATCCCACCACAGGACGGGGCGAAAATGGAAGGATAATGGAGCATAAAACACTTTCCTTCTTAGGATCACGTTCAGATTTCATCGATTGGTTTTGAACGGTCCCTAGTGCTTCCATCCTGTATACCGGAACAAAAACTGCGGGTAGGATCCCAATCAATAGATTCCAGCCTAACGATGCCCTTAGACGAGGGATGAAACACCGAGGAGTTGGCAGCAGTATGGACCGTTGTCAGGGACATCGTCCTTGTGCTCATCGCACTGCGGACTGTCGTTGTCGAGTGTGAAATGTGTGGGACTCAACGTCCCAGGAAAAGGAGTGGTTTCCTTCACGCCCTTTATAGCACCCACTGAGGCCTTTTCGTAACGATTCTGAGTGGCGGGGTATCTGAAATCTTATCCTCTGCCACCCAGAAGAAAAACGCTTGATTTCAATGTTGGATGTCGCGGTTCTGACCTCCCCCGCACTGACGTGAACGGAAGCGATGAAACGTTGGTAAGGCAGGGTGTGACGTCCTCCCCATCGTGTGGCACGTCCATGGTGCCGTTAGGCAGAATTATCGTGGGATTTGGTGTCGATGTGATATACAAGGGTTATGCGGAAAGTAAGGAACGATCGGTGGCGAATTGGAAAATACAGTGAAAATCTGATGAAGCTTAGCACAGAAGCATTTGGCTCTGTGTCTAGTACGCCCGTCGATCGCATCATGTCACTCTTTTCAGTTCTGAGCTCACAGTGAGAATGTAAAGATGGCTAGAAATTAGCGTCTCCAGCCGAGTATGAGGGCCTGGTGAAAGATTTCGCCTGAAGCTATGCAATCCACATAACATTACTCTCATATGGTTCGATCTACACGACAATTCTCGGCCGCACTCTGCAGGGGCAATGAAGATGCTCCTGCAGCGTTTTCGATGGGAAGTGTTTGATCACCCACAGCCCGTAATTGGCTACCCCTGAGGTTCATGTCTGCACAAATGAAGCGCTGGCTATGAAGACAATATTTTGACACACTCCACGAGCTGCAGTACAGAGTAGAAAATTGTCAAAAAGCACTGGCGGCTGTCTTCTATAATGAGGAAATTGAAAAGTTGCACAGTGCTACGACAGGTGTCTAAGTATGAGCGGTGACTGTGTACAGAAGTAGCTGGAAAGTGTAGCTAACCGTTACTGTGGTTTCCTTTTTGCGACCTATCGTTCCTTATTTTCTGAATAGCCCTCGTAACTAACCCATCCTGCAGCCACATAAACTTCTGGTTAGTTTCTGAAGCGTCATCGAGCCCGTGAGTGACATTAGAGGGCGCCATGCCTTTGCACCATTACAGAGGAAGTTGTAGTCACCTTCGTGCCGAATTTCATACTTGTGTTTCGGAGCGAAAGACAATTATCGGAATGAAAGACAAATATGGAGTTTCGAAGAGTCATCGTTTAATTTCGCTGCGCATTGTAAATCCGCAAGAACTGAAAACAGTATCAGCACAATAAATGTCTTAATACGAAACATGTTCATGGGTATCACTTTCAGCTGAAGAAGAAAGAGTAAACAGATAAAAAAAATTCTTCGATATCGTTTGGAAAACGGAGTACTTTCCACGTACAGGAAGAAATAATGTATGGTACGTTAGTGATCCTTTGTGTAATCTGAGAGTGCTCGCAAACAGTGGAAGTGGTCTGTGGTCTCCTTTATATACAGAGGAGTGAATGATTTTTTAAATTAATTTTATGTCCAATACTTAAGAAACAAGAGACAAATCTTTTGAAATGTATGTAAAATTAAACCAAAATGCAATCATAAGCTAGGGGGTGAGTAAGGGTGCCACTTATATCTGAATCTCTTTAATACATTTATTGACGTAGTTATAAAAATCTGGATAAGCGACGAAACAATTTTATAATTACTAATACAATTATAAATAGTGTTGTATTTTATGAGGGCCAAACTTTATTCACACTCAACAACACTACCTGGTAGCCACTACACAGTAGCTGCAACCTAGAGACACCCTTCAATAAATCTTAAGTACTGGCTCACGAGGGAAATCTAATCTGTTTAAAGATTGTAAATAACAACAGTTTACCTGAGCAGGTCAGCAAATTTAGCTTTTTAGTTATGGTTATTATCCTTTGATCATGCTTAAGACTTGAGAAGAAAAGTTCCAGCTGCCGTGTGGCCAATGAGAACGCTTGCCAACGCAATACGAAAAGACACATAGTTGAAAACAATGTGATGGCAATCGCTCTGAAGATCCTTGGTTGTGAGAATTGGTCTCCGATCAGAAATAAGAAGCCAGCTACTGGAGAGCGTAAATGAAGTTTCTGAATAGATCCACCGGCTATTTATATACTGAAAAATATGTAATATGAAGAAAAACACTTGTAGGATCGACTTTTACAAGTGGAAGACAAAGGGTCTGCAAGAAGATGTGCATTACAAAAACCGACTGGTCAGCGATGTGGACACCCGAGGAGAGATGGGTCTGTGACCATGAAATTTATAGTCGAATGGAACGAAATGCATGATCCAGCATGAAACTGATTGACAACATATTTCTTACAGAAAGAATATAGACAATCGCATGATGGATTCGATAGTTTTCAGTTATCCATCAAGCGAATGACATAGGTTCATCTACATCTATGTAATTAACCTGGTAGAGGGTTCAATGAACCACCTTCTAGCTGGCTATCTACCGCGCGGGAAAAACGAGCACTTAAATTTTTCTGTGCGAGCCCTGAATTCTCTTATTTTATCGTGATGATCATTTCTCCCTATGTAGGGGGATGTCGACAGAATGTTTTCGCAATTGGAGGGGAAAACTTGTGATAGAAATTTCATGAGCAGATCCAGTCGCAACAAAAAGTGCCTTTCTTTTAATGATTGCACTCCAATTCACGTACCATGTCTGTGGCACTATCTCCCCTATTTCACAATAATACAAAACGAGCTGCCCTTCCTTGAACTTTCTCGATGTCATCCGTCAGTCCCACCTGATGCGGATCCCACACCACACAGCAATACTCCAGAATAGGGCGGACAAGCGTGGTGTAAGCAGTCTATTTAGTAGACCTGTTGCACCTTGTAAGTGTTCTGCTAATGAATCGCAGTCCTTGATTTGCTCTACTCACAACAGTATCTATGTGATCTCTCCAACTTACGTTATTTGTAATTGTAATCCCTAAGTATTTAATTGAATTTACAGCCTTCAGATTTGTGTGACTTATCAAGTAATCGAAATTTAGCAGATATCTTTTACACTCATCTGAATAACTTCACACTTTTCTTTATTCAGCATCAATTGCCACTTTTCGCACCATACAGATATCTCATCTAAATCATTTTGCATTTAGTTTTGATCATCTGATGACTTTAAAAGACGGTAAATGACAGCATCATCGGCAAAAAAATCTAAGACGGTAACTTAGATTGTCTCCTACATATGTCGTTAATATAGATCAGGAGCAATAGAAGGCCTATTACACTTCCTTGGGGAACGCCGGACATTACTACTGTTTTACTCGATGACTTTTCGTCTATTACTACGAACTGTGACTTTTCTGACAGGAAATCACGAATCGGGTCGCACAACTGAGGCAGTTTGATTAGAAGACGCTACTGAGGAACGATGTCGAAAGCCTTCAGGAATTCTAAAAGTATGGAATCAAGTTGACATTCCCTGTCCATAGTACCCATTACAGCTTACGAAGATTGTACATCGGAAATCATGAATGTTAACCCAGAAGCGACTGTTATTCATGAACTCTTTCGAAAACCTGTCAATAAGGGAAGTAAAGTACCTAATTAGTCTGCTGTTATTGTGAATTTTTGCGAATAACACCACTGAGATACGTTAATGAATTCTCATTTATTACGACTTTTCATCTACTCCATAGGTTTTATTTCATGACACACTAAATTACATCTTGCAAGTTCAAAATTTTGATTTGACAATTTCGTAGTGTGTAGTTAAATGTTTGCCTAGGATTTCACAAAAAGGAACTTAACTAAATATTTCAATGAGATACATTTAAAAGCAATAGACTACATCATAAGAGTGATTACTTTTGTGCAATGTACCTCCAGGTTTTCGTGAAATACTGTGTACACAAATGATTTTTGCGCTGTCACAGGACAGCGATGCAGGATGCCGAAATACACTACTGGCCATTAAAATTACTACACCAAGAAGAAATGCAGATGATAAACGGGTAGTCATTGGACAAATATATTCTACTAGAACTGACGTGTGATTACATTTTCACGCAATTTGGCTGCATAGATCCTGAGAAATCAGTACCCAGAACAACCACCTCTAGCCGTAATAACAGCCTTGATACGCCTGGGAATTGAGTCAAACAGAGCTTGGATGGCGTGTATAGGTACAGCTGCCTATGCAGCTTCAACACGATAACACAGTTCATCAAGTGTAGTGACTGGCGTATTCTGACGAGCCAGTTGCTCGGCCACCATTGAGCAAATGTTTTCAATTGGTGAGAGATCTGGAGAATGTTCTGGCAAGGGCAGCAATCGAACGTTTTCTGAATCCAGAAAGGCCCGTACAGGACCTGCGACATGCGGTCGTACATTATCCTGCTGAAATGTAGTGTTTTGCAGGGATCGAATGAACGGTAGAGCCACGGGTCGTAACACACCTGAAATGCAACGTCCACTGTTCAAAGTGCCTTCAGTGCGAACAAGAGGTGACCGAGACGTGTAACCAATGACACCCCATACCATCACGCCGGGTGATACGCCAGTATGGCGATGACGAATACACACTTCCAATGTGCGTTCACCGTTATGTCGCCAAACACGGATGCGACCATCATGATGCTGCAAAGAGAACCTGAATTAATCCGAAAAAATGGCGTTTTGCCATTCGTGCACCCAGGTTCGTCGTTGAGTACACCATCGCAGGCGTTCCTGTCTGTGATGCAGCGTCAAGGGTAACCGCAACCTAGGTCTACGAGCTGATAGTCAATTCTGCTGCAAACGTCGTCGAACTGTTCGTGCAGATGATTGCTGTCTTGCAAACGTCCCCATACGTTGACTCAGGGATCGAGACGTGGCTGCACGATCCGTTACAGCCATGCGGATAAGCTGCCTGTCATCTCGACTGCTAGTGATACAAGGCCGTTGGGATCCAGCACGGCGTTCCGTATTATCCTCCTGAACCCAACGATTCCATATTGTGTCAACAGTCACTGGATCTTGATCAACGCGAGCAGCAATGTCGCAATACGATAAACCACAATCTCGATACGCTACAATGCGACCTTTATCAAAGTCGGATATGTGATGGTACGCATTTCTGCTCTTTCCACGAGGCATCCCAACAATGTTTCGCCAGGCAACGCCGATCACCTGCTGTTTGTGTATGAGAAATCGGTCGGAAACTTTCCTCATGTCAGCACGTTGTAGGTGTCCCCACCGGCGCCAACCTTGTGTGAATGCTCTGAAAAGCTAATAATTTGCATATCCCAGCATCTTCTTACTGTCTGTTTAATTTCGTTTCTGTAGTGCGTCATCTTCGTGGTGTGGCAATTTTAATGGCCAGTAGTGTATGTAGCAAAGACTCCACTATCTGCTCAAAAGTATGCTGACACCGGTATAAAACGTGGACTTAACCAGCAGATGTCATGAGAGGCAGACCCGGAACTATAAGACGAGGAGAAGAGAGTTACGTTATCAGTGGAAAAGCAGTGAAAGCAGACTGTGTAGGAGGGAAAGCTCCTCGACTTCGAACGTGGACTACTCACTGGCTGTCACCCGCGTACCAAATTAGTCATGAATATTTCAACCATTGGCCGAGCGAGGTTCGCAGTGGTAGCACACTGGACTCGCATTCGGGAGGACGACGGTTCAATCCCGCGTTCGGCCATCCTGATTTAGGTTTTTCGTGATTTTCCTAAATAACTCCAGGCAAATGCTGGGATGGTTCCTTTGAAAGGGCACGGCCGACGGCCTTCCCCATCCTTCCCTAATCCGATGAGACCGATGACCTCGCTGTTTGGTCTCTTCCCCCAAACAACCAACCAACCAACTTCAACCATTCTAAAGCCACCCAAGTCGGCAGTTGGTGATGTGATAGTGAGGCGCGAACGAGAAGGAATAGCCGCAGCTAAACCAAGACCAAGCAGACCTCATGTACTAGAGAATAGGGACCCCTCCACCCATGAGCTCCGCGGAAGCTCGCTGTACAAAAAAAAGCGGCACTGACCGGCCGCCGTGTCATCCTTTGCCCACTGAGGTCACAGAATGCGGTTATGGAGGGGTACGTGGTCAGCACACTGCCGCCCCCTCCGTATGTCAGCTTACGAGATTGGAGTCGCTACTTCTAGATCAAGTAGCTCCTCAGTTTGCCTCACATGGGCTGGGTGCATTCCGCTTGACAACAGCGCTCGTCAGACTGGATGGTCACCCATCCAAGTGCTTGCCCAGCCCGATAGCGCTTACCTTCGGTGATCTCACGGGAGCCTGTGCTACCACCGTGGCAAGGCCGTTGGCGAGGTGGTTGTGAAAATCCAATGAAATCAGCGGAATGAATCATTTGTGTGCTCAGTTCCCAAGTGAAGGTTGCAAAAGAAACTGCATTCAATGGTCCTTCGTAGTCTGATACCTTGCGAAAGGCTGCAAATAATATTGCACTTTATCATTGAGTCTGCTGAGTCATTTAATTCAGTGTGTGTGCAAGGCATGTATAATGTTGCAGTCTGTCCTCTCCTGTTTTAGGAGTGATTTTCGTGCCACGACTCGGTCCCATTCATTCAGATTACCATGGACAAGATCAAAATGTTTTATTTCAACATTCCCTACATCGAAATTTACCCTGTCACCTAAATGATCGTCATGAATATACTGAAGTCGCTTCTGTTTTCCAAATTAACAGCAGCTATATTCTTAAGGCTGCATGCATACGATCCTGGTTTCAGGAACACTCACGCACGCTATAGCGCTTCGACTGGCTTGCGAAGCCACTCGATCTTAGTCTCTCAAAAAATGTCTGGTGCTACCTGGAACAGAGGTTGAAACATATCAGTCAACATCCTTATAGTTTTGTAGCTCTACGGAATGAAATGATGACTGTGGCTTCAGGTAGATGTGGACTACGTCAAGAAAGTTCAATCGGGGACGTTATCAAGGCTAGAAGGGGTGTTTCGTATTGGCGTGGTGCTTCCTGGATGTGTTTAATTATTAGTCCAGTGTGCTTATTTGCGGGGTAAAGACCACGAAAAGAGGGGGTGGTGACTAAGCAGTATAAGGTCTCACTGAACTTCTGCACTGGTGGTTTGGAATCACATGTATCGCAATTGAAAAGACGTTTCGTGAAATTCTTGATAGAGTAATTCAAGCGTGGGAGGATGGGGAATATTAGCTACAAATATGAAACGACTACGAGCGGTAGAACACTTTACGAAAGTGAAAAACAGCCTAAAGAATAGTCTGTCAAAGTCGCAACGTTGTTTAGCTGTGCAAATAAGAATTAAAAATTTTCGACTGTGACAAATGTCAGCAGCATCAGTTAATTTGTAGGAGTACTGTCCAACATCTCCGTACTTACACTGTCTCTGAAGTGAAGTTGGTACGTGCAGGTTGAAGGTGTATACCTCTTCTTTGTTGGAGTCGACATAAGTTTGCGGATAACTCTTGATTCACTCATCATATGAAAGCACCTAAAAATGAAGTTGCCTTCATAGAAATCGTAAGTGTGTATAACATCCAACCAATTCACCTGATGTATATGTATTTCCCTTTCGTCAGTATTAAGCAGCTGACAGCCATTTAACTTTCGTCAACATGAGAGAAATTAAAGTGTACAGTCATTTCAGAAACGTTACCAAAGAAGACTTTTATCTCCCTCCTCATGAACTTTTTATTGTTCGTGAATTTAGACTTTCTGGCCTGTTCCCGCTTGTCCGATTCTGTCAAGAGTTACCGAATGAAGTGGTATAGGGGATTGGTTTTCATTTGTTTCAGATGAGATATGGTTGAGCTTATCCAGCTATGTGAACTCACATAACACGTGACATTAAGCATAAAAAAAACTCATCAGAAAGTTTTACAGCTGTTGAACAACACTGGTGTTTGGTGCGCGGTTCCGTCTCAGATTCACTTTAGCCATTCACGAATTATCAGGAAACTAATTTTGTTTACGAAGCGTTACTACTAAATTTTACTGCGTGACTGCATAGTTGATAAAGTGCCTATGTGCATTTCGTGCGTGTTATTTATCATCTAGCTACTAAATTACAGATAACGTACGCCACAGCCACACTATCGGGTTCCCTAAAGTTAAATACTATTTATATTTTTTCTTCATCACTGGATTTGTGATTTAACAATCCCGTTTTCAGTTTTTTTTAAATTTTTACTGCATTCTTCAGCTCTAAGTCTCTTTGGACGTTGTTCTCTACTCTACTTTATCCCGTATAATTTTTTTCATGTCAGTATTACTATTGCATCCTACATCCACCTGAAACTGATTGTGGCAGTCTAGTTTTGGTTTCCCTGTACACCTTCTCGCCCCCCCCCCCCCCCCTCTCCCAACCCAATACTTCCTTCCATATGGAAACTTACCGTTCCTCCATGCCTTGGGATGTGTCCTATCGCCCGATGTACCCGTTTAGTGAGGTTGTGCCGCACGTTTCTATTCTCCCCTAGGCATATATATTTGTGGACCAAGTCTATTCTTAACTGCAGTTTGTTATTTCTAGGAACGATAGCATCTACCAGCAGGACAATGCAACGTGTCACACAGCTCACAGTGTACGTGAGTGGTTCGAAGAGCACCAGGATGAGTTTACCGTACTCCTTTGGCCACCAGACTCCGTGGACTTAAACTCAATCAAAAATCTGTTGGACCATCTCAATAGGATCGTTTGCGCTGTGAATCCTTGACATTGAAACCTAGCACAGCTGGACACGGCACTGAAGTCAACATGGCTCTACATTCCCGTCGGTACCTTCCACAACCTCGTTGATTCCCTACCAGCACGTCCAGGCCGTTGTTCAGCTTTTTGACAGGTATTAACTTTAATGTGACCGTGCAGTGTATTACCCGTGTGGAACTATGAAGCTAAAGCATGTAAGCAGATTTTACATTCAAATCACTCAATTTTTTGTGGCGTTCATCTCTCTTCTGATTGGTTTAATGTGTTATTCTCTTGTGCCGCAGTTATTTGTTGTATACATCCCAAATTTATGTCGTGTCCTGGAAGTTTGGGCGTCTACAGCAGCTTCAAGTACCACAGAAGCTATTTCCTGCTGTATTAAGACGCATTCCCCCACCAGTCCCTTCTTGTCAGAGTTTTATCTTGTGTTCCTTCCTTCGCCGATTCTGCGGAGTATTTTCTCACGCCTTACCGGCCCATCTAATTTTACACATCCCTTTATAGTATACGGCTTAAACATTTCGATTCTCTTATTTTCCAGTATTCTCACCATCCACAAATTTGGTAATACCTCATTACAAAACAATATAATTTGCAGGAAGCGGATTGAGGTGATACCAAAGCAATTCTGCCTGGAACTAGTATTCAAGCCGCCTACGGTGCTTTACAAATACGTGACGGCGAAAAGATACATTGGAGAATGTGTTTAAGGCCAAAGTTAACAGTAAGCGTTAATGTTAAAAAATATATCGGCTCAACCACTTTTTTATAGTGTAAAACACTAAGATTGACGCGTTTAGGAAGTCAAGCTTCCATCGTCAGAATAATAAAAAGTAAAAGAACCTTTTAAAACTCGCTAAAATGGAACCTGCACCAGGCACAATAAAATTGATAATAAAATTAAAACATCGTGGCTACTTCCCTTATTGCAGCTGTGTCTTCCAAGGTGCATCTCCACATAGTCGTCAAAATATAAAAAACTCTAAAATGGTGTCGCCTATGGTGTTTAACATCTAACCACATGGCTCTCTCCTCTATCGTCGTAAACCGCCCGTGCGTCTTCGTTGATATCACACCCCACGTAGCCACGTACACTTTAAAGGGTTTGAATATGTTAGCCACTTTTTGCGAAATATCACGAAAGTATGGTGTTGTGACTCTCGTAATATTATTTACGGTATTCTTCCTTGCATTCGCGCGCTGTTTCTTTCGTATTAATTTGAATGAATGAAGAAGACAGAATGGCTGAGCTGAACATCGTGAAACAACTAGCCAGAGCTAACGGATCTCACAAAAACCTTTTAAAGTTGTAAGAAGTATGCATTGCCGGCGATGGGCAAGGCATGGCAGAGTCTCTAACCAGAGAGTAGTATGTAGTTAGTTGTTGCTTGTAGCGAGTCTGTGCGAGTCGGCAGTAGTAGTCAGTATGCTGTAGTCTTCAGTCCGTGCTAGTAAGCAGTAGTCGGAGACAGTCTTGAGTTTGCAGTAGTCGGCGCGTGCCTGCGCGTGTCGGCAGTCTGCTCTGGTCGGGACTCTGGAGGATGAGTATTATCGTAGAAGGTAAAGAAGCAGCCTTGCGCATATCTAGTAATGTACAGGGTGATTCAAAAAGAATACCACAACTTTAGGAATTTAAAACTCTGCAACGACAAAAGGCAGAGCTAAGCACTAACTGTAGGCGAATTAAGGGAGCTATAAAGTTTCATTTAGTTGTACATTTGTTCGCTTGAGGCGCTGTTGACTAGGCGTCAGCGTCAGTTGATGCTAAGATGGCGACCGCTCAACACAAAGCTTTTTGTGTTATTGAGTACGGCAGAAGTGAATCGACGACAGTTGTTCAGCGTGCATTTCGAACGAAGTATGGTGTTAAACCTCCTGATAGGTGGTGTATTAAACGTTGGTGTAAACAGTTTACAGAGAATGGGTGTTTGTGCAAAGGGAAAAGTTCTGGACGGCCGAGAACGAGTGATGAAAATGTAGCACGCATCCATCAAGCATTTGTTCGCAGCCCAGGAAAATCGACTAGCAGAGCTAGCAGAGAGCTGCAAATTCCACAATCAACTGTATGGAGAATCGTACGAAAAAGGTTAGTTATGAAACCTTATCGTCTGAAATTGGTTCAAGCACTGTCTGCAGCTGATAAGATTAAAAGAATCGATTTCTGTGGTTTTATCCTTGCTCAAATGGAAACAGATGAATCTTTCGTTTAGTGATGAAGCAACTTTCCACACTAACGGGAAAGTCAACCGTCACAATGTCTGTATATGGGGCACTGAGAATCCGCGGGAAACAACTCAGTATGAACGTGACTCGCCTAAGGTGAACGTTTTCTGTGCCAATTCAGCCAATTAAGTTTTTGGTCCCTTTTTCTTCGAAGGTGCTACTGTAACTGGACTACAGTATCTGGAGATGATAGAGAATTGGCTGTTCCCTCAGCTCGAACTAGAAGCACAACAATTCATATTTCAGCAGGATGGAGCGCCACCACATTGGCACTTATCTGTCCGTAACTACCTGAACGTCAACTACCCGAGGCGATGGATCGGCCGCCAGGCAGCCCGTGACAGAGCACTTCATCACTGGCCTCCAAGAAGCCCTGATCTTACCCCCTGCGATTTTTTCTTATGGGGGTATGTTAAGGATATGGTGTTTCGGCCACCTCTCCCAGCCACCATTGATGATTTGAAACGAGAAATAACAGCAGCTATCCAAACTGTTACGCCTGATATGCTACAGAGAGTGTGGAACGAGTTGGAGTATCGGGTTGATATTGCTCGAGTGTCTGGAGGGGGCCATATTGAACATCTATGAACTTGTTTTTGAGGGAAAAAAAAACCTTTTTAAATACTCTTTGTAATGATGTATAACAGAAGGTTATATTATGTTTCTTTCATTAAATACACATTTTTAAAGTTGTGGTATTCTTTTTGAATCACCCTGTATATTAACTGTCATTAACTTCTTTTAAAAATGCCGCAATAATAATTTTCATAATATAAAGTAATTTTTCTAAAGAAAAGCATTCATTTCAATTTAAAGAATATTTCCAATGCACGATCATTCCTTCCAACAATAAAATATATATATATATATATATATATATATATATATATATATATATATATACGCCAGCATTGCACGAAGCTGTGCCAAAATATTTCTACATAAGAGCAGATATATATTCGCAGTTTTTATTGAGGTAAGAATTTTTCCTTTTTTATTCAGAATACAGGGCCGAGGCGCAGCGCTGCTGTCGTCATAAAATTTACCAGGTTACTGAATTTTTTTATAATTTCCGGGTTTAGGATTGAATTTTGAGGTTACATTAAATGTGAATGCATTTATGCACACATTATAAATGGGAGCCAATTTTGTTCAGAGATTACACTAAAATTAATTTTGTTCAGAGGTTACAATATAATTAAAATTCATTTAATAATTATTATTCTTGTGCGAGGTTACGCTTGGTTCATGGTCCATGGTTCATGGTTTCTCATTTAAATATTCCTGTGGGGAGGATACAAAGTTGATACCGCTTTTCAGACCAATAATACGCTGCGGTTTAAACTAAGAAATAATTTGCAACAGGAAAGCGATAAATATGAGAGAGTTGGGGTCTATAAAATTAAGTGTAACACGTGCAAGGCAAGCTATGTAGGCCAAACTGGTAGGTCCTTTAAAGTACGTCACAAAGAACGTAGCGAAGCTTTCCGGCTTAATAATTTCGAAAAGTCAGCTGTAGCCATGCATATTTTGGAAACGGGACACCCCATGTTGGGAATAGATCAGGACCTCGTTATTTTACACAGACAGGACAAAGGCAAAAAGCTGGATCTACTAGAACAGCTGGAAATTACGGTACATAGTGTGGATAATCAGAACACACTGAATGAACAGCTAACTGGTGATACAAATAACTTTTTCAAACATTTCACTGGTTTCTTTTCGTAACTACATTTTTAGCAATTGGTAGGATACCATCATTTCGTGAGGTCCTTAGAACATGCATACGTTATCTGTTTGTATAGACATCTCTGTGACTTCCCTGTTTACTTGCGCGTGAGCTCACTCGCGTTTCAGTGTCGTGTTTGGCTACGTGGTGTGTGGTATCAACGAAGACGCACGGGCGGTTTTTCGACGATAGAGGAGAGAACCATGTGGTTAGATGTTTTTTATATTTTGACGACTACGTGGAGATGCACCTTGGAAGACACGGCTGCAATAAGGGAAGTAGCCACGATGTTTTAATTTTATCATCAATTTTATTGTGCCTGGTGCAGGTTCCATTTTAGCGAGTTTTAACAGGTTCTTTTACTTTTTATTATTCTGATGATGGAAGCTTGACTTCCGAAACGCGTCAATCTTAGTGTTTTACACTATAAAAATGTGGTTGAGCCGATATATTTTTTAACATTGACATTCACAACCACGACCTCTCACCCAGTATGGATAAAATCAAAGTAACAGTAAACGATTGTGATGGAGTGCAGCTGGCATACGGGGCTCTGCATTACATCCTGTGAGAGAAGCCGAGTGTTTCCGTGGAGACACGCAGACTTGTGCAGGGGCAGGTGGTGGTAGTGGGGGAGTATAAACGACGGCGAGCTCCCCTGGGCCGCCGGTTCCATTACCGTGAGCGTGCTGCGAGCTCTACTCACGACGGCTCTGCGGCCTGGTAGATGCTCCTGGAACGTGGTGACGTACTGCACGCGGCCGGAAGCCGGGTCCATGCTGACCAACTTGTCCTTCAGCATGCGCCACGGAAGAGTCAGACCCGTCTTGGCCTCCATGGCGGCGCACCACTCGCTCACCGTGATAAAGCCTGCAGGCAAACGCGGACAAAGCAAACTTGTAATACGACAACTGTAGAAGTATTTATTTTTTTATTTTATTTCATTGCGAGTCCTGTCGATCCTGATAGCAAGTCAGTATTTTTACAGTGTTAACAATACAGCAGCACACAATATGGTTAATTCATGACAAGACGCATTGTAAAAACATGGAGCACTACAAGAAAAGCCTTTTACATACATCAGAATTAATACTTATGTGGTCACATTCAAATTAACAATATCAAAGTATTTGAGAAACAATATAATACAATGCAACAAATATTTTACCTTTATGCTTACATTGAATGGCTAACTCAAACTTACTCCTATGCACTAAAAACTGCACTAATTGAATAAAATTATTTTTGTAGTAGGAGTTCCTTCAGTTTGCTCATGAATTTGGTGTTTCAGGAGCAAGACTTTTGATGACACTGGATAGAGCATTGAAAATTTTGATGCCTGTATAATTTACTCCTCTCTGTACAAGGGTATAATTCGGCTGTTTGCTATGAAAGTCCTCTTTTGACCTTGTTTTGTGACCATGATATTCACTATTGGTTTTGAAGAGAGGGTGGTTTTTATTAATGAAACGTACAAGGGATTTTATGTACTAAGATATCATTGTAAATACCTGTAGTTTCCTTAACGGATTACTGCAGAAGCGCCTTGGTTGCACACCGCTCATGATGCTTATAGCTCTAACGTTTTTGGCCAAGGGCTGGTTGCCCCAAAAGATGATTCCGTAAGACAAAAGTACATGAAAATATCCGAAATAAGCAGCTCTTATGGCATATTTATGTCTGGTCGATGCAATTATGCAGCTGCTACAGAATGAAGCCTTTCTTCTAGATCTAGGATATGGTTGGACCAATTTAGTATGCAATTTATGTACACACCTAGGAACTTAGCTAAGTCGACTTGCTTTATTTGTTGTCCATTACATCCTATACTTATATTCCCCGCTTCTTTATGTGCCATACGAAACTGTACATAACCAGTTTCATATTATATTCAGAGAGAGCCCATTGCAGTTAAACCATTTCAGAATGTCATCAAATGCATTGTTCGCGGATGTTTCCCGATTGTTCTCTGTTGCTTTATCAACAAGAAGCATCGTTAGCAAATAGGGTGAACTTGCTCACTGGCGTGGTGCACTGTGGGAGGTCATTTATAAATGAAACCGCAAGAGTCCCAATACCGAGCCTTGAGGCACTCCAGTGTTGACTGTACTCCACTTGGATGAAGCTGGGATTCCATTACAATCAGAAATTATTGCCCTTTGTTTCCTACTTGTAAGGTTGGATTTAATCGGTGTCCACATTATTCCACTTAACCCATAATAGTTTGCTTTATTTGGTAGAATTTCATGGTGTTCATAGTCAAAAGCCTTGAATAGGCCACATAGGATTCCAATTGGTTCCAATTTTCTGTTAAGAGATTAGAGAATTTGATCTGTGAAAGAGAAAATAGCATCATTAATTGATAGGCCTTGCCGGAAACCAATAACTGACATTGACTAAGAATGGTATGGCTGTTCAGGTGATGATAAAGGATGTAACAAAATGATATTGGAGAAGTTCAGGTGTTGTAGAGTTGGATGTTTCAGCTCGCACGCCCACCTGCAGACACCTGAGCGCCCACAGGCACAGGTGGATGGGGTTGGAACACTTGTGCAGAGTGACACTTGTACGGAGTGTTGAATGACCTTCAGACTATCACCAGTGGAGAGTGACGACAGTAGACTTGTTGAATTAATATCTTTATTCCAGTCCTTGGCTGTAGTACATCAGGAACAGCCTGGTCGAGGAGTCCAGTTGGCTTTCATGTGGAACAATAGACGCCCGGCATTGCCGACAGTACGCAAATTGGGGCAGAGTATGGCATCACTAGAATGCCATTGTCAGCAATGTCTCTGGCTGCGACCGTGATGACAGGGCGGAAGTGGAGTTGACGGTGGCTGTGAACTTCCTCCAGCGAGTGGGTGGCTCCCTTGCGACTCAGGGCAGGTTGCCCTGTCTCGTGATTGAACAGCGGACCCTGTAATGCATTCTGGGTTGTTGCTCTGGGTGTCACAGGCGCACGGTGTAGGCTCTGATAGTGAAACTGGAATGATTTATTTAGTACATAAATGGCTGAGTACCTTACGCTTCAGACTATGTTAGTTTAGGACTTAATGCACGTACTCTAAATGCTTCCATGGTGACAAGTGAGGAAAGGCTTCCATCCTTCCCCTAGAATACTGCAGCGTTGGCTGTTTCTACAGTGCACCCAGCTGGCTCTGCTTTGCAATGCCAGTCAACCATGTTTTGCTTTGCAATGCGTTACACTCCTGTCCATCTACAGCTGTCTCTGTTGCAACTCACTCCCGCTCTGGCGTTCGGTACGCTACAGGAGTGACACTTCTATGAAGCCTGTGGGCCTTGCTGGTATGAGCGGCTTTTCACAGGTACAGGAACACTAAATAGTGTAGCAGGGCAGCACACTGTGCTTTGTTCTACGGCACAGCTTCCGAGACCGAGAGAATGAATGATGCAATTGCAAGTCATTTACGACTGCGCAGGTGTTGCGTTAGGTGTCCACTCATATAGATTTTTATTCATAGAAATTCTTATGGGTATTCCCCTGAAGAAGCATGGCCTCTGAGATACTCTTTATTAACGAATACTTTGCAAATTTAAAGATACATTTAGCGATTTTGTGTGGTTTCCAAGTAAAACACGAGGAAGTAGTTTCATTTCACTCTCCATTAAACTTATTTACCATATTTCCAAGAAAGCCAGTGAGTATGAGGAGCATTAAACTACTTTTTAGTAGATATCTAATTTCCACTGGTTATAACATATCGTTCTACAATGTAATTTCTGTGCATAGGCCACACAAGTCAGAAATAATTTTAAGTTGCTGTCAGTTTGGAGACTTTTTAAAAACGTTGCGGTAGTCTAGTCAGTCCTAATTGCTGACTTCCTTCTCCTTTTCCCATCAAAATTAAAAACTAATCGGTCGAACTGGTGGTCATGGTACTCTGCGTATTCTCAAAGATCCTGTATTTATCAATATGTATTTGGATGAACTTTTGATACTAATTTACACTCATGTTCATAAAAAATAGAACACATTGAATGCCGCCCGGGGTGGCCGAGCGGTTCTAGGCGCTACAGTCTGGAACCGCGCGATCGCTACGATCTCAGATTCGAATCCTGCCTCGGGCATGGATGTGTGTGATGTCCTTAGATTAGTTAGGTCTAAGTAGTTTTAAGTTCTAGGGGACTGATGATCTCAGAAGTTAGGTCCCATAGCGTTGAGAGCCATTTGAACCATTTTGAACACATTGAATGACTAGAGATAGGAATTTTATATTCACAGGACATGTATGTTAGTATGTTCTCCAGAAAGGCTAAGACTTTCAATCACCTTGGTTCAGCAGGTGTCTCATTGCCTAATAGGCATGGGCCCTCATAACTTGTCAGATGCGTGATGGCATCGACGCATATAAGGCGCGAATAGCGATGTGTACTATAGCCATCCATGCTGCATTTACCTGGTTCCAAAGCTCATCTGTGGCTGTTGACATTGGGTCACAGCACCGTACACATCGTTTCACCTTACCGCACACATTTTCGATTGGTGACAAGTCTGGTGATCTGGCGGGCACGGGCAAAGAGCTGATTCCGGTGACACCAAGAAGGCACGCGTTCTTGCAACAACATGTGGTCGTTCTTTGTCTTGCTGGAAACGGGCGTCTACGGTGTTGTGCAAAGAGGGTTTGGCTACGGGTCGCAGGACGTCTTACACGTAGGCCGAACTAGTTGCAATGCCAGGACACACACCAAATGTGGTTTGTGCTTGTAGGCAACAGCACCCCAAACATTAAGGCCTTGAGTTGGCACTGTATATCTTGTGCAAATACTGTCACTCTGATGCCACTCCTCCTGTCTACGGTGAACCAAAATGGGACCGTCACTTTCAAACCAAAAGAAACTGGATTCTTCCGAAAACACTGTCTGATGCCATTCCTGTCCCCAGTGAGGCCGTTCTATACACCATTTCCGTCTAGTATGTTTCTGCACATTCATCAAAGATAGGCGGAGAAGTAGACAAATGCACGTAATCCAAGCTGTAATAAGCGGCGACGGACTGTCACCCTTGTTAGAGCACGATGTGCTCCACTGTTGCTCCAGAGCCGGGTAGGAAGCAGATCTGTGGTGCAATGCCATACGGATGAGTTGCCAATCTTCTCGTAAGGGTGGTCTGTATAGTGCGACCGAACCCATATTGTCGTGTTCTACGGCCTTCTGTGAACCATTCGACACAGACCCGTTGTACCGCCGAAACACTTCGTCCCACAAATGCTGCAGTTACCAGAATGGATGCATCACATTCTCTTGCACCAATAATACACCCTTTTTCAAACTGACTGATTTGACTGTACGGTTCGCGCCTACGTCTGTGAGGCATCCTGCACGCGTGCTCAAGCTGCACTGAACCATTGCCTTCAGTTTATAGCGACGACAGCCGCTGGCAGATTTTACCGGTAGGTGGTGTAGCGCCGCGGTATCGATGTTGACCTTGAACGTCTGGGCTGACATGGTTCAGAAGCTAATCATTTCCGCAAAAAATATTAATGTACATGCCCTGTGAATATGAACTTCCTATCTAGTCGTTCAAGGTCTTCATTTTATTTCTGAACATGAGTATATTTACCTTACAGTTCCATCATTCAGAGAAGTTGTTAGTGCAATAGTGTCTTCCACTGTAGTTTCACGTATCTCATGGCATGTACCCGTTAATGAACCTCTCGTCCAGAAATAATTGTAGAAGTCCTGAAGCCTTAAACTTTCGAACGTATTCTCCTGAGCAGACACCTGACAATCATACAATATTTCCAGAGCAAGATATGCTAGAGCTGAATACATGCTTATGTAACTTTATTTCTTCGTTTTCTTCATAAGCATGAACAACACCGCAACACTGAACTTGATTCCACAAACACTGATTGAAATGAAATGTACTTGTCACTCGGTACAAGTGTCACATACCCCAGGTGGACGGGAAAGGGCCAAAGGCTGACGAGTGGATGGTCAAGTAGCCAGGTGAGGGTCCATGCGACAGTTCAACACCCGCTGAGAGCACGCAAGTAAGGTTGGACGTGCATACGGGCTCCCTGATGGGTAGATAATACTAGATGCATCTGCCTGCAAGCAAGATGAGGGGCATCTGGTGCACAGTATGGGGTAGTGTGGCAACATCTTTCTGTAGGAGGAGGCCAGAGGAAAAAGTTCATGTTACGAACCCTTGTCCAGAAGCGTCATCCAACGACAATGCCGACAGTCGAAGTTGTAGGGGAAATCACCACCAGTTAGGCCATCCCCATGGGTAGGAAACATGAGATGGCGAATGAGCGCAAGAGGAGTTCCTGGTAATGGGCTTCACTGAATTGAGAACTGTAGGGGGCGTTGTATGCATTTACATCATCCACAACCACACTATACAGCTACGAACTGAGTTTTCTGCAGATCTGATGTGACAGCACCAGACGCTGTCAGCTGTCACGTAAGCAGTTGTTAGTATTGTCCATGACATCTATGATTGTGATTGGTCACCTTTTTTAGCCTAGACACCCGAAAAAAATGCATGATTCACAAGTATAAGATCCTTTTGTTGACAAGTCAGGTGAAAAGTAGGTCATTATTTTAGGAGTATATGATAAGCAATTCCGACCAAACGAAGCTCATGCCACAGTAAAAGATGTCAAAATAATCGCATCAGTACACAGAGTACCCCCCATAGGCTTCAAAGCAGGAGTGTATTTACGCATGCAAACGATCACAAACGTGTCGAATGCCATCCTGCAGTAGACTGTCCGAAGCACCTTGTGCCGGCCTGAGTGGCCGAGCGGTTCAGTCTGGAACCGCGCGACCGCTACGGTCGCAGATTCGAATCCTACCTCGGGCATGGATGTGTGTGATGTCCTTAGGTTAGTTAGGTTTAAGTAGTTCTGAGTTCTAGGGGTCTGATGACCTCAGATGTTAAGTCCCATAGTGCTCAGAGCCATTTGAACCATTTGAAGCACCTTGTGCCTTTTTATGCAATTCAGCAATGGTTTTTTCAACCCCTGGAAAACGAGTAAGTTCCAATTCATCGCGACCCACAAGTGTTCAATTGGCGAGAGATCTGGTGATCTTGCTGGCCAGGGCTGTCGTTACACACGAGAGCACGCCGTTGTGCGACAGCTGTATGTGAATGTGCTCTGCCCTACTTTAAAGAACGCATCACCTTCCTGTTCGAAAAAATGAGAGTACCTCGGGGATGACCACCTGTTTCCTTTATCCTGTAGAATAATCAGATGCGACCATGTGCGAAAACTAATGGCCCATAAGACCATCAAACCCAGGATGGAACCTGTGTGCTGTGGGCGAATGTACATCAGTATAGACATCTCACCAGGTATTCACCATACATGTGTACGTCCATCACTCACAAAAGGACAGAACTTACTTTCATGTGTGAAAATATCAAAGCACCTTTCCATTCTCCAGTCAACACTTTCACTACACCATTGTAGCCTTGGTGTCGCGGTGTCAATGGTAGCCTGGCGAGAGGCACAAGTGATTTTAACCCTGCTGCAAGCAGACGGTTTCCACCCTCCCTGATGACACGGCAGGTTCTACATGTGCCCAGATTTCATGCCTGGATCATTTTCGGTCGACCACCACTGCTCTCACAGTGCGTCGATCTTGACGTGCATCTATACTACAGGTGGGAGAATGTGGCACGGATTACTGTTGAAAGCAGTAATACATCACCGATACATTGTGCCCAATATGTGCAGCAGTCCATCGATGGTGGTGGTGATTAGTGTTTAACGTCCCGTCGACAACGAGGTCATTAGAGACGGAGCGCAAGCTCGGGTTAGGGAAGGATTGGGAAGGAAATCGGCCGTGCCCTTTCAAAGGAACCATCCCGGCATTTGCCTGAAACGATTTAGGGAAATCACGGAAAACCTAAATCAGGATGGCCGGAGACGGGATTGAACCGTCGTCCTCCCGAATGCAAGTCCAGTGTGCTAACCACTGCGCCACCTCGCTCGGTGCAGTCCATCGATATGTGCGTCCAGCCTCCCACTGGCCCACGATGCAGCTCCGTTCAAGTGGATAAAGCTGTTCTACACGAGTACATAGTTATAGGTGGGGCGTGGTTGCACCCTAGAATGAATGTTGCATACGCTGGTCGCCTCCAAACTAAGCACAGTTACTGCCTGCAGAGTCAAAACGCAGGGCGAACAGACAGGCAACCTGAGCGCCATCTTATCGCTGATGATCATAACAATCGAATTGAAACGTCCCCTTAGAAAAATTAATGAATTACTGTGCTGATAAACTTCTTACATTATTTGATTTTCAGACAGCTGAGCAAAACTGAACGTACTCAGACATTTCGCTCTTTACCTATTCTGATCAACACTAAACTGACACACAATATTTTTTAACGCAACGCAATCTGACTTTCAATAATCCCTACAAGAGAATGGCCCTGACTAAATTAACCTACACGTTTCACAAATCACTTACCTCACAAAAATCTTCGTTACTCGAACTACTGCAATACAGCGAGCGCCACTACTGCCAGCTAAATAAAAGATTCAAACTACTGCAGGCACTAACTACTGATAGGCATAGTTAGCAAATGAAAGATTTTGATAGAGAACAAACAATGTATTTACCTTAACAGTGTTCAAAAGTCCATTCTTACAAATGTACTGTTTCTGATTTACACACGTCCAGATCATCCGCTCTCAAAAATCCGCTATCTCACTTCCCCACATCCACCACTGCTGGCGGCTCACCTCCAACTGCGCAAAGCTAGCCGCTGTTAACATTCAGCTGCCCAACACTACAATGGCAGACAACAATGCAAACCAGCCACAGCATAGCCAGTGATTTTCATACAGAGCGCTACGTGGTATTACCAATAAGAAAACCTGAACAGCCTGCTTACAGAATCACTAACACTACAACCCTCTGTAGTTACCTATTACACCCAGGTATCACTGAACACAGTCCTCGAGAGTGTTATATTTTTATCGATGGAGGACATGAAGCCGTGCATATTCCTGAGCGGCTAACCTGAGGCACTGTCCCAGTTGCAGGTTGCCTGTCTACTGGCTTCCAAGAAAAAAGTGATTTTCAGTATTTCACACAATTACTGATTGAATTTAGAAATTTTAAATGCTGTCATAATCTGCTCATTAAGAGCTTCAATATTATGTCAAAGGTTTCACACAGTATATCAAGTATTAAATTTAGAACTGTGTACACGGCCTGTCCTGAGGCAGCATAACTCATGGCATGCAAATTACTTAGAACTTATTGTTCTGTTATTTGAGAATGAGAGCACTTAACGACTTCCTACAAACTTTACTCATAACTTGCGAAACTTTTTCCTATTGACACCCGCACAGAATGATGAAAGGAAAAATGTTTATTGCTAGTAAATTATTGTTGTTCATGCTGTAAAACTGCAGCATTAGTCTTGATGTTTAAATTTATTACTTATTTACTATAACTCTATTCGCAATACCTTATGCAGACAGCATCCACATACGTCCTGAACGTCCCTGCCAAATTTTATCATTGTATGACACGTACCGAGGGGGGGAGCTATAATTAAACTAATGGTGTTTCGATTCCTGCAGTGCGTACTGTATACATCGTAGGACGCTGATGAGTCATAGGTACGTTCACCAATCGGTGCACTCGCGGATTATGATGAAAGAATATACACTCAAGAGCTAAAGCAACTGGTACACCTGTTTAACATCGCATAGGTCCACCGCGTGCACGCAGAATTGCCGCAGTAAGACGTGGCATAGACTCGAATAATGTTTGAAGTAGTGCTGGAGGGAACTGAAACCATGAATTCTACAAGGCTGTCCATAAATCCGTAACAGTATGAGGGAGTGGAGCTATCTTCTGAGTAGCACGTTGCAAGACATCCCAGCTATGCTTAATAATGTTCATGTCTGGGGAGTTTGGTGGCCAGCGGAAGTGTTTAAACTCAGAAGTGTGTTCCTGGAGCCACTCTGTAACAATTCTGGACGTGTGGAGTGTCGCATTATCCTGCTGTAATTGTCCAAATCAGTCGGAATTCACAATGAACATAAGTGGATGCAGGTGATCAGGCAGGATGCATAAGTGCGTATCACTTGTCAGAGTCTTATCTAGACGTTTCAGCGATCCCATATCACTCCAACTACACACGCTCCACACCATTACAGAGCCTCCACCAGCTTGAAGAGTCCCCTGCTGACACGCAGGGCCCATGTATTCATGAAGTTGTCTCCATACCCGACACATCCAACCGCGCGTTACAATTCGGAACGAGACTCTTCCGACCAGACGACGTGTTCGCAGCATGAAATGTCCAATGTCGGTGTTGACGGACCCAGGCGAGGCAGAAAGATTCGTGTCGAATGGGCCTTCGGCTCCGAAAGCCCATATCGATGACGTTTCGTTGAATGGTTAGCTGACACTTGTTGATGGCCCAGCACTGAAATATGCTACAATTTGCGGAAGGGTTGCACTTGCGTCACATTGAACGATTCTTTTCAATCGTAATTGGTCCCGTTCTTGCAGGATTTTTTCGGCAGCAGCGATGTCGGAGATTTCACGTTTTACAAGATTCCTGATGTTCACAGTACACTCATGAAATGGTCGTACGGAAAAATCCCCACTTCATCGCTACCTCAGAGGTGTTGCGTCCCATCGCTCGTGCGCCGACTATAACACAACATTCAAAACCATTTAAATCTTGATACCTGCCATTTTAGCAGTAATAACAGATCTACCAACTGCGCCAGACTCTTCTTGTCTTATAAAGGCGTTGCCTACAGCAGCGCCGTAGTCTGCCTGTTTACGTATCTCTGTATTTGAATACGCGTGCCTATAGCACTTTCTTTGGCGCTTCAGTGTAATAGTTTAAATTTCTGCCACTAGGTGAAAATATGGCGCAGGAAGCAGTCAAAACGTGGTGTAGGTACAGGAAAAGGAGAGGAACGATTGAACACAGGATAAGGGCGGTTCTGGTACGTTTATTAGTGCATGGTCGCAAGCTACGACTTAGTTTCAGTGTGATCTCCTAGCTCAGCAACATGCTACATCCATAATACGGCATGGTCGTCAGATGTTTGCAGTGTATCCGGTGTCATCAGTGCGACATGTCGTCATGTGCTGCCATTCAGATTATGATGAGTTAGGATAATTTCCTGATAGGCAAGATCGTTCAAATGTGCCACAGCCAGAAGTCACATGGGCTTAAGTCGGGGTTTCTTGAAGGTCACACATGCAGTGACGATGCAGTCGTTACGGAAGGTTTCTCGAAGAAAATCTTTCACCTGTCAAGCAACATGTGGTGTCTTCCATTTTGCTTGGAATTAATGGCGTGGAAAAGCTGCGTACTTGTAAAGCTGGAATCACACGCTGCACAAGGAGGTACTTATAATGTGTATGTGTCGCTGTGCACCTCACAGGCCCCTCGAAGAAAGACGGACAGGAAATGAAGGAGCTTGTGAAAACACACCACATAGTCACATAAAATGAGTGCAGTGGATGTTCCTGCACATGTGGCGGAGTAAAACCCCACATGTGACAGTTCTGTGTATTTTGCAGTGCAAAATTTGCCTCGTCCGCCCAATGAATATTCCCCAGCCACATGTCACCTGTTTCCATGCGTGCAAAAAAGGTGGGCTATCTCTCCGCATTTGATGCACATTCTGAATTTTGTAGGGATACCACTGTGAAAAGAAGTCGCCACATGTTTTGAATTGTTGGCCATGGGAGAGACAATTCCCGTGACGCGGCTCGAACACTGGCCACAGAATGCGAGGCATGTGCTGCGTGGTCGGCTATATCTGCAGCAACTTCATTAATAACTGCCAGGGGAGTGGGCTGTCTCCCTCTGCGTGCTGCACCACTTAATTCACCTCTTTCTTCAAATTTGATACAAAATTCTTTACCCCATTTACTGACATGAGGTTTCTACACATTTGCTTCTATCGGCGATATTCCTGCAATGCAAACTGTGGTTGCTGCTGTTATGATAAAACAACTTGACTAGCAATGCATCGTACTCCTTCTCAATAGCCATTGTGAGTCGTACAGAAAACTTCAAACTTTCTTAACTCCTTACATCAATAATGACAAAAGAAATCAACGTGCGTCACCATGCGATACGCAGTATACAGAAATCAAAACAGGAAAATTTCACAATCTGACTGCTTACAGCGCCATATTTTTGCGTGGTGGCAGAAATGGCAAGAAACAGAACTGAACTGTTTTTTTTTTTTTTCAGAAACCTCACTGAATGCACCGTTTAATGAACCTACCTACTAAGTTTCAGCATCCTGCGACGTATACAGCCCGTACTGCAGTACTCAGAAAAGCTTCAGTTTAATTATGACTAGACGGTAGTACGGGAGATACGAATTTCTGTACATGGAAGTTCGAGTCCTTAAGCCATCGGGGTGGGTGCTTACCACTTGTTTTTAAAACAGCAGGAAAATGAAGACTATGTTTCCTGATAAATTATTCTGTTATAAGAAATTCATACTCCAGCATTTACTTAAAAACAGCTTTGTACTGGACAACCAGCTTTGAACAAGCTATTGCGTATTCCTTTTGTGTTATATGGACTTGTTCTCGCAGGGTGACAATTATTGTACTATATGAAATAAAATCGTCATAACTTCTGAACGGTTTGCATTAGTACGTTCAAACTGCTCGGTTGGGTACGGAACATGATGGGATTTAGTTGGTTTAGCGACGAAGCCTACAGTCACTTGGATGGGCTCGACAATAAGCAGAACTGGTGCGTTTTGGGGTCTGAGAAGCCGCATTTTGCCATCGAGAAGGCTCTTCACCCTCAACGGGTGACTGTGTGGTGTGCAATGTACAGCCATGGAATAATCAGTACGATATTCCTAAATGACACGGTGACTACCAAACGGTACGTGAAAGTTTTGGAAGATGATTTCACACCCATTATCCAAAATGACCCGGATTTCGACTAGACATGGTGTATTCAAGACGGAGCTCGACCCCATCGAAGCAGGAGAGTGTTTGCTGTCCTCGAGGAGCACTGTGGCTGTGGGGTATTCTGGCTCTGGGGTACCCAGAGGCCACTGGCATGGGCCTTAATATGGTTCAAATGGCTCTAAGCACTACGGGACTTAATATTTGAGGTCATCAGTCCCCTAGACATAGAACTACTTAAACTAACTTTCCTAAGGACGGTACATACATCCATGCCCGAGGCAGGATTCGAACCTGCGACCGTAGCAGCAACGCGGTTCCGGACTGAAGCGCCTAGAACCGCTCGGCCACAACGGCCGGCTGGCATGGGCCTCGATTGGCCTCCATATTCTCCGGATCTGAACACATGCGACTACTTTTTTGTTCAAATGGTTCAAATGGCTCTGAGCACTATGGGACTCAACTGCTGAGGTCATTAGTCCCCTAGAACTTAGAACTAGTTAAACCTAACTAACCTAAGGACATCACAAACATCCATGCCCGAGGCAGGATTCGAACCTGCGACCGCAGCGGTCTTGCGGTTCCAGACTGCAGCGCCTTTAACCGCACGGCCACTTCGGCCGGCTACTTTTTTTTTTTTTTTTTTTTGTTTTTGTCATCCGGATGTCATCGGCAGCATCGATGTTTCGACACTTCAGCGGATCATGCAGAATTTCTCTATTCGTCTGCTCCACGCCATCGCCAATGATGGCAGGCATATCTAACGTGTCATAACCTAAATCCGATTACCTATAGTGACGTTTACATGTTACATAAAGTGTGTGCACGCCGTAATTTGTAAGCAGTTTACCCTGTTTTTTCATATAGTTCAATAATTGTTACCCTGTATGAATGCAGTGTCACGATTCTACTCCTTGGATGTGTGGATTATTCTTTGAAAATGTGTACTTCTTTATATGCGATACAAGGTTCGCGATGCTGGGAATGCCAGCGTCCTCATATTCTGGAGGACCACAACTGATATTTAGTTTTTTAGAAATATAAGAGAAAGAAGTGTGATAAGATGGATAACTTGCATATTGTGCCAAATACACTGCAACATTTGGGAACAGTGTATTTGCGTGACTGCGTAACGACAATTGAATACACAGCAGCTTGTTCAAGGATGACTTTCAAGTAACAATCAACTTTTCAGCAAGTCCAAGGGAATGAATTCCCTACAAATGAATCGCTTGTCCGCAAATACGTTTACATTTCCTGCTCCCAAGGAGACGCATTTGGAAGATCGGCCTATAAGAGTATAACAATCATGTACGACAAGGGAAACACTAGCGAGTACGTAATCGATATGGCTTCGCTCTTTGATGAGACTCATGCACAAATTAAGATCAGAAATGAAAGCCATTGTAAAGCTTCATCCAGGCTTCCGAGATCATATGGATAAGAATCAAGAATAGAGCATCATGGAAACAGATACTGAGGCAAAAACAAAAGTGGGAAGCTGGCTCACAACTTTGTCTAATACGGAAGCAAGGGATGAACAGATTGATACTGAGGTTTGGTAACCTCTCTTTGACCTTGAATCATATTACAGAGCTTTTAAGTGAATTTTGCATCAGCCTTGACAGTTCGCATACAACCCTCACGTACAGAGAGATCAAAATTTTTCATTGGCGTGAACAGAACGAAAACAAATATGGTGTGGACATATTTCACAGCCACCTGTGAGAAATCTGTCGTAAAATTATTTGAATGATTTTAAGGAGAGTAAAATACACATATCAAAAAAAGTTTTGCATCACCCCGGCACCCAGAATTCTTGAAGACAGACGTTGACTGTAGATACTGTATCACAGACACAGTCCTTTCGACTCTTCAGAAATATCACTAAACCCACCCAAACATGTAAACAACCGTGCATGAGCAGCGTTTATTACACAGAGGAGGCCGATCAATCCCAGTCATTCCACTAAGAAGTAGGTACACGACTCTGTAGTTCAACCAAGCCTAGACGGTCAGTACTGCGGTTCGATGGCGTCCGCAATGTTACTTTGTACCAGGAAGGGCTCTCAACAAAGGAAGTGTCCAGGCGTCTCGGAGTAAACCAAAGCGAAGTTGTTCGGACGTGGAGGAGATACAGAGAGACAGGAACTGGCAATGACATGCCTCGATCAGGCCGCCCAAGGGCTATAACTGCAGTGGATGACCGCCACCTACGAATTATGGCTCGGAGGAACCCTGACAGCAATTACGTCACGTTCAATAATGCTTTTCGTGCAGCCACAGGACGTGGTGTTACGACTCAGATTCCGACAAAAGGCTGCATGATGCGGAATTTCACTCCAGACGTCCACGGCGAAGTCCATCTTTGCAACCACGACACCGCCAGCGCGGTACGGGTGGGCCCTGGGGACCGTTCAGGATTGACACCACGTTCTCTTGACCGGTGTCTGTCACATAGGCCTTCAACCAGACAATCGTCGGAGACGTGTTTGGACGCAACCTGATCAGGCTGAACGCCTTAGACACACTGTCCAGCGAGTGCAGCAAGGTGGAGGTTCTCTGCTGTTTTGGGGTGGCATTATGTGGAGCCGACGTACGCCGCTGGTGGTAATGGAAGGCGCCGTAACGGCTGTACGATACGTAAATGCCATCCTCCGACCGATAGTGCAACCATATCGGCAACCTAGTGGCGAGGCATTCGTCTTCATGGACGACAATTCGCTCCCCCATCGTGCACATCTTGTGAATGACTTCCTTCAGGATAACGACATCGCTCGACTAGAGTGACCAGCATGTTCTCCAGACATGAACCCTATCGAACATACCTGGGATAGATTGAACAGAGCTGTTTAGGCACGACGTGACCCACCAACCACTCTGAAGGATCTGTGCCAAATAGTCGTTGGGGAATGGGACAATCTGGACCTTCAGTGCCTTGATGAACTTGTGGATAGTATGCCACGCCGAATACAGGCGTGCATCAATGCAAGAGGACGTACTGCTGGATATTAGAGGTACCGGTGTGTGCAGCAATCTGGACCACCACCTCTGAAGGTCTCGCTATATGGTGCTACAACATGCTATGTGTGGTTATCATGAGCAATAAAAAGGGCGAAAATGATGTTTATGTTGATCTAGATTCCAATTTTCTGTACAGGTTCCGGAACTCTCAGAACCGGGGTGACTGTAAACTTTTTTTGATGTGAGAATATAGCAAATAAAAAAAACTTGGATTGCTTTCTACATTCAGTGGATGACGTTTCCCTACAAAGATTCCATTCGCAGTTCGTTCTTCAAAACTCGAAATTGGTTGATTTGTTCTATCTTTCATTTTATGAAAACACAGTGAACAGAAATTGATTGATGCATAGATACAGCGTGTTTTCTGTGAATCTTGTATCTTATTTCTTACGATGTGGATTCTGTTTTCTTACAAATTCACACAATGGTTCCCTCAGCTCGTTTAAACACGCCAAGCCAGGAGCAAAGGCATATAGAAAATCTGAGAGTTCAACTAACATCTGGGGTTGGAAAAAAGCTCGAAATCGAAGTAATTATTGGGTTTGGACACGAAGATGGGTATTTCTTCACTTCACGACTGTACACAGTGTGTACCATAATGCTACCAACAAAATTCGGGAGATTGTAGTGGGTGTCGTGATGAAAATGAAAACATAATCCAAGGACGCAACATGTCGTCGAAGTCACAGGGGAAAGAACCTGCTGGTAGACCATCCGCTTAGGCGGTAACGGTGAATCTGTTCACTTTACGATTTACCCAGGTTCGCCCTACAGTGTACAAAGCACTTTATCTCTGAGGTCAAGGTTCGCTATACGATCACTGTAGCTTTGATGATCTCTAGCGTCAATGGATGGTGTCTCGGGACATGGGTACCAATCCTCAACTTGTTCCTCAGAAGACCCTCTGCAGTCGCCAAAAATTTGTCGGTATCGTAATGTTACACCCTGTATATTTTCCTTATTGCCATAAATATAATGGGAGGGAGGTACAAAGGAAGTGACAGTAGGAATTCGACCCCTGGCGAGGGGAAGTGGCACAGTGGTTAGGACAGTGAACTTTCATGCTGTGAGATACCAGTCAACATTCCAGAGAGACTGTGGTGTGTGTGGCGAGTGAAATTCAGATTTAGGTTTTCAGTGATTTCCACAACTCACATAATACAAGTACAGCGATGGTTTCTTCGAAGAGGAGACGGCCGATGTCTTTCCCTACCTTTCCCAAATAAAATCATGTACGATGGCGTGCTGCAAAGTAATGACCCCGAATGCTTTACTCTGTTCACAATATTGGTTGAGGTAAATACGTACCATATAAACTACTCGGTCGACTTTTCCGTTTCCTGACAGAAGTTACAAGCCTCTGCTGGTAGAGGGCTTCGAATTGTCGTGTCTGACGTAACGGTGTGTAACGTAACTATGTTGGTGGGTGAGTGACCCTCAGAAAATTGAAAACACTAATTATTCAAAGAGTCCTTCCACAAATGGATCAAATGGATCAACCTGTCCTTCAACATGACAATGCTGGACCACACTCGAGCGCTGCGACATCTGCAGCAGTCCAGTGTCTTGGCTTCACTGTCAGCGGTCATCCTCCACACAGTCTCGTCTTCGCCTCTCCGATTTTCACGTTTCCAAAATTTAAAGAACATCTTCAAGGACTCTGATAGTGATTAACCGGTGCAACCACAGGAGAGGTTGTGACTCCATCAACAAAGTCAGTGACGGTGTCAACGAACTGGTGTGTCGCTGAGAGAAATATGTTCGTCGCTGGGGTGGCTATGTTGAGAAATAAATATGGGAACATGAAGAATAAAAATGTATAATGTTAATAACCTTTGCTTTAGTTTCATATCTTTAAGAGTTTTCTCACAAAATATTTGGGGCCATTACTTTTCAGCACGCCCTTGTACATGCCAATTCTGTATGCCTTGTTTCTTGCTCTTCATCCCGCGTGGGTGTTCATTGACTCTCATGCCATGAGGAGATGTGCATGGGTAGAGAGTTTTGATATATACTACTCAGAGGGTGTGCCCACGCACATTCATGCACTTGAAAATGAGAAAAATCCCAAAACTGTCCAGCAGAGCTGAATGAAGTGCCTGTTTTAACGAAACAGCCTGGAAGAGATGATGTATTTCTTCAAGGTCATTATATTAGTGCCGCAACCAGCGCACCTCTGTGCAGTGCCTCTGAGCTCCGAAAGTTATCTCACGAAACATATTGCCGCGCGGGATTAGCCGAGCGGTCTGAGGCGGTGCAGTCAGGGACTGTGCGGCTGGTCCCGGCGGAGGTTCGAGTCCTCCCTCGGGCATGGGTGTCTTAGGATAATTTAGGTTACGTAGTGTGTAAGCTTAGGGACTGATGACCTTTGCAGTTAGGTCCCACAAGATTTCACACACATTTGAACACCAAAACATATCGCCCAAAAGCGCCGTTTGTGTCTGTGGGCGGTTCAGAATGGCTCTGAGCACTATGCGACTTAACTTCTGAGGTCATCAGTCCCCTAGAACTTAGAACTAATTAAACCTAACTAACCTGAGAACATCGCACACATCCATGCCCGAGGCAGGATTCGAACCTGCGACCGTAGCGCTCGCTCGATTCCAGACTGTAGCGCCTAGAACCACACGGCCACTCTGGCCGGCGCTGTGGGCGGCCTACAGTGTGCTGAACTACTTCCGTCACCCAATGAATGTATTGGCAGTTGCTAATGCGAACAACCATCAGCTGTATAAGAGAATGGCGAGACTGAATATTTCTGCCGGACGGGACTCAACCCGGATTTCTCGTTTCACGCGAGCGGTTGTCTTAACCGCTTTGGCCAACCTCGCATGACTCACAGCCAGACCCTCACTTCCATATGGTGTCGTTCCTGCGTCACTGCCTGTACCCGTACACACATTATGTATTTGCCGTACAGGGGAGGACATTGCAATTTAAAATCGCTGCTGACAAATAAGATATTGCATACGATGTGCATACACGTCTGAAACAACACTGCGTCGTTCTTCAAAACAACACAGGCACTGCAATAACGTACTTCAGTAATTGGAACGACCTCATCCAATCATTATCTGCAGAAAAAAGAATTGATCGGTGTCGCTGTTCATAAGGAAATTTGTGGTAAGTTCCTGTGGGACCACTCGAACCTCCGACTGGGGAAGCCACGCGAAGCGTGGCAATGCCCCTCAGACCGCAGGGCTACCCACGCGGCTGTTCACAATACAGCAGTCTTTTCCAAGAAGTGCCAGAGAAGGGTGCTATATTTTGTGACGTGCGGTTGCAGATGACATAGTTTATCTATCGAAGGAAAACCGATTTTACGTTTTCATGTTGGTTTCCTGTACAGGCACATACATTTCGTAACAAGTTGTTTCATTCCATGTAAGAGATCTCTAATCTACGCTTCTGCCTACGAGTATATTATTAATTATCTTGAAGGTTGCGTGCAGTTTAATGAGGACCTTGCGTGCGCCTGCTGACAGCTAGCGTGGGAAAATACGTGTGCTGTACCACAGCACGCAGAGTTCCTGCTTTCTCGTGATTAACAGGAAACGCGGTGGTGGCTGCGAAACTATGAAAGATGGTAGCAGCTTTTATATAAGCATATGATATAGTGAATGTTGTTGCTGAAAATAATCTCAGGTCCGTTAAATAGGAAACTTTGAGGACGAGGCAGCAGCATGAGGCAGGGACATGTTGTTGGAATTAAGATGGGGCCGTTCAAAATTGCTACATCTGAGAAAGCGAAGCTCGTGCAAAGCGCAACTCAAAACAGGTCATTGGAAATGTGTCGAGCGTACTGTGTGTAGTTGCGTCCACCTACAGCATACATAAGCCATGGCGAGTGGACGGAACACACTACCATATCTACGTAAGAAAGTCATAAAAAACAATGCGACGAATGAGATACGAACGAATGAAACTAATGGGAACTCCAAACAGGATAAAATCATAATGACTGAGAGAAGCGTTCAACAACAGCGGAAAACAGATGGTAATAGAAAAAACTTATTCGACAAAAATATAACTTCAGAGGACAAGCAAAAGGAAATCTCCATAAAAAATGGAGAGAGAGAGAGAGAGAGAGAGAGAGAGAGAGAGAAACGAATTTTATGGTTTAAAATCCGATGGACTAGAAAATCTTTAGTCACGGAGAAATAGAATGAAAGTGGAATATAGCCGAGTCGTTTTTAGGGAAATCGTCGCAATTTCGCTTTAAACGGTTTAGGAAAACAACAGGAATCCTAAACACGGCGCCACTTTCTTGATGGATCTGCCCATGAACTTTGAAGGTTACCAAGAGCCTTTTCACTGTCACTTGCTTTCCGCCAATGACGTCATTTGGAAAAGACTGTTACATTCATGAATATAATTCATAAAATGTGTATGATGGGATTACTGATCTATTAACAAAGCGTGAGTGACTTCCGGAAGATTGTGTAATGGAACTTCTCTTCAGTACATTACATTAATAACTTTCAGCCTTCCACTTAAGTCCATTAAACGACCCACATTTATGACCCACATTACCAGTAGTCATATTATTTTCAGCAGTCACAGTTCGCTTAATTTCTTACGTTTTAAAGAACAGCATGATATTCGTGAACAATCCTTAGCACTCAATATACTTAATGTTGTGTAAGTGTTTTATCGAGATTCAGGCAGTCCGTCGTACGTTGAAGGATAACTCATATCACCACAGCTCTCTCCTCGTCTGTTGTAAGTTTAAAAGTTACTGTCGTGTGAAGTGCTTAAACATTTATAGCAGTTATTTATAATGACATTCACAAGCTGTTGGCACACAATCCCAGCTCTTTCAAAATGTGAAACGTTAAAAAAGAAAAGGGCTGAGATAGGCATATATCAGATTTTTCATGCACTTAACAATTAGTACGAAGAGTACAGAAGTACATTTGGAGGGTTTCTTCCCCTTTGCCAACCGTACGTGAAATTTATACTGAAAGTGGTTTATCGTGCTCTCAAACCACTAGGCTCTTACAAACAACTGCAAATGGTGTTAGCCAAAGATATTATGAAGTAAACTGCTTCCACTTACGAAAGCACGATATACGGAACTTCTTCTTCAGCTACAAGGTCGATAGAGTTTTTCAAGACGCGAACAGCAATATTAATTTTTTAATACGCACTTAATATCCATTTAAATTTCTAGGAGCTATATTTGTGACAAAATCATGTTCTTCGTGGGTGCTTGCGCTTATAACGATTCTTTCCCTCCAAGTTTCATGTTTATGAGACCAAACAGCTTACACTTGGCGTAGAATTACATAACTGGATGCGCGCAGTATCTTCGTACAAGGAACTGAATACCCTACCAATCGCATTACGGGATTAATATAAAAAAAGTCCTTTCCCGTTAGGTATGTTCTCCACGGATATCATATTTATAGGACCAGTGGTTAAGCTGGTGGTTGAAACACAGCTTCAACGCGAAAAAACTTTCTTATTATTTCTCCAAGGGTGCCTAGTTTATAAAACAATTATTTCCTCTATACATTGCTTAATTACAGGCTATGCCAACAAAACACTGAATTCCCGTTTCACATTCCTAGGGCCTGGGTTTCGGAAAGTCCTTTGGTAGTGGGAATTTATGACATACACTTCACTTTTTTTTTCTCCAAACATCATGTTGGTAGCACCAAGAGCATAAGCTCCGAATCATTACATCGATTACCGAGTCAACCAGCTTCGCACATGTGCGTGCACGCACACACACCACACACACACACACACACACACACACACACACACACACACACACACTGAAAATTTATCAGAAATCTTTTCGTTCAAAGAAACAAGTACGTTGAAACTTCCTGGTAGATTAAAACTGTGTGCCGGACCGTGACTCGAACTCGGGACCTTTGCCTTTCGTGGCCAAGTGCTCTAATGTTTGGAAGGTAGGAGACGAGATACTCTGAGGACGGGACGTGATTCGTGCTTGGGTAGCTCAGATGGTAGAGCACTTGCCCACGAAAGGCAAGTTACAGTCTCGGTTTGGCACACAGTTTTAATCTGCCAGGAAGTTTCATATCAGCGCACACACCGCGGCAGAGTGAAGATGTCATTCTGGAAACAAGTACGTTGTCTGTATATAAATATCCGTGTTTCCAGAGACTTATCAACAGCAGAACACATAGATTCGGGTCATTAAAATGGTTTCTTTGCGATTATGACGGTGCACGTCACATACAAAATAGAGTTAATAGATCTGAAAACGCCCTAACAGCATTAACATGGCCGTAGAATCGAAATATGGAACCATAAATCTCTCAGAATTGTAAGAATCAAGGCCTCACAGCATTTATTCAAGCATATCACCACAATATTTCTTGCATAAAGCGACAGCGGTAAATACAAGAAATTTGAACCAATATTTTGTAACAATTAGCATTGTATGATTTATACCTTCAGACGAAATTAAGACATTTACCACTGGTTGCACGCTTGGCAGAGGGTATCAACAGCGAACAGTTGACTACGAATGCCTAGAGTTGTAAAACTACCGTAGACTACAGTAGACTATCATAAGTAAGCGCAGGCTACGGTTATTTTCGTATTAGCCTTGGTCACTTAAGATAGTGACCGTGTTACCTGTACGTTAGGTGTGTTGCATACTGATTGGGCGTTACCTCATTTCTGTAGCTTTGTCTGCGTATGCGATCAGTATCTTACTGAATTCTCCTACAAACCGCAATAGTGAATCGTCTAGAAACTGAGGGAGCGAATATTAGGGACGATGTAAAGTACGGAAAATGTTTGGACCACACAGTTATCATACAGCCTATTACTTGAAAATAAACAGCATTTATAACAAAATTGAAGTTGACAACATTTAATTCAGGTTTTACTCGAAGAAAGTTTATTTGTAACGTGAAATAGAGAGATGTTGTAGTAAAAGATAAAATAAAATACAGATTTATGGCACAACGCTACATAAGGTAACGTCCCCCCCCCCCACCCCCCTACAAAAAAAAAAGAAAAACATCGCCCAAATATTTCGCCGAGCTTACATAAAACAATGTTTCTATGTTTCTGTTATTTAAAACTACTTTCGAAATTACCAATAATTGGAGGAAACTCTTGATTTTGATCATGATGAGGAACGTTGCATTGGGTGTGTAAAAAAAAAATATTAACAATAATAATTATAGAGATTTCCTTACGTTTGTGCACGTAAACTATTCTTGCAATAAAAGTAATTGCTTTGGTTACATAAGAGCGCAGAAGTTACACCAACAATTGACTTTTGTTGCTTGCAAAAAGCAATTTAAAATTTTCTAAGGATATTAGATACACAATGGACCAACACTGAACGATGTGCGGCTCTAATTATATGCAAAACAAATAAACGAAAAGGAAAACGAAATCGTCAGCTTCCAGTTTCTCTTTCACACATTTATTTATGTTTCTTTCACTATCAGAGCTACCAATACTACTAGTAATCCTACCATTTATGTACCAAAACCACCGAACCGTAGTTTTGGTAGAGCGCAACACTACGTATGCCGGATAATGAGTAAATAAATGTATGTTGTTGGAAGTAACCTTATCGCAATAGCTGCAGAGCTCGCATCAGCGGATGGATCAGTTAACGAAGAGTGCGTCCCATTGAGAAAGACGCTGCTCGTCTATTTTCTGGCGCAGCTGACGCCCTAACTGGCGCTATTCAGTGGAGACAAGAGACACGTCGGCACAATAGAATGATGTCAATGCCCCGCCAGAGAACGAAGTGAGCCGTCCTTGGCGACAATGAAAACTAGAGGCGATGACGCGCTTCAGTTCTGAAAGTGCGTCACTGAATTGTCTTCAGGATGAGCTAGCGCATCACGCTGAAACGATTTTTCGTTTTGCATTCCGTGCCATGTCAAGCTTCTCCATCAGTTTGTCTGTACGTAATGCGAATTTAGAATCTCAGGGGTGGAACTGCATTAGCATATGATGTACGTGTGTTTATTAAACACGCTGACACACGCCACTGTTGTTTACGGACAGTTTATTCCCACAAAATATATAATTTTGATATGCGATATACTAATCAGTAACACAGTCTTGAGATACATACGCCGTAATGATTGTTCACTGTTCGGTTGCATGTAAGTGCATGGTCGAAGGTTCAGTACAACAACTTGCTCACACTTCATTGTTGCTACATTAAGGTGGTCATCAACAATTCTGATCCTCTCTCTGCGCGGTACTCTTTACCGTCTTCACATAGACCATTGCTCTTAACATTCTCAGTGCAGTCATGAACTCACACTCTGTCTCCTCGCTCCCAACGTTTGTCCGGTAGTTCATGGTCTTTACCCTCTCGTGGTACTCCTTCACTTTTATTAATCAATTACGGGAGAACCCTATGTTACTTAATAATACAAAAGAAAGAAATTTCGAACGCAACCTGATAGGATTTTAGTACGAATTATTTCATTTACCAAATGTTTTTTATCCTTGCGTTTTACAGACGCCCAAGATTCTTCTGTTTGATATCGTAATAGTAACGTACCTACACGCTCAAAAAAGCTTCCTCGGATTCTAAAAGAGTCGCCCGTTCTAATTTATTTAACAAAAATTTAAACTATGAATAATTCCCTTAAATATCAAACTATGGTGAATCTGAGGTCATCGCCGGGTTCGGAAAATTTCGGGCTTCACTATTACGAGAACAGAATTTTGAAATATTATAAGTTATAGAAGTGGGTTGTGTTTTAACAGCGTACCTTACATATTTACTAACTTTTGAATTATGAAAATTTATGCTAAATAAATCACGTTCTCAAAGGAAGGAACAATCGGTCTACAAAGGTGAATACATGGTTGTTTCTTAGGTTTCAATTCTGATACATGCATTTCTGAATGATAATGAAATTATGATATCATCAAATCCTGATCTCTACTGAATTAATTATCCTTAAGTGAAAACAATACCCTAGAATGTTCATGGATGGAGACAGTAATAATAAGAAGTCGTAATAATAAGAATTATAATTAGAAGTCTTAATAATTAGAAGTCGTTTAAAAACTGTAAATGCAATATTGTCATTTCTCTGTGAGGTACTGAATGGGTTAAACAAAAGGTTTCGAACGGTAGGCATATTTTTTTATCCAACTAAGGCGTTTGATTGTGTTGATCACAAAATATTCCTCCCGAAGTTGGACTATTACAGAATATGGGGAGTAGCTCATAATTTGTTCACCTCTTACTTTAGCAACAGACAGCAAAAGTCTTTATTCAAAGTGTTGAGGATGGCTGTGATGTGGGGTCTGAGTGGGGCACAGTCAAGTGTGTGTGTGGGGGGGGGGGGGGGGAGGGGGGTTCCCCAAGGATCAGTGTTGGGACCACTCCTGTTCCTTACTTATATAAATGATATGCCCTCTAGTATTATAGGTAAATCTAAAATATTTCTGTTTGCTGATGACACTAGCTTGGTAGTAAGGGATGTTGTGTGCAACATTGGCTTGGTTTCAAATTGTGCAGTACATGACCTAATATCATGGCTTGTATAAAATAAACGAACGCTAAATCACAGTAAGACTCAGTTTCTACAATTTCTAATACACAATTCAACAAAACCCGACGTTTTGGTTTCACTGAACGGGCATATGATTAATGAAACTGAACAGACAAATTTCTAGGTGTTCAGATGGATAGTAAATTGTCGTGGAAAGCCAACGTTTAGGATCTTGTTCAAAGACTTAATGCTGCCATTTTTACTGTTCGAACGGTATCCGAAGTGAGTGATCGTTCGACACGATAATTAGTCGCCGGCCGCGGGGCCTAGCGGTTCTAGGCGCTCAGCCCGGAACCGCGCGACTGCTACGGTCGCAGGTTCGAATCCTGCCTCGGGCATAGATGTGTGTGATGTCCTTAGGTTAGTTAGGTTTAATTAGTTCTAAGTTCTAGGGGACTGATGACCACAGATGTTTAGTCCCATAGTGCTCAGAGCCATTTCAACCCCCATTTTTGATAATTAGTCTACATTGCTTATTTTCATTCGCTTATGTTGTATAGTATTTATTTTGGGGTAACTCTTTCCTGCCTAAAACGATATTTTTGGCTCAGAAACGGGCGGTTCGGGCAATATGTGACGTAAGTTCACGAACATCTTGTTGACACCTGTTCAGGTGTCTGGGTATTTTGACATTGGCCTCTCAATATAAATATTCCTTATAGTCATTTCTTGTTAACAATATTACGTTATTCTGAAGAATAAGCAGCTTTCATTCAGTTAATACTCGTCAGCCATCAAACCTGCGTTTAGATCGGACTTCCTTAACCCTTGTGGAGGAAGGTGTGCAGTATACTGCTGCTTCCATTTTCAATACGCTACCGCTAGAATTCAAAAATCTTTGCAGTAATCCCAGCGCTTTCAAATCGAAACCGAAGAGTTTAGTCATGGGTTTACTTAAACTAATGACTATAATTTTTTCGGGTTCATAAACATTTTAATTTCATCTGTTATTACTTTTATGTTGTAATTTCATGTACTGACACGTTCCATGACCTTAGAGATTTGCTCCTCAATTTGGTCCTCCGGAACTTGACGTGCAAATAAATAAATAAAAGAATGAGAAATCCCTTACGAAATGCAATATTTGATAAATTCCTGTACATTTGTGGTGCAATTACTATTCTATATTTGACATAACAAGGTAATGACGGGTCGCTGTAGTATGTTAAATGGTAGAGTTAAACAAGCTTAGTTTCAAACTCAAGTGATAATCAAGACGACTTTGGTGAACATACTTCACTATTTCTGTCACTGAATCGTTTCCACAGCGAGGACTCACTAAAGATGTTACTCTCAGTTATAACTCACACCTTTTTCCTTTTCTTCCTATTTGCGAGTTCCAGACGTAGCACGCATGTTTAAAGTTTTATTTATCTAATATCCGGTTTATGAATCTCTGAAACTTGTGATCATGCGTCCATGTCACTTACGATTTGCATTAGAGACACTGCAAGTCCCCATGCCTATAAATTGTATGCTAACCTACGTAAAAAATATATTGCAAGTCGCCGTCGGGTCTTGTAAAGAATTCTATCCACCTATGAAGAAAGTAAATGTGGGAAAAATCGTTTTAACTGAGTCACCGCTCAAAATAAAGTAGATCTAATTGTTTCTCATCTCCCTACACTAAAAAAGAGAAGAAAATACCAAAAAGTGCAGGAATTTCTTATATTTCAATTACATTTTAATCATTTCGTGATGTTTCCTAACAAGCAACTGACTATAACCACAAATAACAGCTACATATCGATAGCATGCGTCATATAAACACTATTTTATACCTAGGTCGACAGCCGCTGTAAATATCGTGAGAGAAATAATTTTCTTGCGTAGGGAATTTGTTGAAGAAATAAATGTTATTTATTATTATAAGTTAGCTATTCCATCTCCTTGGTCATTTTTAAGCTACACAGGAGTGTTGAAAATTAGGTGGACTGATCAGGTAAGGGATGATAAGGTTCTGTGCAGAATCGGAGGAGAAGGGAATATGTGGAAAACACTCAGAAGAGAAAGGACAGGATGATAGGACATCTGTTAAGACATGAGTGAATGACTACCAAAGTAGTAGAGGGAGCTGTAGAAGGCAAAAACTGTAGAGGAAGACAGAGACTGGAACACATCCAGAACATAATAGAGGACGCAGGTTATAAGAGCTACTCTGAGATGAAGAGGTTAGCACAGGAGAGGAATTCGTGGTGGGCCGCATCAAACCAGTAAGAAGACTGATGACCCCCCCCCCCCCAAAAAAAAATAAATAAATAAAATAAAAAATAGATAAAACCTACTGCACGTTATAATCCACATACACAGGTATGGGAAAAAGTACTACGTGATGCACAATCATAGTAGATGTGTGCACAGCTATCACAGATGTGACACCCATATGTAAAATGAATATAAGTGCAATATACATGCGGATTTTATCATCATAAGACATATAAATGTGTCTACAGTTCAATAGTTACACTGACTTATTTTACTGTATTATGTACAATCGTGCGGTCACAAAACTCGCATAGGATTTGCACTATTTTATTTTAATATGAATTTTCACAATTGCAAATATATATTTATAAATTAATTATTTATTAATGAAACTATGCAATAGTCAGCAGTACCGCATGAAAGAGGAATAGGGCCGGCCGGTGAGGCCGAGCGGTTCTAGGCGCGTCAGTCTGGAACCGCGTGGCCGCTATGGTCGCACGTCCGAATCCTGCCTTCGGCATGGATGTGTGTGATGTCCTTAGGTTGGTTAGGTTTAAGTAGTTCTAAGTTCTAGGAGACTGATGACCTCAGATGTAGAGTCCCATAGTGCTCAGAGCCTTTTGAACCATTTGAGAGAGGAATAGGGCATTAGGAAGTACGTTTAAACACTCTGCCGGTAAATTGGTGCCTTATCTAGAGACGATGGAAGATGTGGGTTTGCCTTTTACCTTTAAAAATTAAAGACTTCAAAAAGTTTTGTGAGATGACAACATATGTCCACCGATAGCGTCTGAACAGTCCAATCGAAGGTCAGTTTCAGATTCTTCAATGAAGCAGTAAAATGAAAATAAAGTGCCGGAGTACTGATCCGGGTTTTAAAAAACAAATTTTAGTATAAAACGGTTTAAAAACCAAAAGGTATGAGATGCTAGCTTTCTGTAGAGATAATTTTGTGCTTAATAATGCGACTTTTGCTGGCCTTCAATACGGCCCGCCACGAGTGTGACAGTGCCACGCCTACCGAACTTCTCTTTGCCTATAAGGCCAGTTACGAATCTGTAGTCTATCGATGATCTGTTGCCTAGCAAAATTCTTTCAGATCAATTGGTTATACAGTGGAGGAAAGCACGTAATAATGCAAGGGGAAATGCTCATAGGCACCACGCACAGGGATGTCATAAAGATCGAGGGCCTAGTACTTACCAGCCGGGTGTGATACGGCCGTAGTGCTGAACCTGGGGGCGGCTATTAAGGCTATAGATAAGGTGACTAAAAAGCTTGTGCCGCGATATCATAGGCCTTGGAAGATAGTCGATTTTATTGCTCCCGTCACCTTTTTGCTAACGAACCTTAAGAGCTCGTCTACATCAAGTAAAGCCAGTAGCAAGTTGATGGGACTAAAGAGCTGTAATAAGTTATGTTTTTGTATGAGCATCCTTCTAATTGAAGGTTTGAGGGACTTCGGTCGGTCACTTATGTAATGTAGTGGAACACCTACAGCTGTCCTTTCGACTTATTTATAACATGGCTACCAGTTCCGGTGCTTTAGTTCACCATATTCAGACCTTATCTGATCTGAATCAACAGTGGCCAAAGCCGTTAACTGACTTTCAAAATAATGGAAACAGCAGTCAGTCGTCCTTTCCGTTCAGCCTTTATTGAAGTAAATCTAGCCATTGTAAGAGTTTTAATACATGTCCTAGTACGTCAGTTCCCTGTTGTTCGGGCACCTGCCACAGTTCATTCAAGACTGCTTGTAATATTTCGGAGATTTAATTGTGCCCTAGTACGTCAATCTCCTGTTGTTCGGGCTCCTGTCACAGTTCATTGAAGCGTACCGTATACAGTAGTTCATTCAAGAATATAGAGCTCAAAACTGGTTTCTTGATATGGTGACTTATTTCAACTAAGCCTTAAATATTCCTAATCCCGAATTTGAATTCTTTCTCGTGGTACTCTGTTTGAGGCGTAAGGTATTATTAACAAGTACGACACAGACCGACATCGTTACATCGAGAGCTGTCTCGTCAAGGCAACGAAAAGTAAGAGGCTATTAACATTACCTGTTGCTGTAGCCACGTTCTTTCACTTTGACAATACTGTTTCCGATGTGGCTTGTTGATGGCGCCGTAATTGCACTCATTATTCTTTTTCTCAGCGTTAATAGTCCAGTAGAACATATTAGTGATTTTGACTCCTTGTGAAAAACTTGGGCTTGACTTCTTCTGTAGGGATTGCTATTCTTCTATTTACGCACCGTGTTACTGTAGAGACTTAGAACTGGCTATTTCGTACATGAGATGTTACCGTTCGAAGTTTAGTTTAGTGGACGGATGAGAGACATGTCCAGATGGCGCTTTCAGAGACGGCTGCTCAGAGTTGCAATAAGGGCAAACATACGAGACACGTCATGAACACGAAAGTAAAGTTAAGGTTATCGAGGAATTACGATTAAATAACCAGGGAAGTTGATAGGATTCTTGTCGGTGTGCCACAGAAATTTTAACACGAGTCAAAAGTAAAACTTAGGAAGTTTCGGTGGAGAGACTGGTGGAACACTAACTTAACTAACAGAATAACGAAGTTCTATCACAACAATAGGAAGCTGGGGAACCCGTTGCGACTGATGTCCTCTGGTGTTTGGTCTCCTTGGACCGATGATCAGCAGTGGCAAGATCACCTGTACCATTCGCGAATGTAACGTGGGAAGAACAAATGTCGATAAGATGCCTTGTGAACTCGAATAGCTCTGATTTTTTTTATGGTGCCTGTTTCGAAAGAAGTATGTGGGAGGAAGTGATATTTCCTCACTCTTCTTGAAGCATACAGCAAACTGTGATACACAACGCCTCTCTTCTAGAATCTCCGAAAGGACTTCGTTGAACACCTCCGTACCTGTCTTTATGTTACTAAACCTCTCCTGAAGGAAAGTACTACACTTCGTTCGATTGCTCTCTCTCTCTTCTAGTAATTAATTAAGTGTTCAGATTGGTGAGAAATCCTCAAGAATAAGTCTCACGGATATTTTGTACGCTGATTCTTTCGAGGATGAATCACAGTTCCTTAAGATTCTGGCTGTGAATCTCGACAAAGCATTTTGTTTTTCTACAACAACACACATCAAAAAAAGTTTTGCATCACCTCCATTCCGACAGTTGCGGAACCTGTACAGAATATTGGATTAGAGATCAACATAAACATCATTTCCACCCTTTTTTTGCTCATGAGAAGCACGCATTGCATGTTGTACCACCATACAGTGAGACTTTGAGAGATGGTCGTCCAGACTGCTGTACACACTACCTCTAATACCCAGTAGCACGATGCATTGCATGCATTGATGCATGCCTGTATTCGTCGTGGCATACTATCCCAGGCATGTTCAGTGGGGTTAAGTCTGGAGAACATGCTGGCTACTCTAGTCGAGCGATGTCGTTATCCTGAAGGAAGTCATTCACAAGATGTGCACGATAGGGGCACGAATTGTCGTCCATGAATACGAATGCCTCGCCAATACGCTGCCCATATGGTTGCACTACCGTCGGATGTCGGCATTCGTGTATCGTCGAGCCGTTACGACGCCTTCCGGCACCACCAGCGGCTTACGTCGGCTCCACATAACGCCACTCCAAAACAGCAGGGAACCTTGACCTTGCTGCACTCACTGGACAGTGTGTATAAGGCGTTCAGCCTGACCGGGTTGCCTCCAAACAAGTCACGATTGTCTGGTTGAAGGCATATGCGACTCTCATTGGTGAAGAGAACGTGATGCCAATCCCGAGCGGTCCATTCGGAATGTTACTGGGCCTAACTTTACCGCACTACATGTTGTTGTGGTTGCAAAGATGGACCTCGTCATGGACGTCGGGAGTGAAGTTGCGCATCATGCAGCATATTGTCACAGCTTGAGTCGTAAAACGACGTTCTGTGGCTACACGAAAAGCATTATCCAACATGGTGGCGTTGCTGTCAGGGTTCATCCGAGCCATAATCCGTAGTTAGCGGTCATCAACTGCAGTAGTAGCCCTTGGGCGGCCTGAGCGAGGCCTGTCATTGACAGCTCTATGTCTCTGTATCTCCTCCACGTCCGAACCATATCGATTTGGTTCACTTCGAGACGCTTGGACACTTTCCTTGTTGAGAGCCCTTCCTGGTTCAAAGTAACAATGCGGACGCGATCGAACGGCGGTACTGACCCTCCAGGCATGGTTGAAGTACAGACAACACAAGCCATGTACCTCCTTCCTGGCTGAATGACTGGAACTGATTGGCTGTCGGACACCCTCTGTCTAATAGGCACTGCTCGTGCGTGGTTATTTACATCTTTGGGCGAATTTAGTGACATCTTTGAACACTCAATATCCACAGCCAACGTCTGTCTTTAGAAGTTCTAGGAACCGTAGTGATGCAAAACTTGTTTTGATGTGAGTGTATTTGTGTTGTCATTCCGTTTCAGCTGTGTTACTCCTAGGCATTTTGCCGATGTTACTGTTTAATACGATTTATTACCCATATCGTAATCAACCATTGTTGGATCTACGCGACTTTCTATGCGTAATACCTTCTGATGATCTATATTTAGCTTCAACAGTCAAATTGTGAACAAATCGACGTCCCTCTGCAAGTATTCCTGCATTTCACTACATTGAATTTGATACGGACATCAGCATTGTACCGAAAGAGTCTCACGGAACTTGGAACATTTCCCTCTTCATCACTTATACAGCTTGTATGTGGTGCTAAACGTATCCTCATATGGCGTGAGGTTGTATCACTTTACAAGAAGAGGGATAAAGAGATACCATCAAACTATCGACCACTTTCACTTTTACCGGCTTCCCCAAAATAATTGAAAATTTTGTGTTCAAGCGTCTCCTTAAATTTCTGACTGCAAATAATGTATAGTCCAAGGCACAGTTTGGATTTATTAAGGGTTCTGATATAGAGTAAGCTATTTACACTTACAGGGAGATTGTACTTAATTCATCAGATAATAAATTAGATGCTACTGGCATTTTCTGTGACCTCTCAAAAGCCTTTAACTGTGTGAACCACACCATTCTCTTGAGTAAATTAGAATATTATGGTGTCACCGGCAGTGCTATGAGACGGTTTGAGCCTTATTTAACTGACGGAAGGCAATGAGTGTCGTTGCGAAATACCTGTACAGTAAGCAATCAGTCTTCATCTGATTAGGAATTAATTACATGTGATGTGATGTGTTACTGAAAGCAAGGGGAAACTACAGCCGTAATTTTTTCCGAGGGCATGCAACTTAACTGTATGGTTAAATGATGATGGCATCCTCTTGGGTAAAATATTCCGGAGGTAAAATAGCCTCCATTAGGATCTCCGGGCGGGGACTACTCAGGAGGACGTCATTATCAGGAAAAAGAAAACTGGCATTCTACGGATCGGAGCGTGGAATGTCAGATCCCTTAATCGGGCAGGTAGGTTAGAAAATTTAAAAAGGGAAATGGATAGGTTAAAGTTAGATATAGTGGAAATTAGTGAAGTTCGGTGGCAGGAGGAACAAGAGTTTTGGTCAGGTGAATACAGGGTTATAAATACAAAATCAAATATGGGTAATGCAGGAGTAGGTTTAATAATGAATGAAAAAATAAGAGTGCGGGTAAGCTACTACAAACAGCATAGTGAACGCATTATTGTGGCCAAGATAGACACGATGCCCACACCTACTACAGTAGTACAAGTTTATATGCCAACTAGCTCTGCAGATGATGAAGAAATTGATGAAATGTATGATGAGATAAAAGAAATTATTCGGGTAGTGAAGGGAGACGAAAATTTAATACTCATGGGTAACTGGAATTCGAGAGTAGGTAAAGGGAGAGAAGGAAACATAGTAGGTGAATATGGATTGGGGCTAAGAAATGAAAAAGGAAGCCGCCTGGTAGAGTTTTGCACAGAGCATAACTTAATCATAGCTAACACTTGTTTCAAGAATCACAAAAGAAGGTTGTATACATGGAAGAATCCTGGTGATACTGACAGCTTTCAGATAGATTTTATGATGGTAAGACAGAGATTTAGGAACCAGGTTTCAAGTTGTAAGACATTTCCAGGGGCAGATGTGGACTCTGACCACAATATATTGGTTATGATCTGTAGATTAAAACTGAAGAAACTGCAAAAAGGTGGGAATTTAAGGAGATGGGGCCTGGATAAACTGACTAAAGCAGAGGTTGTACAAAGTTTCAGGTAGAGCATAAGGGAACAATTGACAGGAATGAGGGAAAGAAGCACATTAGAAGAAGAATGGGTAGCCATGAAGGATGAAGTAGTGAAGGCAGCAGAGGATCAAGTAGGACAAAAGACGAGGGCTAGTAGAAATCTTGGGTAACAGAAGAAATATTGAATTTAATTGATGAAAGGAGAAAATACGAAAATGCAGTAAATGAAGCAGCCAAAAAGGAATACAAACGTCTCAAAAATGAGATCGACAGGAAGTGCAAAATGGCTAAGCAGGGATGGCTAGAGTACAAATGTCAGGATGTAGAGGCTTATCTCACTAGGGGTGAGATAGATGCTGCCTACAGGAAAACTAAAGAGACCTTTGGAGAAAAGAGAACCACTTGTATGAATATCAAGAGCTCAGATGGAAACCCAGCTCTAAGCAAAGAAGGGAAAGCAGAAAGGTGGAAGGAGTATATAGAGGGTCTATACAAGGGCGATGTACTTGAGGACAATATTATGGAAATGGAAGAGGATGTAGATGAAGATGAAATGGGAGATACGATACTGTGTGAAGAGTTTGACAGAGCACTGAAAGACCTGAGTCGTAGCAAGGCCCCGGGAGTAGACGACATTCCAGTAGAACTACTGACGGCCTTGGGAGAGTCAGTCCTGACAAAACTCTACCATCTGGTGAGCAGGATGTATGAGATAGGCGAAATACTCGCAGACTTCAAGAAGAATATAATAATTCCAATCCCAAAGAAAGCAGGTGTTGACAGATGTGAAAACCACCGAACTATCAGTTTAATAAGTCAAAGCTGCAAAACACTTACAGAATTCTTTACAGACGAATGGAAAAACTGGTAGAAGCCGACCTCGGGGAAGATCAGTTTGGATTCCGGAGAAATGTTGGAACACGTGAGGCAATACTGACCTTACGACTTATCTTAGAAGAGAGACTAAGGAAGGGCAAACCTACGTTTCTAGCATTTGTAGACTTGGAGAAAGCTTTTGACAATGTTTACTAGAATACTCTGTTTCAAATTTTAAAGGTGGAAGGGGTAAAATACAGGGAGCGAAAGGCTATTTACAATTTGTACAGAAACCAGATGGCAGTTTTAAGAGTCGAGGGACATGAAAGAGAAGCAATGGTTGGGAAGGGAGTGAGACAGGTTTGTAGCCGATCCCCGATTTTATTCAATCTGTATATTGACCAAGCAGTAAAGGAAACAAAAGAAAAATTTGGAGTAGGTACTAAAATCCATGGGGAAGAAATAAAAACTTTGAGGTTCGCCGATGACATTGTAATTTTATCAGAGACAGCAAAGGACTTGGAAGAGCAGTTGAACGGAATGGACAGTGTCTTGAAAGGAGGATATAAGATGAACATCAACAAAAACAAAACGAGGATAATGGAATGTATTCGAATTAAGTCAGGTGTTGCTGAGGGAATTAGATTAGGAAATGCAACACTTAAAGTAGTAAAGAAGTTTTGCTATTTGGGGAGCAAAATAACTGGTGATGGTAGAAGTAGAGAAGATATAAAATGTAGACTGGCAGTGGCAAGGAAAGCGTTTCTGAAGAAGAGTAATTTGTTAACATCGAGTATAGATTTAAATGTCAGGAAGCCGTTTCTGAAAGTATTTGTATGGAGTGTAGCCATGTATGGAAGTGAAACATGGACGACAAATAGTTTGGACAGGAAGAGAATAGAAGCTTTCGAAATGTGGTGCTACATAAGAATACTGAAGATTATATGGGTAGATCACATAACTAATGATGAAGTATTGAATAGAACTGGGGAAAAGGGGAGTTTGTGGCACAACTTGACAAACAGAAGGGACCGGTTAGTAGGACATGTTCTGAGGCATCAAGGGATCACAAATTTAGCATTGGAGGGCAGCGTGGAGGGTAAAAATCGGAGAGGGAGACCAAGAGATGAATACACTAAGCAGATTCAGAGGGATGTAGGTAGCAGTAAGTTCTGGGAGATGAAGAAGCTTGCACAGGATAGGGTAGCATGGAGAGCTGCATCAAACCAGTCTCAGGACTGAAGTCCACAACAACAACAACGATGTTCCTCAAGATTCCATTTTGGGTCCATTGCTTTTTCTTGTGTACGTTAATGACCTCTCGTCTGTTACATTGCCGGATGGTAGGTTTGTTTTGTTTGCAGATGATAAATAAATTGCAATAAGTAGAAAGTCAATTACAAATTTAGAAACAGGTGCTAATCAAATTTTTACTGACATTAATAAATGGTTTAAGACTAATTCACTGTTATTGAACTTTGTAAACACGCACTATATGCAGTTCAGAATCTGTAAGAGATTTCCTTCCAGCATGTGTGTAACATATGAAGACATGAGGATCGAAGTGGTTGACAGTGATAAATTCGCGGAATTACAACTCGATAATAAATTAAGTTGGAAAGGGCATACCACAGAATTGCTTAAGTGCCTAAACAAGTCTGTATTTGAATTGAGAGTGATGCCAGATGTGGGATATATAAGTATAAAAACTTGAATACTTTGCTTACTTTTTCTCTCTTATATCATACAGGATCGTATTCTGGGGTAACTCACAAAACTGGTTAAAAGTTTTTAACGTGCAAAAGCGTGTAATAACAATCATTTGCTGCGTAAATCCAAGAACATCATGTAGAAATCTGTTCACGGAACTTTTTTTTGTAACAACTGCTTCTCAGTATATTTATTCCTCAATGAAATTTGTTGAAAGTGATATATCTCTATTTCCAACCAATAGCTCAATACATGGTATCAATACTAGGAATAACAGCAATATACATAAAGACATAAAATCACTTACCTTGGTCCAGAAAGGGGTCCAATATTCCGGAACGTAAAGTTTCAATGAACTGCCAGCAACCATTAAAAACTTGCTTTCAGTTAAAGCATGGTTTGAACAGAGTTTGAAAGACGTTTTGCTGTGAAATTCCTTCTACTCTATAGATGTATATCTCAACAGAGACTGTTAGGCCAGCTTAATTAAAAATGTCCGTTAAATTTCAGTTCTGACAGGACTTTGTCACAACAGTCAAGATTTGGTATTTTGTGTATGATAAATTTATTAGTAGTGCATAACAATGTTTGATTATGGCAGCGTATTAATTCTGTAAATATTAGATGTTCAGGTTTACTGTATTGTACTCACATAGTTTGACAATATCCTGAGAAATGATCATGGTATTAAGTATTGTATTAGCCCGCCCAGCTAGCAGCGCGGACTAACGCGCTGTTTCCCGAGCGGGAAGACGTGCCGGTCCCTGGCACGAATCCGCCCGGAGGCCTGCGGATGGTTTTTAAGGCGGTTTTCCATCTGCCTCGGCGAGTGCGGGCTGGTTCCCCTTATTCCGCCTCAGTTACACAAAGTCGCCGATTCCTGGCAAACACTGTCTCTACGTACACGTACACCATCATTGCTATACCACGCTAACATTTGGGGTTACACTCGTCTCGTATGAGACGTTCCCGCAGGGGTCCAGGGGGGGCCGAACCGCACATTAACCCTGGGTTCGGTGTGGGGTGGCGTTGAGGTGGGTGGACTGCTGTGGCCCGTTGCAGGGTTGTGAACCACTGCAGGCTATGGCGGGACGAAGTCTCTCCGTTGTTTCTAGGTCCCCGGTTTAGTACAAAATACACAAGTATTATATTCAAATGTTTTGTTTTTTTACGTTACACTTTCTGAATTGTTCCACACCCACGAGAATCATCTCATTTTCTGGGTCTACGGTACGAAAACCGAATCTAATCTTATCTAATCTAATCAAATAATGCACTCAGGAGCACTGTCGAACATAATCATTTCGGTGGTCCAAATGTTTGGTCTGGGGAGGCATAATGTTACTTGAGCGTACTGATTTCTAAATCGTTATTTACGGCCCACTCAAATCTACATCTACGTGATTACTCTGCTGTTCACAATAAAGTGCCTGGCGGAGGGTTCAATTAACCACCTTCATGCTGTCTCTCTACCGTTCCACTCTCGAACGGCACGCGGGAAAATCGAGCACTTAAATTTTCATGTGCGAGCCCTGATTTATCTTATTCTATCGTGATGATCATATCTCCCTATGTAGGTGGGTGCCAACAGAATGTATTCGCAATAGGAGGAGAAAACTGGTGATTGAAATTTCATGAAAAGATCCCGTCGCAACAAAAACGCCTTTGTTTTAATGATTGCCACTCCAATTCACGTATCATGTCTGTGACACTATCTCCCCTATTTCGCGATGATACAAAACGAGCTGCCCTTCTTTGTACTTTTTCGATGTCATACCTGATACGGCTCCCACACCGCACAGCAGTACCCCAAATAGGACGGACAAGCGTAGTGTAAGGAGTCTCTTTGGTAGACCTGTTGACCTTCTAAGTGTTCTGCCAATGATTCACAGTCTTTGGTTTGCTCTAGCCACAATATTGTCTACGTGATCGTTCCAATTTAAGTTATTTGTAATTTTAATCCCTAAGTATTTAGTTGAATTTACAGCTCTCAGATTTGTGAGATTTTTCGCGTAATCGAAATTTAGCTGATTTCTTTTAGTACTCATGTGAATAACTTCGCACTTTTCTTTATTCAGGGTCAATCAACCAATCAACTTTGTTGTAACATAGTTCTCCAACCCCATTCGCATCTTTTCAGTGGTGCATTCAATATTAGCGTCATTTTTATGGATGACAACGCACGGCCGCATCGAATGGTGCATATGCAGCAGCTCTTCGAACGAAAAGTTACGAGCCTAGAGTGATTGCCTTGTCCGTTCTCCCGATTTAAATCCATCGAGCACATGTGGGATACGTCGTGGAGACGTATTCAAGCACGTGTACATGCACCAATGAGCATCCAGCAGTTGTCAACATCGCTGGTGGAAGAATGGACGCCCTGCTACAAGAACTCCATACTTACCTTGTGGCCAGCATGGAAGCACGTTGCAGATTACGCATTGCATCCTTGGTGTTCATACACCCTAATAATGGCCAGCCTTTCCTAATTACCTGGCGACCATCATAATTCACAATCAGTTCAGTGTAATTATAGGCTTTGAATAACAACATCATTTCTTTTCGTATCGTGATCTTCAGTATTGTACTTCAGTAGTTCTTTCTGCGTTATGGTCCCAGTTTTATCGATCTTTGTTTACTTGGCAGTCACACATCATGCGAAAGTTACTTTCATCCTTACGTTCTGCGCACCAGTGTATATACTGTATACAATAGCGGTCCTCCAACATTCTCTCTGGGTACCTCCAAAATTGTATTGCATCTATCGGTTAGTCCTATAAAGAACGATGAGTTGAGTTCTGTATGTAAGAAAGTTGTGAATCCAATTACAAACATAATCCGATACTCGTTAAGCTCGCATTTTCTTCCTAAAACGACTCTCGAAAACTGTACCGGATGTCTTTCGGAAGTCAAGGAAAACGGCTTTTGCTTGGGAACCTTTCTGTACAAAGCTCTGTATTTCATAGACGAACAGAGAGCAGCTACGTTTGGCAAGATCTGTGCTTGCGGAACCAATGTTGGTCTTACAGAGGGAATTTTAGCTCTCGAAAAACGTCTTATTGCGTGAGGATAAACACATTGCGCGACTGTATTACAGTTTCACGTCAGCGATATACACTGATCAGGCGACACATTATGACCACTGACCTATTATCGATACAAACCTGTGCAGCTGATAGCAGCGTCACTGGGTGAGGAATGACTGCCAGTGAGACACATGCACTATGCATATAGTATCAGTGCACGTGCTGTCCGTGTGAGTTTGACCGACGGCAGATCGTGATGTCCAGGAGGCTCGGCACCAACATTTCGGAAACTGCAAGTGTTGTCGGGTGTTCGAGGATTGCTATGACGAGTGTCTTCAACACGTGGCGAAACCAAAGTGAAATCACGTCCCTGGCCACCTCACATAACAGATGTCGGACGTCGCAGGCTGGGAAGATGGATAAGACAGGTAAGGCGGCGAACTATGGTGAATCTAAGAACAGACTTTAATTTTGGGTGGGGTACAAGTGTGTCTGAACACGTCAGTGCATCGAACACTCACAATTATGGTCCTCCGCAACCGACGAGCCATGCATGTGCCAATGTTAACACCAGGACATCGGCAACTACGACTGAAGTGGACACGTGACCATCGGCACTGGACGTTAGCAAAGTGGCTGAGCGTTGCATGGTCCGATGAATGCCGATACGTTCTTCAATATGCCGATGGATGAGCGTGAATCCGTCGTCTTTCAGGGGAACAGCTCCTTGACACCTGTTCTGCGGGACGGATACAAACTGGTGGGGGCTCCGTTATGTTCTGGGGAACGTTTACGTGGGCAGTCATAGGGCTAGTTCAGGTCGTGCACGGCACCACTACGACCAAGGAGTGTCATACAATGGTTGCAGACCACGTACACCACTTCATGACTATCATGTTTCCCTATGGCAGCGGCATTTTTCAGCAAGATAATGCGCCATGTCTCCAATTGATGTGCTGGCCCTCCAATTCGCCAGAACTGAACCCAGTCGAACACATCTGGGATGTGATTGAACGTGGCGTCAGAGCTCATCACACTCCTCCCCGGAATTAGGTGACTTGTGCGGGCAGGTGTCGTAGCATGGAAGCAACGAGGCATTGGTAAGTAGGTGGAGCGAGCTGTCCCTCCAGCTACTTACCAAGGCCTCACTGCTTCTATGCTACAACACGTCGGTACCTAATAACGTCTGTTATCCCTGTCAAAGGTGGACATACCGGCTATTAAGTAGGTGGTCATAATCTTCTGACTGATCAGTGTAACGCTACAATGCCTCTGTCCGGAGAACTTTCTTGATAACGGAAACTGCCTGCGTTGTTTTCCCAATAACTTGGTACCATTCGTTGCTCCAATGACATACGATCAAGTGCTGTTCCTGGAAAGAAAGAAATTATCTCACATAATGTCTGTAGATACAATCTCAGGACTCTTCACAGGTATGCAAGTTGAGCGATTTTGGTTTATCGTCTATTCCGCCATCACTTATCTCAATTTCTGCCATCTCGCATTTTGTGCAGTTATTGAAATGAGGCACTGTATTAAGATCATCTGCAGTAAAACAATTTTGGGCGATCGATTTTAATGTTAGCGGCATTCTCTCTGTCATCTTCCATCAAGACGACAGTTCGGTCGCTTATCGATTGACGAAAGTTTTCGATCTGCTGGTTGACTTCATGTACATCGAAAAGTTCTTTGAGTTTTTCTCAGATCGGATGCCAAAATTTTATTTTCTAATTCATTGCAAATCTCTCGTAATGTTTATCTTAAATTCATTCATTATGACTTCGTTCGGCTTCTGTTTGTCGGTTAGATTATGACATCGGTTGATTCTAAGATGAAGGAATTTTTGCTCTCGTAGAGACTGTCTAATATTGTTAGTGAACCAAGATGGGTCTTTCCTATGCCTCGTTAACTTTCACGATACATATTTTTTCAAGGTGTATCGTGCAATTCTTTCAATTTTGTTCCATTTTTGTTCCAGGTCAGAGCTGAAGTTGTCCTATAGTTTCTTACTCCTGCTAAGTAAAAATATCTTCCTACCTTTTTTAATATTACTTGTAACACCCGTAGTTGGTTATGTTATTGCAGCCTTATGATGAGCAATGTCATCCTCAATCTTAAACAGTACCAAACGTACAGGACTGAAGGTTACGAGAGCAATAAAGACATTGATGCCGGTTCCACATCTGCTGCAAGTGCTTTCTCATATTAATTCGACCCTGGATATAAGCTCATGCTAAGCGTATGGAGTCCTTATGTACGTCGCCTGAAAAAAAAAAAAGCAGAAGACACTGCCGGATGTCAGTGTAACTTCATACTCATATGCACCAATGGCAATTACGTAAATGCAGTTCTCTACACCAGAAGGGATAAGTGTTGCTCGCGTTTAGTGTTCATATCAAGCGTGGTAGAGTGTATGTCAAGAGCGTGAATGGCGGGAAATGTTGAATGATGACCCTCAAGGTCACAGAGATGCCGCATATTCGAAACAGCGTTGTCGCCACCACACAGCGTTCCAAATCAGTCTCATTTTGAATCTCCATTTGCCTGCCTGGTTGAATCATGCAAGATCCAACTTCGTGAAGGATTTGGATATATACCAGGGCTGCTGAAACACGTCACTTCAATGTCACTCTCCAAGTGTTGGTAGTATAACTAACGAACAAGTGAGAAACGTGAGGAGCCGCGTCTTCTGAACCAATAACAGCACCGAACAAAAGCTGGTTCCGACCTCGACGCTACCACGTTGCCGGCTTCTGTGTAAACACTGTATGTTAGTGCGCGAACGCCTGCTGTTGTGTTGTGTTACCGCCTCGACTACAGTTTTTGTTTATTAAACAATGTCACCAAAACTAGGTCGTTCACCAAGAGACAATCCGTTGCGCCGTGGAGTGCCATTAAATAGTCAGGCTTTGGAATTGCTACGGAGGACGCGGACTTTCACGAACAAGAAAAAGAATTACTTTGTGTTTATAGGCATGCGTCGATTCCTGCTGATAAAGTTTTGGAGCGTACCTCGAAAACTTTAGGACAGTTATATCGAAAGGGGTGCTACTTCAAAACTTACAAGACAGTGAAGTAAACAGTGCGGAAGAAAGCCCCTGTGGGAGAAACAGTGACCTTTCAAGTACTCCGGGAAAGAAAAATGCAGCCTCCTCCTGTTACAGATATTGGTTCTTTCCAATCCGATGTAATTCGTCGGCACATATACGGATACTATAGAAGGAAAGAATACCCCACAATAGTGAAGTTGCTAATTTCTTTAAGAGAAAGTGAACATTTCTCAGGGGGGAAAACGTCACTCATGATGATATTAAAAAGTATGGGCTTCCGTTCTACAAAGTTAGATGGATGAAAATCGTTATTTGAAAAAGCTCATGTCACTGCAGCTCGTACCATTTTCTTAAGCAAAATTGTAGAGAAGGACAGACACTCAGTCATATGGGTAGACGAAACCTGGTTCAACGCTGGAGAATCAGTTCAGAAATGCTGGACAGATGATACTCCGAATAACAGCGGTCATAAGCCAACAGGAGGAGAATCCCAATTAATTGTGGCCCATGCAGGATCATCAAAACGCTTTGTGCCTGAAGGACTTTTCGTTTTTCAATCGTAAAAACCGGTGACTATTATGAGGATATGGACCATCCACGGTTTCCACAGTCGTTTAAGAATTTGTTGCTCCAGTGTAGTGTTCGGTTAGTGTTTGTGACAATACACCGTACCATTCCGTGATTTTAGATACAACTCCCACCACCAGTGACCGTAAAGAAACTATGGTGCAGTGGTGACCGGCGAGAGACATTGCTGCGGACATGAGCATGACAAAGCTGTTGCTATACTGGCTCTTAAAACAAAATAAGCCTGTGATGCCCAGATACGTTGTGGATGAAATTGCAATCGAGCAGGGTCTTTTTGTAATTAGGCTACCGCCTTATCACTCCCATTTTAATCCAATTGAATTGGTTTGAAGTCAAGGCGTACATTAGAAGTAACAACAAGACTTTTACTATAACAGAAGTGGAACGACTGATACATGAAGGTCTTGCTACTGCAGACGCTACCTCATGGGGGAAAATAGTTGACCTTGTTACTAAACTCATAAGAGAAGCACAGGCTATAGACGGCATTATAAATGGAAACGAACAATTAACGATTTCTCTTAATGATGATGACGACTAAGACAGCGGTTTTGACACCGATTCCGATGACAGTGAAGGAAAACTGGATGGAATTGCGCCATTGACATTGTAAACTTGTGAGTGTAAATGTGTACAGAATTAATTCTGTCCCTCTGCAATCGGGTAGGCTATGCGTGTTTTGCTTTATTTCTTTCTATAAGCGTGGGTAGCGCGTTCTTTGGTATATGCTTAGGTTTACATTATTATACGACGTTTTACGTGCAGCTATCACGGTAAAAAATGGAAATGATCGTATGGCGTCAGTGGCCGGGGGTTCCCAGGCGGTAAGTTCGGCAACCAAGTGCAAGTCTTATTGAGTGCGACGCCACATTGGGCGACTTCCGCGTCGACAATGGGGATGAAACGATGAAGACAGCGCAACACCCAGTCCCTGAAGGGAGAAAACCTCCCACCCCAGCCTGGAATTGAACCCAGGTACCCGTTCGTGGCATTCCAACGCGCTGACCGTTCAGCTAATGGGGCGGACAGCTATTACGGTCAGAATTTAGGACGACTTTTCATAGATATTGTCATTAACTTCAGGTGTTTTTATTTCTCGGTTTATATATACTGTCAAACACTTGATCTCCGTCGCCGTTTTCTCCATTGTTATAAAAACGTACTTTACTGCACTTACGTATAAACGTTGATCGTAACTTACATTCATAAAACGTACTGCGGAGATGTGGGCGTGTGCGGTGGCAGCTATTGCCACCTCGCAATCGCAGTATTGCCAACCACATGCGAGCCGTCAAGTGACATGTTTCACTAGCCCGGGTATAGGAGAAGAGCATCGCCGTCAAGGTTCCGGTCTACCAGTGCAACCACAACAAAGGAGGATCGCCATATTCTACAACAAGAACATCGTAACTTCTTCACATCTGCGCCAGCCATTCAAGAACAATTATTGTACTCTCTGCAACATTATTGTCGTCCCCCATCATTGGTTGGAGTTTAGCAGCGGTCGGACTATAAAATTGTAGGCTACTGTTTACATCAGAAAATGTGCGATTGTACTGGGTGATCAAAAAGTCAGCATAAATTTGAAAACTTAGTAAATCACGGAATTATGTAGATAGAGAGGTACAAATTGACACACATGCTTGGAATGGCATGGGGTTTTATTAGAACCAAAAAAAAAAAAAAAATACAAAAGTTCTAAAAATGTTCGACAGATGGCGCTGCATCTGATCAGAATAGCAATAATTAGCATAACGAAGTAAGACAAGGCAAAGATGATGTTCTTTACAGGAAATTCTCAATAAGTCCACCATTATTCCTCAACAATAGCTGTGGTCGAGGAATAATGTTGTGAACAGCATTGTAAAGCATGTCCGGAGTTATGGTGAGGGATTGGCGTCGGATGCTGTCTTTCAGCATCCTTAGAGATTTCGGTCGGTCACGATACACTTGCGACTTCAGGTAACCCCAAAGCCAATAATCGCACGGAGTGAGGTCTGGGGACTTGGGAGGCCAAGCATGACGAAAGTAGTGGCTGATCACACGGTCATCACCAAACGACGCGCGCAAGAGATCTTCCACGCGTCTAGCGATACGGGGTGGAGCACCAACCTGCGTAAACATCGTACGTTCCAGCAGGTGTTTATCAGCCAGCCGGGGAATGATGCGATTCTGTAACATATCGGCCTGCCTCTCACCCGACACGATAGCATTTACAAAACCAGAATCACGCATTTCCTCGAAGAAAAAAGGCCCGATAACGGTAGATGTGGTAAATCCAACCCATACCGTGACTTTCTCGTCGTGCAATGGAGTTTCCACGATAGTTCTAGGATTTTCGGTAGCCCAAATTCTGCAGTTGACAGACCCTCGGACCGTGAAATGAGCTTCGTTGGTCCACAACACTGTACTCAACCGATCGTCATCTTCCGCCATCTTTTGAAACTCCCACACCGCAAATGCCCTCCGCTTCACTAAATCGCCATGATACCGATGGATCTTGTACGGATAGCATCGGAGGATACGCCCCAGTGTCAAGCAAACAGTAGTGTATGGAATGCCGGTGCGACGTGCGACTGCACGAGCTCTGACTTCCCCGTGCATAGACGAACCCGCTACAGTCTCCACTTTCTCCTGAACTGTCTCAGCAGCATTACGCCTTGTGCTCGGTTGGCCACTACGGGATCTATCGTCTAAACAACCCGTGGCTTCGAACTTCTAAATCATTTTCGCCACAGCTGCATCAGCTAGCGGACCTTTACCCGTTCGAATCCCCTTCCTATGGCGATAGGATCGTAACGCTGAACTAGCACATTCCCTATTCTGATAACACAGCTTCACTAAAAGCGCCCTTTCAGGTAACGTCAACATGCTGCGACTGCTGGCGCATCTGATTCTCTCTCTCATTACAGCTCCTTTTACACACGATTGTCATGCGCAGTCACTGACGTTGTGCTGTCCAGCGCAATCTGTCGGACATTTTGTACACTGTTTTTTTTGTTCTAATAAAACCCCATGCCATTCCAAGCACGTGTGTCAATTTTTACCTCTCTATCTACATTATTTCGTGGTATATTAAGTTTTCAAATTTGTACTGACTTTTTGATCACCCGGTATTTAGAGTGGTAGTATGATCGTTAAGCTTGGAATGCTGGTGAATAACATCGCAGTGTATTCAACGATGAATCGTGGTTCTGCACTACACCAGACGACCATGGTCGGTGAGTATGGTGGGGGTATAGGGAGAAGGCCCATTCCGCCATTGGTTTGGATAAGAACAGCGCTGTTACTGTTGGTGTAATGATGTGGATATTATGCAGACCGTATGTCGTGGCAGTTGGCCGCGAGGTAAACAAACGAGGGCTTAAGACTGCCCAAAGGTAGAGGAGCGGCGAGGGTGTGGGGGGACAAGCCCCGCCTCTCTCTCACAAGGCTGCCACCCTACGACAACGCTCTGTGCTATGACGTAAACAGAACTTACATAACGTTCATAGGGATCTCTGATTCCTTTTGTTGTGGTGAGGGTAGCATTGAAATCTCATTATGCACTAGGATTAATGTCTTACTCATTTCAAAATATGTGAAAGAAGCAATCCACAAGACAAACAAAAAAGGAGTAGACAAAGCATTTGACAGTGGCTGAAGAGCAATTGTTTGCTGCGGTGGCAGTGGTAGTTCAGGCTCGACCTCTACTGGTATCTTACGCAAGTATGGTTCAAATGGCTGTGAGCACTATGGGACTTAACATCTGTGGTCATCAGTCCCCTAGAACTTAGAAGTACTTAAACCTAACTAACCTAAGGACATCACACACATCCATGCCCGAGGCAGGATTCGAACCTGCGACCATAGCGGTTGCGCGGTGCCGGACTGAGCGCCTAGAACCCCTAGACCACCGCGGCCGGCCTTACGCAAGTATAGTTCAAAAGACCCCTCGCCTAAAACTGCCACAATATAGTGTCTGCATAATACCCAGGTCACAGCTGCCGGTGTGGGAATTCTGACAAGACGAACATACAAATGGTTGAAATGGCTCTGAGCACTGTGGGACTTAACTTCTGAGGTCATCAGTGCCCTAGAACGTAGAACTACTTAAACCTAGCTAACCTACGGACATCACACACATCCATGCTCGAGGCAGGATTCGAACCTGCGACCATAGCGGTTGCGCGGTTCCAGACTGTAGTGCCTAGAACCGCTCGGCCACTCCGGCCGGCACGAACATACATTGCGGACGTCCTGAGTCCACATGTGAGATATCTCATGCTACAATACTGTGGTGTAGTTTTTCAGCAGGACAATGGTCATCTACATAATGCTCGTCTTTCTGTGAACTGTCTGCGTGATGCTGAGGCCCTCCCGTAGCCAGATCTCTCTGCGATACATGTGCTGGATCCGCTCGGTCATCATCTCTGTCCCAGTGCGAGCATCCGTCATGCCTAGGACAGTTGTGGGCTAGTTTTCCTCAGGAGAGGATAGAACGGCTCTAGGGCACCTTTGCGAACCGAATCAGTGCCCGCATTCACGCTAGTCGGTTGCAGCGTCTTGCTGATTAATGGGCTCTTACTGGGAAGTTCTTTGTAAATGGAATGGCTTTGTAACCATCGAAATAACATCACGTACTGCCTCAATCAGTGACGTTTCATTTTCTTCCTGCTCTCCAGCTTCTTTTTTCGACCAATCTCAGCTATTAATTCCGTCAAAGTTTTTGGTGGATGTTTTGACGGAAAATGTCTGTATGACATGTATCAGGTGTATGAGGTGGACACGATAAGCCGACAGAACTGTACGGAACACCGAGGCTGCTTCCTGGAACAGAAGACGACTCGGCGTGGCACCAGAGAGAAAAAGCACGCGCTCCGCTTTAACGCCGGCGCTATCAGGCGCGCCCCGGCCCGGAATCGATGGCAGCGCCTCAGTCCGCCGTGGCGGCCGGGGCCGGCATCGGCACGCTCCGCGCCTTTGTCCTCCGGCCGCCTAAACACGGCCGAGTGGCCGAGCGGGCGCGCGCCGCCTGAGGACCGCTTCCTGCTACTTTGTGCCCGTGGCGCGTTGAGAAGTGATCAACAAGCAGGTTATGGACGACCCGTGGGACCAAGCTGCTTCTCCCCGAGAAGTCTTGTAAATCTGAGACCTTTCTGTGATGTGCCACAAAAACACGTGGAGAAACCTCAACAGCTGTGTCTTCCAATCCCTTACATTGAAAGAGTGCTCTATTACGAAATAATCACATTCATAATCATGGAATAATGCAGTACGGGGCAGTGTCCAACATTGTAACACTTTTCAGATTTACGCCTCTTTCCCATTTTTAAATGACATCTTTCACTGTTAGTGTACTGTAGTATTTCTCTGAAACTACAAAAAGTACTCCTCAAAAGGATGGTTTTCCCGCATGTGAAAAAAATGTAGCAATTTACAACAAGGTGACGTACCTAGCAACAAACATTATACTAAAATTTACACTGAAGAGCCAAAGCTATTGGTACACCTGGCTAATATCGTACAGGGCTCACGCGAGCACGCAGAAGTGCCCCAACACGACCTTGACTAATGTCTGACGTAGCGCTGGACGGAACTGACACCATGATTCCTGCAGGGCTGGGTATCTCTTCTGAACAGCACGTTGCAAGACATCCCAGACTTGCTCAATAATGTTCATGTCTGGGGAGTCTGGTGACCAGCGGAAGTGTTTAAGCTCAGAAGAGTGTTCCTGGAGCCAATCTGTAGCAATTCTGGACGTGTGGGGTGTCGCATCGTCGTGCTGGAATTGCTCAAATCCGTAGGAATGCACAACGGACATGAATGGATGCAGGTAGTCAGACAGTACGCTTACATACGTATCACATGTCAGAGTCGTATCTAGACGTATCAGGAGTGACATGTTATTCCAACTACAACTACACTAGTACAGAGCCTCCACCAGCTTGAACCGTCCGCTGCTGACCTTCAGGGTCCACGAATTCATGGGACTGTCTCCATACCCGTACATGTCCATCTGCTCGATACAGTTTCAAACTAGACTAGTCCGACCAAGCCACATGTTTCCATTCAGCAGTTCAATGTCGGTGTTGACGGTCCCAGGCGAGGCTTAAAGCCTTGTGTCGTGCAGTCATCAAGGGTACGCGAGTGGGCCTTTGGCTCCGAAAGTTCATATCGATGTTGTTTCGTTGAATGGTAAACACGCTGACACTCTTTGATGGACCAGTATTGAAATCTGTAGCAACTTGTGACAGGGTTGCACTACTGTCACGTTGAACGACTCTCTTCAGTCGTCGTTGGTCCCGCTCTTGCAGGATCTTTTTTCCGGCCACGGCGAAGTCGGAGATTCGATGTTTTACCGGATTCCTGATATTCACGGTACACTCGTTCACTTCATCGCTACCTCGGAAATGCTTTGTCCCATCGCTCGTGCGCCGACTATAACACCACGTTCAAACTCACTTAAATCTTGATAACCTGCCATTGTAGTAGCAGTAACCGATCTAACAACTACAGTAGACACTTGTTGTCTTATATAGGCGTTGCAGACCGTGGCGCCGTATTCTGCCTGTTTACATACCTCTGGATTTCAATACGCATGCCTATACAAACTTCTTTGGTGCTTCAGTATAAAACTGCAGTAGTAGCCAAAATGTTACCAATGTTACATTGTTAGTCTGTTATGTAGAAGGCAAATGAAGGTGTATATCCAATAAATAATCCATAATATTTGGTGTTAAAGCGCAACTCTAAGCTGGAGAAGTTTACCCAGAGCCGCATAACACCAGACCAGTAAATAGACCGACCCTACTCCCTCATCCCCTCCTTTCCGAAGAAAAGGAAATAAAGGAAAAAATTTCCTCAAGCGTGCCTACGGGTCGTGCACATCATTTGATTTGTTATTTATTTCAGGCTGTGTTTAACTTCACTAATTCTGACTTGTTGATGGGACTACGGTCGTGAAACCCTGGAGACGAATCAACAAGGATTCAACAAGAAATCTGCGAGAAGCGATGTTCTGACACTTAAAGTTCTCCCTTAGTCATGAGATAGCAGGTAAAGTCAGTTTGGTGTTGTATTTCGTGACTTTCGGAATGAAATTTTACAGTTCCACACTATCAACTAACAGTCACACTAAGTGCTATAGAATACCGTTGTATCTGATGTGCACACTTTCTCAGTACCTAATTCCCGAGTGGGAGATATCGTCAGAAGTGAAACAGATTTCTGGTGTACAGGAATCTTTACTGTTCTTAGTACATGTTAAAGTCTCGCTAGATTAGAAATCTCCATAAAGCTGTTCTTGGATGGTGCTCTCTCATGAGAGCTACTTAAACATTTCTCGATATCATGATGAAAGTATATACATGGTGACTCACAAACTATTGCCACCAAGAATAACTCCGAAAGTATGAATGTAGCTGAAGAATTTGTAGGACAAATGTTGCATGGTACAACGGGGGCCATAATACGTATGACTTTGGTTTTTTGTTGCTAGGTGGGGTCGCAGCAGAAATATGAAGGCCAACTTTTTTTTTTTTTAATGGGATGCTACAGTTTCGTACTTATTTTCTGATATAGGCTATCGAGACGAATCCAATGATGTGTAACACTAAAGTCTTCGAAGGTCAACGAAGGTCAAAAAAGGTGGCATCGACGTCCATTTACTGAAGGTGTTCGAAGTGAGGCCCATTGGTATCTATGCAATGCTGCAATCTTCTTATCATGGATTGAGTGGTCTGAAGTGTCTTGTCACGGTCCGCGCGGCTTCCCCCGTCTGGGGTTCGAGTCCTGCCGCGGGCATGGGTGTGTGGCGTCCTTGGCGTAGGTTAGCGTACGTTTGAGTAAGTAGTGCGTGAGCTTAGGGACCGATGACCTCACTAGTTTGGTCCCATAAGACCTTACCACAAATTTCCAATGGATTGAGTGGTATTCCTTATCTCTGCGGGACTTACCGAGGCGCATGCTCTGACAATTCTCTCTCGTATACCGTGCAAATAGTAAATATTCGCCGAACGGCGTATCAATATAACGTGCCATTGGCATGTAAACGCCATTCAACGGTTTCGCAATACAACACTAACAGGAACGGCAAGACTAATATCGTCGCGGGCCGCGATGGCCAAGCGGTTCTAGGCTCTTCAGTCCAGAACCACGAGACTGCTGTGGTCGCAGGTTCGAATCCTGCCTCGGGCATGGATGTGTGTGGTGTCCTTAGGTTGGTTAGGTTTAAGTAGTTCTAAGTTCTAGGGGACTTATGACCTCAGATGTTAAGTCCCATAGTGCTCAGAGCCCTTTGATCCATTTTTGAAGTAATATCGTCGAATCGAGCGAATGTGAATGATGTATTTCTTCGAAGAACAAGTCGATATGCTTCTCATTTACGGAGAATGTCAACGAAATTCAGTGAGAGCTAGAGACTTGTAAGCCGAAAGATATCCTTATCGTACTCACCATATACGTCGTACATTTAAGTATGTGTATGATAAACTGAGAACAACTGGATCTTTAACGCAATGGAGGCAAATCCGGCGAAATAAAGTTACTAACGAGGAAACGGAAATTGGCACTCTTTCCACTGTGGTTCGAGATCCTTGTGTTAGTTCGCGTCAGATCGGAATGGAATCTTGCTTGAGGCAGAGTAGTGTTATTCGTGTTGTACATCGCCATAAATATCATCCTTACCATATCAGTCTCAACCAAGAATTAACTGGTACGAATTGTATGAATCTCACTGAATTCTGCTGATGGGCTCAACTTCCGATTCAGAGGAATGACACAGTTATTAATTTGATTTTATTTATTGACGACGCTACGTTCACGGACCATGGGAATGTTAATTTGCATAACACGCATTTCTGGGCAACTGAACATCTATGTGGGCTGCGGAAAGTTGCACACCAAAAACCGTGGATGGGAGTGTATAGTGTGGGATTATGGAGGACAGAATTATAGGCCCCTATTTTATCGAAGAAAATCTTAATGGTAGGAAGTATACCACATTCCTATAAGAAACATTAGGTCCGTTGCTGGAAGAAATACCTTTAAGAACAAGGAACAGAATATGGTACCAACACGATGGGTGTCCGCCACATTTTCCGCTGACGGCTAGAATTGAGTAGCAGAGACAATTCCCAAATCGTTGGATTGAACGCGGAGGAGATGTGTCGTGGCTGCTTCGTTCGCCAGACTAGACGCCTCTGGATTTCTTCATGTAGGGATTCGAAAACGACATTGATTATAAAGACGTTCCAACTACATCTGAAGATATGCGAGAGAGAATTGTCAGAGTATGTGCTTCGATAAGTGACGATGTGATAAGGAATAACACCCAATCCGTGATAAGAAGATTGCAGCACGGCATTGATACCAATGGTCCTCACTTCTAACGCCTTCTGCAAATGGACGTTCATGCCATCTTTGTGACTTTCGTTGACTTTCAAAGACCTTACTGATACACATCTTTGGATTTGTCTCGATAGACGCTATCAGAAAATAAGTACCAAACTATAGCATCCCATAAAAAAACTACAAAGTTGACCTTCATATCTCTGAAGCGACCCTACCAAGCAACAAAAAACCAACGTCATATTATGGACCCCGTTGTTCCATGCAACTTTTGTCCCACAAACTTTTCAGCTAATATCATACTTTCGGAGCTATTCTCGGTGGCAATAGTTACTGACTCACCCTCTATATATAAGAACTGAATTTCGTAGGCTAGATTGCTAATGATGCACCCCTCAGAGGTTCTAATCCTGTTGGTGGAAGAATTTTTCGCTACGGTACCCCAGTGTCTGGCGGAAAGTGTAGAATAAGTAGTGACCTGAATTACCTGATCATTAGATTTTGAACTGGCTTCCCAGGTTAAAATTCAAACCATTACGCAATGGCTCGTTAAGTAAGGACATATGATACTGGTAAAAGTGATCCGTCCATCAGACATGTACGTTAGCCTTTGTAGTCCCTTGTGTGCCAGTCAGTATGTGTAAGCTGTACTCCAACACCAGGTGTCATTTCCTTGGGGCTCTCTCATCGTCATACAACACAAACATGACACCGCACTACACTAACATATTATAGTGATCTACACTCAACAGATACACTTAGGACATAATCCTCCTACATCCGTGGAAAGGGACCACTGTGTGCAGAGGATGACGCCGTTTCCCATTAGTCGCCTCACTGACTTCTCGGTGTTTTATAGCCAACCATGTCATGCTAATGTTTCTCTCTTTCCTTTCGTAATATTAGACGTCACACATTTCCTACATCATCTGCTTTTAGCTCTGGGTCGTCCCCAGCGAGTAAATCCTATCCTTGAAGTACGATTCTAGGGAGTAAGAACGCCTGGTGCGTTCTCCTCAAAGGATTCAGAAAGCTTTAAAGACACGAATTTATTTACATGCAGGTACATGTGATTTGAAATATTATGGAACATTATAATATAATTTCCAGATGACGACAGGATAATTGGAGATGGGGTTCATATGGTTCAAATGGCTCTGAGCGCTATGGGACTTAACTGCTGAGGTCATCAGTCCCCTAGAACTTAGTACTTAAACCTAACTAACCTAAGGACATCACACACATCCACGCCCGAGGCAGGATTCGAACCTGCGACCGTAGCGGTCGCGCGGCTCCAGACTGTAGCGCTTAGAACCGCTCGGCCACTTCGGCCGGCTGGAGATGGGACATAGGCTCAGATGGACCAGGGATGATTGAGGAATTCTGTCGTTTCCGTTTCAAAGGATCCATTCCCATCATTCGCGTTATTACATTCAGCAATCACGGAAAACCTAAACTTGAATTTCTGGATGCAGGTCTGAAACCTGCTGCTGTCAAACTAACACCTACACTACGTCACCTTGCTCGGTAATAGCTGTGTTCAGCGTCAGCCTGAAACGAACCTGCTGCACCAGTGGCCAATGGGGAGGTCAGTCTTTGTTGCACTAAAACCGGTAGTCTAAGAACTTGCTAATTCCTCTAAAATAGAGTCTATAGACTCTAGTCCGGGTTTATGTTTACAGGTTGCTGTTCTTGTGACTGCACGATACGACATAAAAATCTATCATGTACACATGGATACTATCTAGAGCGTTTTAACGTACCCAAAGAACAGGAACTTCCTTCCAAGTACACCATCTGACGCAAAAAAGTAAGCACGCTGGAGACAGGACGAAATGAAATGAAAATTCTCGTGTTGAGAGGCTATGTGATATTGCAGTAATTATAAAATCGTGTGAGACTCACAAAGAAGTTGGCATTATAAGCCCAGTACGACGTTGAAGCCCCAAAAATGGTTCAAATGGCTCTGAGCACTATGAGACTTAACTTCAGAAATCTTCAGTCCCCTAGAACTTGGAACTACTTAAACCTAACTAACCTAAGGACATCACACACATCCATGCCCGAGGCAGGATTCGAACCTGCGACCGTAGCGGTCGCACGGTTCCAGACTGAAGCGTCTAGAACGGCTCGGCCACACCGGCCGGCGTTGAAGCCCCTCTGGGATGGATGCAGGCACTGATACGGTTGGGAAACGTAACCCCTTCTGTGGCAAGATGGTCCACTACTGTTGTAACTCAATATAAACGTAGGCTCCCGCGGCCATTGTCACATTCAATAAAATTTTTCTGGGTTCTTGACCGCATTGACAATGTATATAGAACTATCGACGTTTCGGTCCCTATTGGAAGCGAAATTCTTCAGGGTGTCATTGACAATGCGGTCACAAACCCAGAAAATTTTTATTGAATGTCGTAACTCAGGTTATTGATATCCTGGATACTGGCACAGGGACGGGATTGACATCAGAACTAATCCAACACAAGCTCTGTTTGGGGATGTACTCGTATATAGGGATCTTGCTAGCCGCTGTAGTATCTTACCTTCACGCAGACAGTTCTTAGAGACATGTACCATATGCGGACAAGCACTGTAATGTTCGAAAACAGTACCACGATATTGTAGATGCTTGGTAACACATGAGGATACATCAGTCTGTGGAATATCGCAATGCTGCCAGAGTTCCGTCAATCACTACCTCCCACCATGACCTGAAGTTATACCAGATGGCTCTGCAAACTATATGCCAAGAATAACACCGCTGCGCTTCTTCAAAGCAATCGGAGAATGGAACCTCTCCCCAGCTCACCGCCATACTCGCCGACTATGGCCATCCGGGGCAGAGGAGAACCAGCAGGCAATGTTTTCCGGTTATCGCATCACACCATATGCGGCCATTTTTGTTGTGGTGTTAACGGCAGCCGAAACATGGGACAGTAATGCCCTAATCGGCTTGCTGTTATTGTGCGACCAATGGTATACGACAACACACGTAGTTGAATAGAGTCCGTTCGCAGCTCGTGGTCGTGCGGTAGCGTTCTCGCTTCCCGCGCCCTGGTTCCCGGGTTCGATTCCCGGCGGGGTCAGGGATTTTCTCTGCCTCGTGATGACTGGGTGTTGTGTGATGTCCTTAGGTTGGTTATGTTTAAGTAGTTCTAACTTCTAGGGGACTGATGACCATAGATGTTAAGTCTCATAGTGCTCAGAGCCGAATAGAGCCCATTGCCTGTTCACAGATGGCAGGCGCAGCTGCCAAGAGGTCACACTGTGCTTGGTGCACACTACGGAGACCCTTCCTTGTGGTAGTCGGACGTGGTCGACCTAAACCCGTAGGTTGGTTGGTTTGGGGGAGGGGGCCAAACAGGCAGGACATCGGTCCCATCAGATGAGGGAAGAATGGGGAAGAAAATCGGCCGCGCCCTTTAAAAGAAACCATCTCACCATTTGCCTTAAGCGATTTATGAAAATCACCGAAAACTTGAATTAGCATGGTCGGATGCGGGTTTGAACGGTCGTCCTCCCGGTCCAGTGTGCTAACAACTGCGCCACCTCGCTCTGGTCTAAACCTGTATTTAGGCCCAGGCAGACGAGGCAGCTGCCTAGGTGGCCAGCTTTTGAAGAACAGAGGATTGTGAGGGGTGGCGTATAAGCTACTATTATTTTTTTAGAGATACTGCGGCGATAACAGCCGCTATGTACGAGTAATACATGAAAGGTATTGCAGTTGCGAATATGAACAACCATCAGCTGTTTAACAATGACAATGAAAATTTGTGCCTGACCGGGTCTCGAACCTGGATTTCCCGCCTATCGCGAACGGTCGTCTTACCATTAGGCTATCTGACCATGACTCACAGTCAGACCCAAATTTCCTTTTGTCGCTAACCATGTGTCTACAACCTAAACTTGTTCATTCATTATGTACACTCCTGGAAATGGAAAAAAGAACACATTGACGCCGGTGTGTCAGACCCACCATACTTGCTCCGGACACTGCGAGAGGGCTGTACAAGCAATGATCACACGCACGGCACAGCGCACACACCAGGAACCGCGGTGTTGGCCGTCGAATGGCGCTAGCTGCGCAGCAATTGTGCACCGCCGCCGTCAGTGTCGGCCAGTTTGCCGTGGCATACGGAGCTCCATCGCAGTCTTTAACACTGGTAGCATGCCGCGACAGCGTGGACGTGAACCGTATGTGCAGTTGACGGACTTTGAGCGAGGGAGTATAGTGGGCATGCGGGAGGCCGGGTGGACGTACCGCCGAATTGCTCAACACGTGGGGCGTGAGGTCTCCACAGTACATCGATGTTGTCGCCAGTCGTCGGCGGAAGGTGCACGTGCCCGTCGACCTGGGAGCGGACCGCAGCGACGCACGGATGCACGCCAAGACCGTAGGATCCTACACAGTGCCGTAGGGGACCGCACCGCCACTTCCCAGCAAATTAGGGACACTGTTGCTCCTGGGGTATCGGCGAGGACCATTCGCAACCGTCTCCATGAAGCTGGGCTACGGTCCCGCACACCGTTAGGCCGTCTTCTGCTCACGCCCCAACATCGTGCAGCCCGCCTCCAGTGGTGTCGCGACAGGCGTGAATGAAGGGACGAATGGAGACGTGTCGTCTTCAGCGATGAGAGTCGCTTCTGCCTTGGTGCCAATGATGGTCGTATGCGTGTTTGGCGCCGTGCAGGTGAGCGCCACAATCAGGACTGCATACGACCGAGGCACACAGGGCCAACACCCGGCATCATGGTGTGGGGAGCGATCTCCTACACTGGCCGTACACCACTGGTGATCGTCGAGGGGACACTGAATAGTGCACGGTACATCCAAACCGTCATCGAACCCATCGTTCTACCATTCCTAGACCGGCAAGGGAACTTGGTGTTCCAACAGGACAATGCACGTCCGCATGTATCCCGTGCCATCCAACGTGCTCTAGAAGGTGTAAGTCAACTACCCTGGCCAACAAGGTCTCCGGATCTGTCCCCCATTGAGCATGTTTGGGACTGGATGAAGCGTCGTCTCACGCGGTCTGCACGTCCAGCACGAACGCTGGTCCAACTGAGGCGCCAGGTGGAAATGGCATGGCAAGCCGTTCCACAGGACTACATCCAGCATCTCTACGATCGTCTCCATGGGAGAATAGCAGCCTGCATTGCTGCGAAAGGTGGATATACACTGTACTAGTGCCGACATTGTGCATGCTCTGTTGCCTGTGTCTATGTGCCTGTGGTTCTGTCAGTGTGATCATGTGATGTATCTGACCCCAGGAATGTGTCAATAAAGTTTCCCCTTCCTGGGACAATGAATTCACGGTGTTCTTATTTCAATTTCCAGGAGTGTATATTCCCGTACAGAGGAGAAATTTTAATTGGAAGTCGCTTGTCCGATGTCGGCGCATAAATACGATGCTGCAGTGCCTGAGTTGTTAAGAACGATGCACTACTGCTCGGACGTGCATGCGTGTTCGAAGGTAACAGGTGATGGTTGTCCATATTCGCAACTGCGAATATCACTCAGTTTTTAAAACATTTTATACATATCTCTTAAAAATAGAATGCAAACTTTACTCGCAACGAAATCGATATGAATAACGTCAACAGTCGACTCAAATTTCGTGAAAGATGTGGTCAAACAACGGAAGAAGGACGAGTTTTGTTTTAATAATGACGTTACGTCGTGATAATGTGACCGTTATTCACATTATTTAGTGTCATGCCTTCCCATGTGGTATACGTTACGAAGACAACTCTCCTTGCTCGAAATTAAGGTTTGTCGAGGGAGACGCTGCTGACACTGTCATAGCAGTAGCCAGTGTCGACAATGACCATTCAAACTTCACAAACAAAGGCAATACCGCCAGTCATTCAAACAGCCGGCCGCTGGGTTGTCAGTTCAGTTTGATTGAAAACTACAGAATGCAGCGGGTTAATGTTTTGTTTGTGATTTATATTTTAGTACAAGCAAAATGAATGACAAATGGACAAGAGAATACGGTTTTCGTTACGAGAAACTGTCTAAAAATAGGGCAATTTAGAAAGAGGAAATTGTGTGAAAGAGTGCAAACAAACATGTGCTGCTATTTAAAAATCAAACATAGCGAGCCAGTTCCAGCTCGTGCCCAACTCTAGAAACATCAAAGTGTAGTAATGTGGAGTGTAGTAAGGTGCTCAACAGTATCGAAAATAGTGCAGGATCAGGCGTTTCAGGTACTAGAAACAATAATAATGGCGCAGAAGCGGCATTTCAGTTGACCCAAATGACGCATATCAAGCGAATGATGATAATTATGCAGTTTCTGAAGATCCTGCGAACTGGCTAATATAAACGAATTCCTTCGGCATCAAACCGGAAAATAAAGTCGTGCGGCACAGGATACGGATTCTGATTTCAGATATTGATGCAGGCAGTGATTTTACGAATTACTTAAATAAACGTTTATTTTTAGAGCGTTGAGTAATGGCGAGAAACAACAAAGACTGTAGAGTGTGGTGCGTTTAATACGAAAGAATTTAGTACACTCGCAAAGCAAAGAAGATTTTCGGGTGAATACCGAAGACCTCTGGTTATTGTAGACGGATTGACATCTGAATTGCAGAAAAGAAAAAAAATGTAGGAAGAGTTTTGTAGCAATTTTAAGTTCCTAAGTAGTTTCCCTGGACGAGACAACACTGAACTATTGAAATATGCTACAAACTGCGACAACGTTACAAAAACGGCTTGGAGTAATTTGTGAGTGATGAGGTTACTCATTTCAAAAGATATGCGAAGGAGCAACGAAAACCACGTTCGAGAACTGTTTCCTAATTTTCAGATCACAGTGGGATAATTTTTGTAAACCACTGCAACCAGTTGTTCCGACGAGCGCTCATTCCCATTGATCAAAAGACTCAAAAATTAATTGCGGTCACCCACGTTGCAGGAACAACTCAACTTTCTTGCCGCCCTCTACATGGATCCTGGCATAACACAGCAACTAGTCTACGAAGATGTGATCGATGAATTTGTGACAATGATAGCACGCTGTAATCAGCTTTGCCTGACATGGATCTGGTGCGTTTAATATGCGAGAATTTGTGTTGTTGTTATTACTATTATCATTATTGTCATTATTATTTTTAATTGGTTTGACCTAGTGGGGACCACATGAAACAAGTTACGTATTCTTCCTTTTCTCCTTTCTTTCTTTCCAGTAATTTTTCATTCTTTTCCTATGTTTTGCTCTTCCTCCTTCTGTCCATATTGCACATGTCTTTTTATTTGTTTTCTCCTGGAAGCTCTTGATATCTTTTACTTTTCCTCTGAACTTTTCTCTTTCTCCTGTTACTTCTTCCATCGTTTCCATTTCCCTCAGATCTCCTTTAACGTCTTTTATCCACGTCGCTGATGTTTTGGAGTTTCTGCCAAATGAGTTAAAAATTCATTTTGTTATTCAATTTTCATCTAGCATTTTTAGGTGTCCGTAGAATCCAACTCTTCTCCACCTCATCGTGTCTCATATTCGACTTATTTTGTTCATAAACTTCTTTATTTCCATTTCCATTCTCATATTTTGGCCCCAAGATTTCGCTTATTATTTTCCTTTTCTTCTTTTTTATCTCATATGCATGGTGGTATTTAACGAAAGGCATTGTTGCATCTTCTACAGAATCAGCGAAGATGGCAAGATCGTCTGCAAAAGTAAGAAAATCAATACTCAGATTATCCCCTTTTTTCCCCAATTGTGATTTTTCTAATTCCTTCTTCTTCTGTTCTTTTCCTTCATTCCCTGATGACATTTCTCGCACACATTTGAACAGCAGTGGGGAAAGTCAATTATTATTATTATTATTATAATTATTATTAATATTTTTATTGTTATTGTTAACAACAACAGCCATCGTAGTATTCCGTTACTTACAGATGTAAGTTATTTGGTGGTACATTAATGTCGAAATGAGCGGCGGAAGTTTCTTCTCTGCGTAGGAGCAGCAAACAGTTAAACTTGCTCGTGGGTTGACTCGAACCTTGACTCACGTTTCCATGCAGTCCGACTGATTCAACCTGGAGAAAGAAGGAAACCTAAGATGAGGTCCCTTTAAACCTCTATTACGTGCTGATAATGCTGTTTCACATGACTATGCGGCATCCCCGTGACTTTCACAGTGGTCAGTCAATATCTGACGCCGTTCACGCCCCATTACGTAGCCCATGAGACCTGGTACCACACTAAGCACGAACAACATTAATGGGCTCAGGGGGGCGTTCTAACAGCTTCAGAGAAGTGTTACTCTTATTAATGCCACAGTCGCCAGTTGTGTGTACGTGTACGAATTTTACACCCGTATCTGCATTTACAACTACACGGACACTCTGCAAATCAGACTTAAGGATCTGGCGGAGAGTTCATCGAACCACCTTCACAATAATTCTCTGTTACTCCAATCTCGGACACCGCGCGGAGAAAACTAACTCCTATATATTTCCGCGCTAGCTCTGATTTTCCTTATTTTATTACGATGATCGTTTCTCCCTATGTAGGTCAGCATCAACAAAGTACTTTCACATTCGGAGGAGAAAGTTGATGACTAAAATTTTGTGAGAAGATTCTGCCGCACTCCGTTAATCATATCTGCTAAGTATCCCAGACGTCGCAGTAGTACTCCAAAAGAGGACGGACAATCGTAGTGCAGGTATTCTCTTTAGTGGATCTGTTCCATTTTCTAAGTGTGCTGCCAATAAAACACAGTCTTGGGTTTGCCTTCCCCACAACATTTCCTATGTGTTTTTTAAAATTTAATTTGCTCGTAATTACAATTCTTAGTTATTTAGTTGAATGTACGACCTTTATATTTGCCGATTTATTGTGTAACCGAAAACTAACTGATTCCTTTTAGCACTCATGTGGATGACCTAACACCTTTCATTATTTAGGGTCATTTACCAATTTTTGCCCCATACAGAAATTATTTCTTCAAATGGCTCTGCCGCGCGGGATTAGCCGAGCGGTCTAGGGCGCTCCAGTCATGGACTGTGCGGCTGGTCCCGGCGGAGGTTCGAGTCCTCCGTCGGGCATGGGTGTGTGTGTTTGTCCTTAGGATAATTTAGGTTAAGTAGTGTTTAAGCTTACGGACTGATAACCTTAGCAGTTAAGTCCCATAGCATTTCACACATATTTGAACAAATGGCTCTGAGCACTATAGGACTTAACTTCTGAGGTCATCAGTTCCCTAGAACTTAGAGCTAATTAAACCTAACTAACCTAAGGACATCACACACATCCATGCTCGAGGCAGGATTCGAACCTGCGACCGTAGCGGTCGTGCGGTTCCAGACTGTAGCGCCTAGAACCACTCGGCCACCGCGGCTGGAAAATCATTTCTAATTCATTTTTAGATTTATTTTGATTTTCTGATGACTTCACTAGACGATAAACGACAGCACCATCTGCAAGCAACCTAAGACGGCTGCTGATATTGTCTCCTAAGTCGTTTATATAGATAAGGAAGAACAGAGGCCCTGTAACAATACCTTGGGGAACGCCAGAAATCACTTCTGTTTTACCCAATGATGTTCTGTCAGTTACTACGAGCTGTGACCTCCCTGACAGGAAATCACGAATCCAGTCACACAACGGAGACGATATTACACAAGCACGCAATTTCACGAAAACCCGCGCTTGTGGTACAGTGTCAAAAGACTCCTGCAGTAGTGTTTAAGCTTAGGGACTGATGACCTTAGCAGTTAAGTCCCATAACATTTCACACACATTTGAACCAATGGCTCTGAGCACTATGGGACTTAACTTCTGGGGTCATCAATCCCTTAGAACTTAGAACTCCTTAAACCTAACTAACCTAAGGACATCACACACATCCATGCCAGAGGCAGGATTCGAACCTGCGACCGTGTGGTACAGTGTAAAAAGAGTCCTGCAAATCTATAAATACGGAATCAATTTGAAATTCCTTGTCAAGAGCACTCAACACTTTGTGTGAATAAGGAGTTAGATGCGTTGTTCCGGAATCCGTTGTCACCTAAATCCGTGTTGACTCTGTGTCAATAGACCCTTCTCTTCGAGGTAACTCATAATATACGCTCCAAAATCCTACTGTATATCGACATTAATGATATGGGTCTGTAATTTACGGGATTACTCCCATTACCTTTATTGAATATTGGTGTGACCTACTTTCTAGTCTGTGGGAACAGAAGGTGAAGGAATTTTGGAAGTCTGTGTTTGGTAACTCTGCTTTGGCAGTGCTGTCATCGATAGTATTTCCAATGCTATCGCGCAGAGAAGACATGGACAGTGTGTTGCCTCTAGCATACTTTATATACGACCATAATCTCTTTGGATTCTCTGCCTGGTTTCGGACTGAGCGAGGTGGCGCAGTGGTTAGCACATGGCCTCGCATTCGGGAGGACTACGTTTCAAATCCACGTCCGGCGATCCTGATTTAGGTTACCTGTGATTTCCCTAAATCTCTCCAGGCAAATGCGGTGATGATTCCTTTCAAAGGATATGGCCGACTTCCTTCTCCAGCTTCCCCTTATCCAGTGAGAGCGATGACCTCGCAGTTTGGTCCTCTCCCACCAAACCAACCAAGCAGGTTTCGAGACTAAGTTTCGTTGCGCAAAGTGTTATCAGCATCTGTTAGAAGCATATACGACTAAAGTTCGAGCTTCTACAAAAGATCGCCAATCTTGGAGATTTTGCGATCTTTTAGATTTGGCACGCTTTTTTCGTCGTTTTTACGAATTTTACGACCACATCTTTTGGATGTAAGTCTGCAGGCTTTCGTGGCCGTTGTCACTGAAGTTAAAATCTTCTGGGTTATTAGGCCACGTCAGGTTTCTTCTAAAAAGTTCGACGTTTCGACCCCTCTGCTGGGATCTTCCTCAGGATCTTCTGGTGTCCACTACTGCTAGAACACTGTCAGAGACGTGTGTCGCGTCCACTTATAAAGGGGGAGTAAACGCGTTCGTGTTGGGGAAGTGATAGTACTGGTTAAAATTCATATGGCTACCATTGGTAGGCCATAGTCATGGGCTGATATTCTCGCTCCGCTGCAGAAGAAGGGGCGTTGGTAGCTCATCTTCTGTGGATACCATTGGCGGCCCATCGTCATTGGATAGAAAGGCACTATTCCACACTATGCTGGAGAAGGGCTATTGGTTGAAATGCCTGCTACCGCAATTGATTGGTCGTCATCAGTGGATAGATTCGAAAGGGACAGGGCTAGAGAGGGTGAATGTTTACCCAAAATATTATTGTCCGCCGAGGTAACTTGCAGCGCGTTGTTTATGCCGCTCATACACCGCGGCCGCATATTTACTTCCTTGATGGCAGGGAGCCACGATGCCGGAAGCCTATAGCTGTCCTCTCTATTGAACTTAGATGCATTCATAGAAATTTCAACCGCTTCTCGGACCTTTCTTCTATAAATGTTTGTTTCTTCAACTAGTACACGTACGTTTTTAAAGTCGATGTCAGAGCCATAGTTCTCATGATGTTCCGCTACTGCGTATTTTGCACTTTGTTTTAGCCACATTGCCGTTCGTGTTCCTTAATGCGTTCTTTAACAGTTCTTCCCGTTTCGCCTATATACACTTTGCCGCAGCCACATGTCACTTGATAGACGCCTGCATTGTGGAGGCAATCAGGTGCATCCGTTTTCCGTCGGAAAAAGTCTTTTATTTTGTTCTGTCTAAAGAAAGATGTCTGAATACCATTTTTCTTTAAAATTCTGCTTATGCGGTCAGTGACCTCAGAAACGAACGATAACCTGAAGGAGTGAGAAGGCGGTTCCTCGTCATTCTTATTAGCTGTATAAATATTCCGCCTAAAATCTCTGTCGATTGAATAACTATCGTACCCATTTGCCTTCAATGTACTCTTTAAAAAATTCAACTCAGATTCCAAGTTGTCGTCATCACTGATACGGAAGGCACGTGAAGACAGTGTTGAGTACTGCTTGCTTCTGGGCTGCGTGTTGGTGCGAAGTGGCATCTAAATACCTGTTTGTGTTAGTCGGCTTTCTGTACACTCTGTAGCCTAGAGTGTTATCAGATCTTCTGTATACCAACACATCTAGGAACGGGCGACCGACCTCACTCTCAACCTCCAAGGTGAATTTGATTTTGGGATGAATACCATTTAAGAAATTGTGGAACGCATGAAGTTTTTCTTCGCCGTGTGGCCGTATAACAAATGTATCGACCACATATGGTAGCCATATGAATTTTAACCAATACTATCACTTCTCCAACACGAACGCGTGAAAACTCTGCCTTTATAAGTGGACGCGACACTCGTCTCTGACAGTATTCTAGCAGTAGCGGACACCAGAAGATCCTGAGGAAGATCCCAGCAGAGGGGTCGAAATGTCGATCTTTTTGGAAGACACATGACGCGGCCTAATAACTTTTAACTTCATCTTCTGGATGATTTGCGTTTTTATTAACCTAATAGGCGCTATCTCCAAAATAAGCATGCTTAACGTTTTCCACGAACGCATTTCGCCTCATAAAACGCTGGATGTCAGTGCCGGGGATGCAACGCTAGACTAGCGTATCTATGAATACGATTGGAAAAACTGAAATTCAGTGTTTGCTCGCATGGACTCATTATTCACGGGCGCTCTCAATTTTCCGTCATAATAAATCTATAATTAGGTGCCGCGTGTCTACGGGGAAAATCCAGATAATGCGGCAATGGGAGTTAATTAACGAAGCGCGGGACAAGTCGCTCATTGGCCAGTCAACCTGTTTTGTGCCAGCGTTCCGCCCCTAGAGTGATCCTATACACTCCCGTTATCCCTGCCGCTTTGTTTGGCAGCATTCGCAGGTTACTCAACTCTCGGGTGGAGATCATGACGGCGGGGATCGTTCCCCGCTCCGCCATGATTTGCTCGCTCTTCACAAAGCAAATATTGACTGCTTGCTTTGCAGAACGTGCGATATGCCCGGCGTTATTACGGCGCACCTACCAATCAGGCGTTGCGACGCTTGCAACAATTACTGCCATATCGGCGCCGCTGATTGCAAACACACGGTCCCCTCCGCCACTACCTCCCTCCATCCCTCCCTTTCGCCCCTGAACCAATTCTCTCTCTCACAATCGGCAGAGGATTCTATCTCTATTCAACTCGCAGATATGCACGTATTATGTGCGGAACACAAATGCTGGGTGCAGATGCGTCCGCTATCCGATATCGTCGCATCTCTCGCTGTAAAATACAGCCTAACTCCCACACAACCGGGAAATGTTTGCTGCGAGACGGGAGCGTATCGTCGATTCTCTGCCTGTAATTTTCTCTTAATCGTCTGTGGTCAGCCTCGCTATGACCACCAGACGCGGAACACATACATTAATAGCCGCTGTCATGACTGTTCCACTAATATGTATTTTAAAATTACTGTGGATGAAAAATATTCAAATTCGGAAAAGAAATTGGCCACGTGCGAGTGGGACTCTTGACGAGTTTTGCGTGTTATCGACATTGATGGTATCGAGATAGAGGTCTTAAAGATTCCAAGACTAGCGAGGATGTTTTGATTTCAAGTCTGAAGTTGGAGTAACAAAATACAAAAGAAACACTTTTTTCTTGCGATAGAATTACAAATAAAAAATTTTCTGATTTTTTTCAATTTATTTGTAGTGTCAAACCTTAATTCTTAGCAAATTTAGTGATTGTACTTCAGGGGGAAGTACACTACAGGTTTTAATGAGTTTGTATCAAAATATGTGACATAAGCAGCTATATCGTGGGTTCCTTTGACTTAGAAGATTACACTTATTGCATCGCCGAGCGACTGTAGATCTTCATGTATGATACAAATTTCAACCTGTTCCTGAGAAAAAGGGGTTGTAAAAGACTGACGGACAGGGCGACAATTTGATAACGATTGACAAAAAAATATGTTTTTCCCTTGATATAATTGCAAATTAACAATTTATGGATATTTGGCTTTGGTTCTTGAGTGAAAATTTGCTTCTTCGCAAATTTAATTATTCTGGATCAACGGGGAGTGCCTTGTAGGTTCAATGAGTGAGATTGCGACTATCAAACTTGTTACATAAAGGGCCGCATCTTTCGATTGCATTGTTCTTAAAGCTTCACTTTTGTACATCGCCAAGGAGTAGTAGACCTGAATACGTGATATGAATAACAACTTGATACGCCTAACCCTTCCAGAGAAAGGGATTTTAATAGGTGGACGGACAGACAGACAGAAGGATAACAAAGTGTCCTATAACGGTTCCGTTTTTACCGTTTAAGATACAGAACCCTAAAAAAGAACTATACATGCAGGTATGAAATCAAGGAAGGAGATGGGTTATGAATATCATACCAAACACCCTCCTTCCCCTGTCCCTGCCGAGAGCATTTTATTAAAAGCGTTCATATTTTTACAAACAAAAAAAATGGTAAAATATGTGTGAAATCTTATGGGACTTAACTGCTAACGTCATCAGTCCCTATGTTTACACACCACTTAACCTAAATTATCCTAAGGACAAACACACACACACACACACACACACACACACACACACACACACACACACACACACACACACACACATGCCCAAGGGAGGACTCGACCTCGTGATCGTGCGGTAGCGTTCTCGCTTCCCGCGCCGGGGTTCTCGGGTTCGATTCCCGGCGGGGTCAGGGATTTTCTCTGCCTCGTGATGACTGGGTGTTGTGTGATGTCCTTAGGTGAGTTAGGTTTAAGTAGTTCTAAGTTCTAGGGGACTGATGACCATAGATGTTAAGTCCCATTGTGCTCAGAGCCATTTGAACCATTTGAGGACTCGAACCTCCGCCGGGACGAGCCGCACAATCCATGACTGCAACGCCTTATACCGCTCGGCTAATCCCGCGCGGCCATATTCTATGTTGACATTGGGAAAATAAAGAAGTGTGTAAAATAAGGGTCTCAAGAATGGTAAGGTATTATAGAAAACTACCATCTCCGGATACGATTCAGGAAACTTGCTTGAGAGCTAGTCCACATGAATGCACTTGCAATGTGGCTGGGGGATGTAGAAAACATCACATCCAGAAAAAGGCTCACAACAACTAGTTTCAGAAGATTCCAAAATAAATAAAAAAATAAATAAAATGAAAAAATAAAGAATGAGACGGAAACAGAGTGAAAAATATGGATAAAAGAAGCGATAAGACAGTAAAACGGACCCCCACGTACGTAAGTAGATATGACTGGAAGAAACAGCACTTTCGTCAGTTACAGGAACGTATTGCCGTAGTCTCCCGTCGAGTGATAACATGTTTAGTGACAAGTAAAGTAGTGATAATAGTGAATGGTTACTTCAATTTTACATCATGTAAAGTATGAATTATGTCGAAGTTGAGAGTTGATTTCTTAAATCCATTGTACAATATAGGAACTGATAAATTTTCAGACGAACGCTTTTAAACTGTCTTAATGTATTTTTCTGAACTGCAGTTTTTGCAAATTATGGTACAGCAATATAGTAAGCACTAAAGTAAACAAATTATTAATAATACTTTGTTGTTACCATCATTAAAATTCTAGACGTCTGTGACACGTTAAAAGAGAGATTGTTGGAATTTATATTGCCAGAGAGGCAGGACATAGAAGGAAATTATCCGTGCACCTCAGAACGGACCTCGAGGTTCACGCCTAGATACACAGGGGTTGTCAGAGCACTGAATTTATCGACGTATGTTTTATTATGACTACGCGTTGACCAACACAATACAGTTGTTTCGTTCCAGAAGAACGATTCTCATAGTAAGGATTATACCATTTAACAAATGCACCGACGCATCCACGATGTGTGCCATCAAACCTACGTAAATTATAACATTTAATAATGGATTTTGGGAAAGATAGAAGGTACTTTTTACTAATGCTTATTTTGATCACATAACGTAGAAGAGGAGGCCTTGTACATAACTGCACAACGAAGAGCAATTACTTATATTCACTTAGTTAAAATTTTCTTCATCATATTTAGACTCATAAATCAACCCATAATTCTTCGACTTCCGCAAATTAATTTAGAGCTTAAGTGCGATACTGCTTTGATAATACATAGCGTTATACGTAAATGAAGTAAAGCACACACAGTCTGTGTTTCTCACTCTAACTAATTTAATCACCGGCCCCACCCGTAATCAAATTTACCTCTTACAACTGCTGCTAAAAGAATAAAAGCTTCCCTGCTTCCCCAGCAAGAATACTCCTTTCCTGTCTGACAACACTATAAACTAATACGTTCCGATGTTCACCAAAGTGATGCTTGAAGGAAAATTAACTCTTAGGCGTCGGCAATCAATTTTTCTGAAATTACTCTCACTAAGTAATCTACAATGAGACCACTGCTCTCAATGATCCTATGATATTGACTATAAAATATACAGAAGACCAAATGTGAGTCGATGAAAGTTGGTTCATCAAATGAGTCTATATTTGAAAGCATTTTGTGTGTGTGGAACATAATAATTTTGCTATCACATCGGTTTGCATATGAAGTAAATTCTTAATCATCTACTTCCAGTGATGTTCTATAATTTATTATTTTATTCATACCTGTTATACCTCAGCAGCTGTAGTACATATTTCAAAATAAAATTCAGCTGTCAGTTGCAAATGTATGTCTTCTGTGCTGCTGGTACAATAGCTTGACATGTAGGGTATAAGTGATTTAGTTATTGTAAATTATCAAACTTTCCATTTGTGTTTACAATAATCACATACAACTTTTACAATTTTTGAACATATCATGGTGTTATCCTTCTGAGAAGAAAAAACTGACATCTGATAAACTAAGGCTAAGCTTCTGAAGACGAATAATGAATTAGGTGAAACCGGTGAAGTGAAATAAAAATATGTTTGTAACTCACGACTGAATTCTATTCTGAAATTCTGTACTTTGCCACAGTCAAGTGCCAGCTGTGACATTAAAAAGTTTCTGCGATAATTCACAGAACTTCATGATGACTCTTTGGGTACACCTGGAAGCCGATAATGTTCTAAGAACGTAACAGGCTCTGGTAAAATGCAGAATACCACCCGAAGTGGGTACTTACGAATTTTCTTCGTATCCTCAACAACTGTGGTAGCACAAATTATCATGCTCGATACGCCCAAAATACTATCAAACATAGACTCTCATTTGATAGTCATCCTCTGCGATTGGTTGAGATGCCATTACTTCCTCAACACACATAAATCTAAATTAAAAAACGATTTAATGAATGGTAGTAACTGACTGTACGAAAATCCGTACATAGATATGAGAGTACTTAGGGACGTTTCCTTAACACATATTTCACAATTTAAAATAATGATCATTACCTGACAATTTAATTAGAAATGTAATTACTCCAAAATGTTAAGTAAACATTGGCAAAACGGGGAGCAATTTACATATATACGAATGTCATTGGTATGTACCAATTAGATGTAATAATGGAGCCTGATCCCTACAGAGTAGACTAGAACACAGCGGTCATAAAATTTGTATCTCGTCAAATTTGTCCGTGTTTCAGCATTACACTTTATCGGGAATGGGGTCGTGATACTGTTACGGGGTTTATGCTGCGCTCATTGTACTCCAGTTGAGAAGCTGCTAATCAGATATTCATATCTGCTGAGAAACTTCGTTTTCTTGCTGAGCTATCGAGAGAAGAAGGTTGCCATGGTCCAACATTGCATAAGACTGGATATAAAACAGTTAACTGCCACTAATTACTTATAATATATTTCTTTATTGACTAACTTTCTGTCCTTTCCAGGCTGTTCCACAGAGACGAATGAAGAAATTCACATATTCATGTTAACAACGTAATAATGGTGTGTGATGTTGCTTCTCTGTGGCAAGAAGATAAGAAACCGCTAATTAGTTATATGGCAGGCTGTGTCGAAAACACATTTATTTAGTTAACGCGTCTGCTTGGCCAGTATTAAGCATTATTCACTACAAACACAAATCTATGGCTGACAGCTAATGTTCTCGTAAGTGGAAGTTTCCAAGTGGGTATTAACACCAGTACCTTGCCGGCCTGGGTGGTCGAGCGGTTCTAGGCGCTACAGTCTGGAACTGAGTGACCGCTACGGTCGCAGGTTCGAATCCTGCCTCGGGCATGGGTGTGTATGATGTCCTTAGGTTACTTAGGTTTAAGTAGTTCTAAGTTCTAGGGGACTGATGACCTCAGAAGTTGAGTCCCATAGTGCTCAGAGCTATTCTGAACCAGTACCTTGCACCGCATTAAGTAAAGAAGTTCATATTCATCATTTGTTGCGGAAGTTTTACCACGTTAAATATAAAAGAATTCGTTATCTCACTCTGTTGTTTCGTTATTAATGACTATTTTAGACCTTACTGTTTCATTTCCTACACATGACATTACTTTGGTCTTTGACACGAACACACTTAAATTACATTCATTAGCTGCTATTAGAATCATGTACAACACACATTCTCTCCAGTAAAAAATCTGGTCCGCTCTAGTGCTATTTTGAGCGGCCACAGCTCTGCATACTACGCTGATAAGTGGCATGGTATGCGGGTTTTAATGACACAGAGAGGGGAAATAACAGAGCGCCCGACAATGTGCCCTCGCTTAAATCCATCGTCAATAACCAGCATGCGGTCGCAATACACCGACGTAATGTTGTTAAAAGCATTTTTTTTAATTATTTGCAGTGTTGGTTCGTTCAATTTAGGGGTAGGGGACCAAACAGCGAGGTCATCGTTCCCATCAGATTAGGGAAGGACGGCGAAGGTAGCAGGCCGTGCCCTTTCAGGGGGACCATCCCGGAATTTGCCTGAAGCTATCCAGGGAAATCATGGGAAAACTAACTCAAGATGGCCGGATGCGGGTTCGGAGCGTTGTCCTCCCAATGTGACTCCAGTGTGCTAACCACTGCGTCATCTCGCTTGGTATATTTGCAGTGCGTTGATCTTGTTGTCCAAGAGAAGTGGGTGCTTGGCAGTCAAGCAAGACCGGTGTTCGTTGTATCCTTATGTAAGAACTAGTATTTCTGATACACCAAGTTGATCGAGATATTCCTTCGCTCGCACAGAAAAAGGCTTAGCTGCTAGGTGACTGGAGAACCTTGGTTGTATAGAACGTTCAGCACCAATAACTATAACACTGTGTTCGGAAATGGATCTTACTTTGCAAACATCTCGCAGCATGGGGAATTCTCACCAAATGATAAGGGGTAGTACACCAGCCTCCGCACAGAGGCTTTGTTCGGTAGTCCCCTGTGGCCAGACTAATGCGTGCATGGTGGACAACATACAGTGACTTTAAAAAGGAAATCCCGCCGCGCGGGATTAGCCGAGAGTCTGAGGCTCTGCAGTCATGGACTGTGCGGCTAGTCCCGGTGGAGGTTCGAAACCTCCCTCGGGCATGGGCGTGTGTGTTTGTCCTTAGGATAATCTAGGTTAAGCAGTGTGTAAGTTTAAGGACTGATGACCTTAGCAGTTAAGTCCCATAAGATTTCACACACATTTGAAAGACGAGGTCCCATTTCAAAGTTCGTACCCGGCGATGGACACAAACAAACACAGTATCTGCGAGACGCGGTGAGGAACGAGAGACGCCAGCGTAGACACGCCATCGCCGCAGCGGGCTTGCTTACGTCAGCACTGAACTCGAATTCGGGAGGACTATGATACAAACCCGCGTACGCTCATCCTGATTTAGGTTTTCCGTGAGTTCTGTAAATCGCTTCAGCAATAGCAGGGATGGTTCCTTGGAAAGGACACGGCCTACTTCCTTTCCCAAACTTCCCTAATCTGAGCCGGCCGGAGTGGCCGAGCGGTTCTAGGCGCTACAGTATGGAACCGCGCGACCGCTACGGTCGCAGGTTCGAATCCTGCCTCGGGAATTGATGTGTGTGATGTCCTTAGGTTAGTTAGGTTTAAGTAGTTCTAAGTTCTAGGGGACTGATGACTTCAGATGTTAAGTCCCATAGTCCTCAGAGCCATTTGAACCTAATCTGAATGGACCGACGACCTCGCTGATTTAGCCGGCCGCGGTGGCCGAGCGGTTTAAGGCGCTTCAGTCCGGAACCGCGCGATCACTACGGTCGCAGCTTCTAATCCTGCCTCGGGCATGCATGTGTGTGGTGTCCTTAGGTTTAAGTAGTTCTAAGTCTAGGGGACTGATGACCACAGATGTTAAGTCCGATAGTGCTCAGAGCCATTTGAACCATTTGAACCTCGCTGATTTGTCAGCTCTCCCGAATCAACCAACCAACAAAAGCTTACGTCAGAGTGGAGTGCGGATGAGCCCAGTGTGCAGTCATCGTCGAAGATGACAGCAACGTCTAATTATACCCAGCAGTTCGAGAGTTGTATTAGACAGAACCATGTAGCAAAGTTTACTGTCAACTGCACACAGAGAAAAAGAGACTATTAGTCTGTACGGTGTCAAGTGATACGTTAGCGTTCAGTGACATATATATGTAGACAACCCTATTGGCATGGATTGTTTCAAAGTTAAGTGTTTAATCTTGTTCAAGTCATAATAAAGTGATGTAATATTTTGTGTCTATTGTAGTATCCACTCGATCTGTTCCAGAAGTAAATTAAAGAACTTACCACAGTGGCGACCTTTTTTTTTTTCATCCGGAACAACATGAACGAAGGTGCTATTGAATGTGATCAGAGTGGACCGATATGAAGCCTGATTTGTACCGCTAAGCTATTTGAATGTGTTTATTGCCTTCGGATATGTAGATCTCAGCTCGTCGAGGTGTCGCAACCATACTGATCTCCGATCAAAGACGAGGCGGCACAACCACACCGATGTCTCAGTGCCGAACATGATGCCTCTCATCCAAAATTCTGATAAGGTGAAAGATTGACGCGAATGATGAAAATATCGATAAACATTTTTTTCTGTATACAAGTTAAATGTCTGAATATGTAGAGAAGGACAGCCATGAGCAAATCTCGTTTTTCGAAATAATGATTAAAACTTGTCATTGGAAACCGAATAGAGTAGGCCAAGTATTTATATAAGGGCTATTTTTGTATTTCAAGGTCCGATTGGTCGCGAAATAGAAAACAAAGTAAAAACCAGAAATGTGTTATTTGCAACATTTAGCCACAACTTCCAGCTATATTTCTACATAGTCGCTGCCCCTCTTCGACATTTTTCGTAGCGTTGTACGAACTTTCCAATAGGCTTATCATAGAAAGCAGCCGCCTATGCTCCCGCCAGCCCTCTACGCTGGTCTGCAGCTCGTTGATGGTGCCAAAACGCTGCACTTACAGCCAGCAGTTCATGTGAGCATAGAGATGAAACTCAGATGGGGCCGTTGAGCGCCTGGTAATCAAACAAATCCAATCGGAAACGCAGCAGAAACGTTTTTTCAGCAGCTACAGTGTGCGGCCGAGCATTGACCTAAGAAACGACAATGCCTGATGATAACATTGCTCTTCCCTTGTCCTTAGATGTTCTTCGTAGACGATTTTCTCGAATCACCAAATCCAAGATCATCAGCTTACATTCGCTTCCTTCATTTACTACCTGTATCATTATTTTTAAATTGAAGGTGGGTAGCTAATAGCAGTGGTCCCCTCCCCCTCCTTTCCTTTCCTTCCTTCCGCTCTCCACTTCTCAGTTTACATATAATGAATCACAGCTACGGATTCTTATAACTGAATCGCCTATGTAACGCCCAAACCCTCAGATGTCAGACACACAGATCCGCAACAAACGTTGTATGCAGATAGAGTATCAACCAAAACACAAATTTAGTTCGTTCTGTGTGCTGTCATTCAGTAGAACATTCGTAAACTGTAATTAAAAATAACACCAGAACTACGGAGGACAGCAGAGACGTATCTGTGATTGGTAGTTTCGTAGATCTCTCAAGGCTGAGTTGGTAGAACGTGAGGTCGTCGAAATAAAGGTCCTTCATTCAAAACCATCTAGCGACAATTCGTTTTATCTGTTTACGAATGCAATAGTTATATCGGAGAACATTTTCCTGACATGTAAAAGGACTTTCTGGAGTTCCTAGCAATGTTCTTTTGGCAGTGTACTTTCACTTCGTTAGGTGAAAGTACCAAATCTGTAGGGTACATTTGTATGGATAGGTGTATGTGTTCTGTTGGACATGTGTGACAGAACAGACATCACTAGTGACAAAGCAGCCAGTGCATTTTTAGTTTCACAGGAAAAAGATAAACAATCAGAACACTAGAGTCAAGAAATAACTGCTTCAAACATACGGAAGTATTACACACATCAAAAAACGTTTAGCATCACCGCGGTTCCGAGAGTTCGGGAACCTGTAGAAAAAATTGGAACAGATATAAAAAAACATAATTTCCGCCGTTTTTGCTTCTGATGAAAAGCACACATTGCATGTTTTACCACTATACAGCAAGCCCTTTAGAGGTGGTGATCCAGATTGCTGTACACACCGGTACCTCTAATACCCAGTAGCACTTCCTCTTGCATTGATGCATGCCTGTATTCGTCATGCCATACTATCCACAAGTTCATCAAGTCACTGTTGGTCCAGATTGTTCCACTCCTCAACAACGATTCGGCGTAGATCCCTCAGAGTGGTTGGTCGGTCACGTCGTCCATAAACAGCGCTTTTCAATCTATCCCGGACATGTTCAGTAGGGTTCATGTCTGGGGAACATGCTGGCCACTCTTGCTGAGCGATATCATTATCCTGAAGGAAGTCAGTCACAAGATGTGCACAATGGGGGCGCGAGTTGTCATCCATTAAGACGAATGCCTCGCCAATATGCTGCCCATATGGTTGCACTATCGATCGGAGGAGGGCATTCACGTATCGTCCAGCCGTTAGGGCGCCTTCCATGACCACCAGCGGCGTACGCCGGCCCCACATAATGTCACCCAAAACATCAGGGAACCTCCACCTTGCTGCACTCGCTGGACAGTGTGTCTAAGGCGTTCAGCCTGACCGGGTTGTCTCCAAACACATCTCCCACGATTGTCTGGTTGAGGGCATATGCGACACTCATCGGTGAAGAGAACGTCATGACAATCCTGAGCGGTTCATTCGGCATGTTGTAGGGCCCATTTGTACCGAGTTGCAAGGTGTCGTGGTTGCAAAGATGGAACTCGTCATGGGCGTGGGGAGTGAAGTTGCGCATCATGCAGCATATTGTAACACGACATCCTGTGGCTGCACGAAAAGCATTATTCAACATGGTGGTGTTGCTGTCACGGTTCATCTGAGCCATAATCCATAGGTAGCGGTCATCCACTTCAGTAGTAGCACTTCGGCGGACTGGGCGAGGCATGTCATCGACAGTTCTGTCTCTCTGTATCTCCTCCATGTCCGAGCAACATCGCTTGGGCCACTCCCAGACGCCTGGACATTTCCCTTGTTGAGAGCCCTTCGTGGCACAAAGTAACAATGCGGACGCGATCGAACCGCGGTATCGACCGTCTAGGCATGGTTGAAGTACAGACAACACGAGCCGTGTACCTCCTTCCTGGTGGAATGACTAGAACTGATCGGCTGTCGGGGCCTCTCCGTCTAATAGGAGCTGCACATGCGTGGTTGGTTACATCTTTGGGTAGGTTTAGTGACATCTCTGAACAGTCGAAGGAACTGTGTCTGTAATAAAATATCCACAGTCAACGTCTATTTTCAGGAGTTCTCGGAACCGCGTTGATGCAAAACTTTTTTGGTGTGTGTAGTAGTCCCACAAATCATACAGTAAAAAAAAGTCATCATTGGGGTATGAACACAGGGCCCGTGGTACAACGATTTAATGCTCTACCAACTTTCCAATGGAAGCTCTACGTATTAGTTTTTCACAGTTGTGCTTTTCTCTTGCTCTATAGTTCTGGTGTTAGTTTTAATAAACGTTACGCCCGTTCTGCTGGACGACGGCACGTAGTACGAACTAAATTAGAGTTTTGGTTGTTAGTCTGTCGACGTACAACGTTTGGTACCGATATGAGTGTCTGACATCTGGAGGTCTGGGTGTGAGCAATGGATCCACCTTCTTCTATGCGGATTCACAAACATCTCCGACTTCCTGTGGGAATCTCAGAGTAGCGAACTTGGAGGAAGTGGACAGGGAATGCAGATAGGTGGCGCTCGGGTGGGAATGTGGATCGGCCTTAAGGCTTGCCGAGATCGTGCAGTTGCGATAACACTAAGTCCTATATGCCGCAGTGGTTAGCGCACCTGCCTAGTTAGCAGGAAGTCCTGGGTTCGAATCCTGGTCGTGTACACACTTTCTCTCTTCGCCGCCGATTCCTCCTAATGTTCAGACGCAGGTGACAGCAGCGATCAACTGGGTTCGAATCCTGGTCCGGTAACATTTTCTCTCGTCGCCGCTGATTCCTCCTAATGTTCAGATACAGGTGACAGCAGTGATCAACTCCCTCTCCTTTCCTTTCTTCCCCTCTCCACCATCAGTTTACACATAATGTATCACAGCTGCGGTTTCTGCATGTGTCTGTTCCTTCGGACATGTCCGAAGAAACAGACATCACGCATTCATACGTATCAATATCACCTGTACGACTGTACGACATGCTTAAAAGTGCCTGGACCGTTGCCGCACTTTGCTCTCAAGCACTACAGTCACGTTATGTGGGCTGCCTGAAATCAGGCGGAACAACTCTGCATGAAGAAACTGAATGACAGTGCGCACTTTACACTTGGCAGGAGACTCTACTGTTCTGCGCATGTTTATGTGCTCACTGTGCACTCAGAAGTGAGAGCTGTGACGTGACACTATCGACGTGCATACTCTAGACACTGTGCAACTGATGTGCGCAATGCATCATCAGATTTTTGCTGTGGCTTTAATTGCGCGACCGATCGGAAATTGAAGAAAAGTGGGCCTCGCGTTACAGTGGTAAATCCTGCCTCAGGTGAACGACGTCACCGATATGGGACCTGCAGCTCACCTGTGTCGCCGGGGTCGTGAGTTCGGAACTCTGCGAGCAGCGAGTCCCGGCAGGCCAGTATCTGCGTGCTGAGCTCCCGGATGGCGGAGCTCTCGACGAGTCCGACGCGCTGCCGGAAGGTGAGCCGCTTGGCGCGCGACGTGGCCGTCGTGAACTGCACGAAGTGCTGCGACAGCTCGCTGCCCACCAGCTTCAGGTAGGCGCCCTTGTTCGAGCCCATCTCGTAGTAGTTGGACGCCGAGAAGATGGTGATCACCTGCGCACGGCGAAGCATACGTACAGCATTAGCCAAGTAGTGGTGAAGACTGAATGACAGAGTCGTACATAATTGCTGGATCAGTCCGTTATTCGATGTATAACGGACTAGCTCAGTACTTGGCGTCGCCCAAAGTTTGCATTTATTTAAGTCTTTTGTTAGTCCATCTCTTCCCTTCTGGTCTGTCCATCTCCTCCTACCCCCCTCCCCTCTGTCCATCTCCTCCTTTCCTATTCCTTGTCCATCTGCTCCTCCCCCTCTATCTGTCCACCATCTACTTCACACCTCTGGTCAGCATTCACAAAAATTAAAATTTCAGATTGTATTGTTTATCGTAAGTATAGGTTAGTGGCCTATGGTGGAAACGTATTTATCGCAGTAAGGAACTCGATGACACCTACCTATGTTATCACGAATACCGAATGTGAACTAATGTGGGTGAAGTTAAGCATCAGTGGTCGGTCAAATGTGGTAATCGGGTACTTTTATAGACCGCCCGGGTCACGAACTGCAGTGGTAGAACGTTTCAGAGAGAACTTGAAGTACATCATTTGTAGCTTTTCTGATCATGTTTTTGTAACAGGGCGAGACTTCACCTTGCCAGGTATAGACTGAGAGAGCCATGCTATCAAAGGTGGTGCCAGAGACAGGGATTCGTGGGACATTATTCTCAATGTTTTTCCGAAAATTACTTTAGCAGATAGTTAGAGAACCAACTCCTGAAAGTAACTTCTTAGACCTCCTAGCAATTAACAGACCTGAACTTATCGAATCAGTTAACATAGAGGAAGGTATCAGTGATCATAAGCCTGTGATAACAACAAAGGATTTTACAAGGAATGTTAAGAGAGGTAGGAAGATGTTTTTGATTATCCAGAGTGACACGGTACAAATTTCAGATTATCATAGTAGGTAGCATCAAATATTCAGTGATGAAGACGAAGACGTGGAGCAGAAACGGAAATATTCAAAAGCATCGTTCAATATCGCTAAGAGAAACACTTTTCGAGCAAGGTCTTAATGAATGGGACAAACCCACCGCGGTTTAATAACCGTGTTTGCAAACTGCTCCCTTCAATTGAAGTGAAGACCTACCTGGGAACAAAAGCTGAATGAAGAGAAAATGAGCGTCAATAGGTAAACGAGAAAAGCGTCCAATGACTTCGAAAGTACAATTTTGTCAACAGATCTGAGTAAAAACCCTAAGAGGTTTAGCTCTTATGAAAAATAAGAAAGTGGTTCTAAATCATCTATTCAGTCAGTTAGTGACCCTAACGGCACCGGAAAATGACCGAGAGAAGGCAGAAATACTAAATTCCGTCTTCTGAAACTGTTTCACCGAAGAAGAGCGTAATGCCATAGCGTACGACCTTCGAAATAGCAGATATTGAGATAACTGACTGCGGAACAGACAAACACCTTCAATCACTCACTAAGTGAATAGGCATCAGAATGAGTTGAGATGCCTATAAGGTTCTACAAAGCTTATGCCAAAGAGCTTGCTCACCTTCTAGGAGTAGTTTATGATACATCGATGGAGCAACAAATGGCACCTAGCGACTGGATAAAAGCGCAGGCATTTCCGTTTCCAAAAGGATCGTAGACATATGCATATAATTATAGGCATACATCACTGACATCAATCTGTTATACAGTTATGGAACATGTTTTATGCTCTTGTATTGTGACGCTTTTGGAGAACGAAAATCTCCTCTACAAAAATCAACACGGATTCCGCAAACAGAGATATTGCGAAATTCAGCTCGCTTTGTTCCTCCATAGCGCTGTAGACAACGGCGATAAGGTTGATGCCGTGTTTCTTGAGTTCAGGAAGGCATTTGATACCCTCCCACACTGCCATTTAGTGAAAAAAACATACGGACTTACCGAGTATTTGACCACATATGCGACTGCATACAAGACTTCCTGGCAGATACAACTCAACAAGTCACTCTTAACGGAACAAAATCGAAAGACGCAAAGGTAATTTCCGGAGTACCCAAAATAAGTGCGACAAGAGCGATTGTTTACAATGTACATAAATGATCTAGTAGGAAGCGTCGCATGCTATTTAAGACTATTCGCAGGTGACGCGGTAGTCTGTAACGAATTAGCAACTCCAGAAGAGAGTAGAAGATTTGCGGAATGACCTGCAGAAGATTGATCGATGGTGAAGCCTCTGGCAGTTGATCAAGAACTTAAATAAATGTAACACATTGCACATGCATAGGAAAAGAAAGCCACTTCTGTACAACTGAACTACTGTTGAAACCGGCCGTTGTGGCAGAGCGGTTTTATGCGCTTCAGTCTGGAACCGCGTTACGGTCGCAGGTTCTAATCCTGCCTCGGGCATGGATGTGTGTGATGTCCTTAGGTTAGTTAGATTTAAGTAGTTCCAAGTTCTATGGGACTGATGACCTCAGATGTTAAGTCCCATAGTGCTCAGAACCATTTGAACCATTTTGAACTACTGCTGAGAAACTGCTGGAAATAGTGTCTACCGTAGAATATCTGGGAGTAACTATACAAAGCGACCTTAAGTGTCATGACAACATAAAACAGACAGTAGGCAAAGCAGATGCCAAACTCAGATTCATACGAAGAGTCTTAAGGAAATGTAACTCATGCACGAAGGAAGTGCTTTTTCGACCGTTTCTTGAGTGTTGTTCATCAATATGGTATCCTTACCAGAGAACTGGTAGAAGAGATAGAGCAGATGCAATGAAGAGGTCACGATTCGTCACGGGATCGTTTAGTCGACACGAGAGTGTTACCGGCGTGCGCAACAAACTCCGTAGGCAGACGTTACTAGGCAGGCGCTGCGGGAAGGTTTACTATTGAAATTTCGAGAGAGCGCTTTTCTTGGAGTGTCGGACAACATATTATATCTTCCCACATACATCTCGCATAACAACTAGGACGAAAAAATCCGAGAAATTAGGGCTAATACAAAGGCTTACCGACAATCATTCTTACCACGCGCCATTCGCGAGTGGAACAGATTAGAGAAGGGGGTGGGGGGGGGCCTTGTCAGTAAGTGGTATCAGAAGTACCCCCACTACACACCATTAGGTTGCTTGCCGAGTAAGACGTAGATGTACATGTGGACTGTACGTCTATATGACCTAACACAGGCCGGCCGTTGTGGCCGAACGGTTCTAGGCGTTTCAGTCCGGAACCGCGCTGCTGCTACGGTCGCATGTTCGAATCCTGCCTCGGACATGGATGTGTGTGACGCCTTTAGGTTAGTTAGGTTTAAGTTGTCTTACGTCTAGTGGACTGAAGACCTCAGATCTTAAGTCCCATAGTCCTCAGAGCCATTTGAACCATTTTTGGTTTAACACAACATCATAAGCGATGCTTAGCGTCCTTACAAAACCTATACAACGAATTCGAAAGCAAAGTTCTATGTATTGACTTGGCAGAAAAGCCTAAGAAATTTTGGTCTGATGTCAAAGCGGTAGATGGATCAAAACAAAATGTTCAGACACTCTGTGACCAAAATGGTACCGAAACAGAGGATGATAGACTAAAGGAAGATATACTAAATGTCTTTTTCCAAAGCTGTTTCACAGAGGAAGACTGCACTGTAGTTCCTTCTCTAGATTTTCGCTCAGATGACAAAATGGTAGATATCGAAATAGATGGCAAAGGATAGAAAAACAATTAAAATCGCTCAAAAGAGGAAAGGCTGCTGGACCTGATGGGATACCAGTTCGATTTTACACAGAGTACGCGAAGGAACTTGCCCCCATCTTGCAGCGGTGTACCGTAGGTCTTCCGAAGAGCGTATCGTTCCAAAAGATTCGAAAAGGGCACAGGTCATCCCCGTTTTCAAGAAGGGACATGGATCAGATGTGCAGAACTATACACCTATATCTCTAACGTCGGTCAGTTGTAGAATTTAGGAACACGTATTATGTTCGACTTATAACGACTTTTCTGTAGACTAGAAATCTACTCTGTAGAAATCAGCATGGGTTTCGAAAGACAACCCAGCTCGAGCTATTCGTCCACTGGACTCAGAAGGCCATAGTCATGGGTTTCCAGGTAGATGCCGTGTTTCTTGACTTCCGCAAGGCGTTTGATACAGTTCCCCACAGTCGTTTAATGAACAAAGTAAGAGCATATGGACTATCAGACCAATTGTGTGATTGGATTGAAGAGTTACTAGATAACAGAACGCCGCATGACATTCTCAATGGAGAGGTGTCTTCCGAAGTAAGAGTGATTTCCGATGTGCCGCAGGGGAGTGTCGTAGGAGCGTTGCTATTCGCAATATATATAAATGACCTTGCGGATACATCGGAAGCTCACTGAGGCTTTTTGCGGATGATGCTGTAGTATATCGAGAGGTTATAACAATGGGAAATTGTACTTAAATGCAGGAGGATCTGCAACGAATTGACGCATGGTGCAGGGAATGGCAATTGAATCTCATTGTAGACAAGTGTAATGTGCTGCGAATACATAGAAAGAAAGATCCTTTATCATTTAACTACAATTTAGCAGGTCAGCAGCTGGAAGCAGTTAATTCCATAAATTATGTGGGAGTAGGTATTAGGAGTGACTTAAAATGGAATGACCATATAAAATTAATCGTCGGTAAAGCAGATACCAGACAGAGATTCATTGGAAGAGTGCTAAGGAAATACAGTCCGAAAACAAAGGAAGTAGGTTACAGTACAGTTGTTCGCCCACTTCTTGAATACTGCTCACCGGTGCGGGATCCGTATCAGATATGGTTGATAGAAGAGATAGAGAAGATTCAACGGAGAGCAGCGCGCTTCGTTAGTGGATCACTTAGTAATCGTGATAGCTTTACGGAGATGATAGATAAACTCCAGTGGAAGACTCTCGAAGAGAGACGCACAGTAGCTCGGTACGGGCTTTTGTTGAAGTTTCGAGTCCATACCTTCACCGAGGAGTCAAGCAGTATATTGCTCCCTCCTACGTATATCTCTCGAAGAGACCATGAGGATAAAATCAGAGAGATTAGAGCCCACACAGAGGCATACCGAGAATCTTTCTTTCCACGAATGATAAGAGACTGGAATAGAAGGGAGAACCGATAGAGGTACTCAAGGTACCCTCCGCCACACACCTTCAGGTGGCTTGCGGAGTATGAATGAAGATGTAAATGTATACAAAGGCATCCGTCCACCCACCATTTATGGTATACGACATCACAAAACGCAGTATAAACACAGATTTAATGATGGAACAAAGTTGCCGGAAGGCTAACGCTGTTTTAGTTTATTCTGGTATCTGTAGACCCTCATTCGTTAAAGAATGGAACTCTCATCAACACAGCAGCAAAATCACACACCAGATTAATTGGCAAACGGGTTAACGTGTCAGATATATGACGCTAAGTATGTAACCACCAAATTTACAAAAGGTTTGAAATCATACTGAAAGTTAAGAGGGAAGTCGCTTAGAGCTCTCATTACGAAGCACTAGATCGTTATGCTCTTGGTAATTTTGGCTACATTTTAAGCAAAAGGAAGTCGCATTTCCTGAGCTATGTGTAGTACAATGATGTAATTTCCCCGTCTGCAAACTGTATTGTGAACAAAGTCAGTAGAAGAAAAATAATAAATTAGAACGTCATGTTTTATGCTGAAGTTTTATTGCACGAACAGTGAAATTGTATTAAGTGATAAACTTTCCTCTTTTCATCATTTTGTGGCGGAGATCAGTGACAAAATATTTCATAAAGGTTCGAAATTATCTCTAAAATTCCTTGAATATCACTGAGTGCTTACTTTCTGAAATTATCGGTAAATTAAGTCCGGGTAAATGAGTGGAGTCACTTACGTTGCCTCACGACGGACGTAGAGTTTCTGATTGTAATACTCGTGTTACTGAGTTAAACTTTTAACGTAACTGGTGTACACTGTCCAGTTACATTAATATGGCCACCTATCAAACGCCCTAGTAACCACAATTTGGAGCGCGAGACCTGCAGGAAGAGAGGAAATGAGGATCTGGAAGGCACCGGCAGCGATGTGGAGCTGTGCCAACTCCAGTGTCGTCATCAGCTGCACTAGGTTTCACAGTAAACGAATAGCCGATTCGAGATTCTACAATAGACTGTCAGTTGGATTTAAATCCGGGAGTCTGGTGGTCAGGCAATACCGTAAACTCGTCCTGGTGCTCTTCGGACCACGCATGTACACTGCGAGCTGTGTGGCACGTCGCATTGTCGTGCTGGTAGGTACCCTTGAGCTGCGCGGAAACAAACTGCATCTACAGCGGTCGTAGTCTCCAAAGATAGATGCCTACTTCTGTTGATACTCGCGGCTTCGAGAATGACGAAACCACCCATAGAATGCCACGAAAACATTCCGCAGACCATAACGTTCCCTCCTCCGAGCTGGACCCTGTGTTTCGGACAATTCACGCCATACAGGCCAGCGGCCATCTTTACGATGGAGCACAAAACGTGACTCATCTGGCCGCCTGTCGTCGATCAGTGAACTTCCAGATGCGATACTGGCGTGAAAATTTCACTCTTCTTCACCGATAAACAGCCGTCAACATAGGTGCATGGTACCAGGCACCCACTGCAGAGGCCCATACGCAGCAACTTTCGCTGAGTGGTCATTGACATGATACTGTTGGTAGTCCCTTGGTTCATCAAGCGGTCAGTTGCTCAAAATTTGCACGTCTATTCGCCCGTACACATCTCCGCAGCTATCGTTCATCCCTGTCATCTAAAGCCAGTGGTGTACTACAGATGCCGGCCGTTGTGGCCGAGCGGTTCTAGGCACATCAGACCGGAACCGCGGTGCTGCTACGGTCGCAGATTCGAATCCTGCCTCGGGCATGGATGTGTGTGATGCCCTTAGGTTAGTTAGGTTTAAGTAGTTCTAAGACTAGGGGACTGATGACCTCAGATATTAAGTCCCATAGTGCTCAGAGCCATTTGAACCATTTTTTGTACGACAGTAGTCTCGGCGCCCGTTTTGGAGGGCGCCGTTTTTCCATGCATGGTATACATTACCCTCGGCTGCAGGCGAGCAGTTTACAGACTTAGCAGTTTCGGAAATGCTTCCACACTTACCCCCCTCCCCCCCCCCCCCACTCCGAAACATGCTTTATACTCCTCATATACCCTCAACTGACAGTGCTGCTAAATACCGTTGTAAGGGTTTTGTTTTTTACAGAAAATTGTAATTTCGGTGATATTTTTGATGCCACGCAGAAAAATAAAGCTTCAATAGCATCTGAGTAATAGCGGGCAACATCTCTGCCATAATTGTTATGATGCGAGAGACTGTTAATAGAATCTTTTCTTACCACTGGAGTGCAGTGTTGGAGAAAAGTGGAGGAGTCGAGTTGTATTTTGTTAAGGAGTGAGATGTGTTTAGGCCGTGTTGTATGCCAGCAATAATTTTCTTATGTTACTTTTCATTTATGAGGAGATATTTTGTAAATTCATTCAGTAAGACTTCAAAAGGTACTGTAATAGCGCATTTGCTCAGACATGCAAGTGTAGTAGTTAATTCGGCAGGATTTAGAATTGGAGATATTTATGATAACGTACCAATGTGTGATTTACTGATTTTTCTTCAAAGATGGATAGAATACGTGTTTGTAAGGAAGTAAAGCGAGCTTGTTCAGGCTTTTCCGTTATTAATGTAAAGTGAATTTTTGATATTCCAAGCGTTAAAATATTTTGCCTGAGTGATATAAAGTTTCGGTAATACAGTTACGTTATCGCTTACCAATCAATGAGCTTCGTATCTTCATTTGAAGTTCACATATATAATCTAGTTTTTTCAAGTTTCTCAGAAGCAGAACATTAATTGACAGCGATCATTGCAGCAGTAAGATTTATTAAGATAGAAATTTTGAGAATATCTCTATAGTTTAAACCGCACAATGCAAATCACATTGCTTGTAGGTTGAATTTTTATTTTTTTACTAGCATAGCAGTACCAGTCACAGTAGTTTGGAGGTAGCACCAACAAAGTGTTTATTCATTGTGCATATAGATAGACCATTTATAATTTACGTGTGATAAATTAACATTTCAACGGTGACATACTTTTCAGGACAGTTTTGATAGTTATTTATATTTCATATACTTTCGAAGTCAGATTGGTGGTATTATAGCTACCGGGACTGTTTCCTTAAATTTAACAGAACGGACTGTACTCTCACCACAGGCGTTACATTGCACAGTTAAATGTTGCATTTCTGGATTAACTTTTGCACTGCTAATCACTTTTCAAACGTTATGAAATTACTTACGAACTTAAATACGAGCTCAACTGTTTCTCTAATCACCAATTCAACTTCACACTGCGACACAGACAAAATACCATTAAACACAACTATGCATTACCATACATAAAAAACTATTTACCCTCTTTCACCGTCTCTGAGTGGTTATTGCGTGTTAATGTCGAACATAGGTGGTGGTCACATCAATGTGAGTGAACCTTGTACTCCTTAATGAGCAGATTATGGCAGCTCTTTAAATATAGAAAACGAAATTTTTGTTGCCTGTAGAAGCCATTAGATAGGTAACCTACAACTGGTATTGGGTTCTGGGGTAGTCACTAAGTAATACAGATTAACTTATGCAAGCATTTCTGCTGCATATTGTATCTGTTTGAATACCTTCTCGTATAGTATAACGGGCAGTTCATTAGCTTGTGGGAAAAAAAGAAAAGAAAAAAACCCAGCCGCACCCTGATCGAATCTGCGCAGACGATTTATGAACGTTGCTGGTGCACCACCGAGCCTGAGTGTGCTTTATAGGCAGTTTCTTTCGTTCATTTAGTCAAATACTGGGCTGTTCTTCAATTTTCACCTCAGAACATACGACACACAAACAGCTAAAATACGACCATTCGCAAACAGAGTTTAAACATTCACTGGCGATGCACTTGACTCCTCGCCATTAGGTGACTGCGTGCTACATGCTCACTGGTCATTTGGGCTCAATTCTGGGCAGGACTCGTCACTGAAGACAATTCTACTCCAGTCACTGAGTTTCTAGGCCGAAGACATGTCTGGAGACGCTATGGACAGCAATGAGATACTAGCTTGATTCTTCCCCACCATACGGCCTGAAACCAGGAGTGATGATCTGAGACGCCACTTCTTTTGATAGCAGGACCCTTTTGGTTCTTCAAATGGCTCTGAGCACTATGGGACTTAACTTCTGAGGTCATCAGTCCCCTAGAACTGAGAACTACTTAAACCTAACTGACCTAAGGACATCACACACATCCATGCCCGAGGCAGGATTCGAACCTGCGAGCGTAGCGGTCGCGCGGTTCCGGACTGTAGTGCCTAGAACCGCTCGGCCACACAGTCCAGACCCCTTTGGTTGTCGTCCGCAGCATCCATACAGCACAGCGGTAAGTCGACTATATCCTACGCCTCGTTTTGTTGCTTATCGTGGTAAGCAAGATAATGCCCGCCCCCACACTGTGAGAGTTTCTACTGCCTGTCTTCGTGCTTGCCAGATTCTACCTTGGGCAGCAAGATCTTTCCCAACTTGAGAACATTTGGAGTATTATGGGCAGGGACCTCTTCTCTCTCGGGAGTTTGACTATCTAACTTGCCAGGAGGACAATATTGGGTGCGATGTCCTTCAAGACAACATCCAACAACTCTATGAGTCAATGCGAAGCCGAATAATTGCTTGCATAATGGCCAGAGGTGAGCCAATGCGTTATTGACTTGCTCAATTTATAAAGCTCTTTCTTTTGAATTTATTATCTAATTTTTCTGAAATTGTAATCATTTGCTCTCTGCACATATACATCACGTCTGCTAATATCCGTCACATTCGGATGATTCCTTCGTGGTGCATCTTTTTCTGTCTTACAGCGTATGTTAACGTGGTAGTAAAAGTACTTGAGTCCCCCTATCATTTCTATAAACGTATCAGCCATCTTATAAAAGTAAAGTAAATTAAACTCTTCGGAAATTTTAAACAGCAGAGAGCCGATCTCTTAAGTATCGCACCTAAAAAACTGTTCTATAATATTTGGTAGGTTTGTAACATTTTCAAAGTTACGGAGAATTTAATATTATAGTTTATGTTCTAGTAATATTAATTCTGATGGTGTGTTTGAGTTATAGTTTTACGCGTAAAGAATGACATTTTGTCCATCAGCTTCTGTAGATTAAATATTGCTTTTCGAAACATTCTTTCAGTTGAATTTTAATATTACACTACCATATTCCTTTTTCAGAAGGTGATACCACCTTGGAGAATTGCCAAGTCACTTCGTCCACTTGAAACCTATTATTCTAGAATGGTCTTTAGCTGTTATCGTTCCTCAGTTCATAATTGCAAAACGCGGGGTACATATTAGACGGCATTCAACATTAGAAATATACAGGAATCCTGGAATACAATTTCTGAACGATTGTATAGCAGTAATGAAATTGACAAGCAATCAGCAATGTTCTGTTGTTATAAATGTCTCTTATGTATAAGACAAAGAATGAACTCACTTTATAAAAAAATTGGTTAACGTCAAAGAGTTTGTTCTTAGATGTCGCGATCGAATATCCTTCGATAATACATTGTGAAATTACAATTTGACCACGCCGATTCTTAGGTGCGGTTGATCTGCTGAAATGCACAGCAATCACGCCTCGTTGGACAGCTGGACACGCGCAGATAAATCTCCGGGGTAAGATTTGTGTGTTCATACGAGACCGTCGCGAATAGAACTGTCTTAGCTACTGTTACTCTTTGCTGTATATCTGAAAACAAAAACCAAACATCAACGATGCAGACGGAAGTACTAGAATAGTCATATGCTAGTACCATTTGAGAAACGGGGCCATTTTGTTGCAATTAATGAAGAATGAAGAGTAAATTGTTAAAAATTTGTTAATTACCGTTACTTTAGAGTGTATCTCTTTCGACGAAATACTAATTCTTTTAAATATTACGTTTTTCTATTTTATTGCTGTAGACCTTGTCATTCCGAATTGTAGGACAATATTCTTTTTAAAGAACGAAATGTTATAAATGGAATGTCAGTCTGCTGCTTGAGAGAGCGAGCCTAATTAAACGAATGAAGGAATGCATACGATCGACTATCAGACGAGCATGAAGAAGAAACGCTTAGTAGTCTGGCTAGGCAACAGCTGCTTACCACTAAAATATTCGCATCAACAGCAGTGCCCAACAAAAATAATTACATAGCAGCAGGCCGCACAGGCCATGAAATATCTAAGCTGCATATGTAAACCCACGGGAATTTAGTTTCTTAAACCATTATCAAAGATTCACAATGATTTGCAGGAAGGTATCGCGTTCTGCAAGAAAATAAGCAGCTGACAAAAATATACTTAACGCTGAAAATTAAAGCAAGGAAACCTAGAAAGCTGTAAAAAACGAAAGGAGAAAAGAAACGCAATAACTGACAGATAAAAGACAAGTATATGTCGATAAAAGATCCACAGAAACTAGCAGATTTAGTGAATAAAAACTGCCATGCATAGGAAAGAATCTATAACAAAAATTCCCAAAATATATCAGTCTGGCAGTAAAAAATCATGTGGCAAGTACGACTTTGTTACCGACTACAGTTATGATAAAAATACAAAACCTTAAAAATAAGAATTCAGCTGGCGTGGATGAATTCCCAATCTGTGTACACAAAGGCTGCAATGCCAGTATTCGGGTCCCATTAACTGACATAAAAAAACTAAACTCCGCCCGGGCAGGCCATGAAGGACCAACGGTACCTACTGGCCGCCGTGTCAGCCGCAGACCACAGTCCTCACTGGATGCGGATATGGAGAGTCTAACATAAAGAATGAATATTTCGGTTCAGTCAGTTTTTCAGGGTTATTGTGTCTCTATGACAGAAAAGTGATGTGGAGATACAGAAAACTACATATTTAAATTTATGCCGCCATCATTTTCAATAATAATGGAATCCATAGTACAAGCGTAATTCAGTGAAGCACAGTTACGTGTCGGGAGTAGCAGAAGTTCTGAATCAGACACACGGTATCTGATGTGGTAGACAAAGATGAATGTGCCACAGGTATATGTTTTTAATCTACAAAAGGCTTTAAAACTATTCACCATGGAGAAAGAAAGAAGCATTAGGAATAAGAGGTACTGCCAATGAGTGATTCCGATCGTATGTGAAAACATGGAGCAAAGTTAAGAAGAAAAAAATGTTTTAAAGAAAGGAAATATTTTGCTTAAATATGTATCAGTTCGAAAGTACATTTACACAGGAATCCTCCGGGACAACAGGTTAGAACCAACATTATTTTTTATAAACAGCTATGATTTTTCCTCACTGGTGAAATATTGTTTTTGCTAATGACGAAACACATGTAAATCACAAAATTCCTAGAAGAGAAAACGAATGAAACCCGAAATGATGATCATCGTGCGATAAACTTTAACTACACGAGTCTTCTTATACAGCAAATATAATTCTGTAAAATTAAATGTGGATGGAAGTTTCATGACTGTATGGAATCACAAGAATTAATACTAACTGTCATCTGGAGTGGAATGAAGAGACAAGTACACCAGCAAAGAGAGCGTCATCAGCACGCTATGCCCTTAAGAGTGCAGTCACCAATGTGTAACAGACAATATATTATAGTTATGTACTGCTCTTAAGAGAGCTATATTTTGACTCATTTATAGAAAGTCACGCACACGAAGCCGGACTAAAAGTAACTACCGTGCTCCCTGTACAAATCTGTTTGAACAGCTGGAGATTCCAACTGAACTATATGTATATATCTGCTAATATGTTAGGCTTATCAAGGAGACTATTAGCATTTATCTTACAAAAACATCAACACTAATGACAGTGCAACAACAGCCACTCAAGACGTAAATTCAAAAAGAGTAAGCAAACGAAAGCCAGGAAACAGCATTTTCTACAAGGGAATGAAGTTCTACAACAAATTGCTCAAGGAAATCAGAGACCAATCTCATCGAAATACACTCCTGGAAATGGAAAAAAGAACACATTGACACCGGTGTGTCAGACCCACCATACTTGCTCCGGACACTGCGAGAGGGCTGTACAAGCAATGATCTCACGCACGGCACAGCGCACACACCAGGAACCGCGGTGTTGGCCGTCGAATGGCGCTAGCTGCGCAGCATTTGTGCACCGCCGCCGTCAGTGTCAGCCAGTTTGCCGTGGCATACGGAGCTCCATCGCAGTCTTTAACACTGGTAGCATGCCACGACAGCGTGGACGTGAACCGTATGTGCAGTTGACGGACTTTGAGCGAGGGCGTATAGTGGGCATGCGGGAGGCCGGGTGGACGTACCGCCGAATTGCTCAACACGTGGGGCGTGAGGTCTCAACAGTACATCGATGTTGTCGCCAGTGGTCGGCGGAAGGTGCACGTGCCCGTCGACCTGGGACCGGACCGCAGCGACGCACGGATGCACGCCAAGACCGTAGGATCCCACGCAGTGCCGTAGGGGACCGCACCGTCACTTCCCAGCAAATTAGGGACACTGTTGCTCCTGGGGTATCGGCGAGGACCATTCGCAACCGTCTCCATGAAGCTGGGCTACGGTCCCGCACACCGTTAGGCCGTCTTCCGCTCACGCCCCAACATCGTGCAGCCCGCCTCCAGTGGTGTCGCGACAGGCGTGAATGGTGGGACGAATGGAGACGTGTCGTCTTCAGCGATGAGAGTCGCTTCTGCCTTGGTGCCAATGATGGTCGTATGCGTGTTTGGCGCCGTGCAGGTGAGCGCCACAATCAGGACTGCATACGACCGAGGCACACAGGGCCAACACCCGGCATCATGGTGTGGAGAGCGATCTCCTACACTGGCCGTACACCACTGGTGATCGTCGAGGGGACACTGAATAGTGCACGGTACATCCAAACCGCCATCGAACCCATCGTTCTACCATTCCTAGACCGGCAAGGGAACTTGCTGTTCCAACAGGACAATGCACGTCCGCATGTCTCCCGTGCCACCCAACGTGCTCTAGAAGGTGTAAGTCAACTACCCTGGCCAGCAAGATCTCCGGATCTGTCCCCCATTGAGCATGTTTGGGACTGGATGAAGCGTCGTTTCACGCGGTCTGCACGTCCAGCACGAACGCTGGTCCAACTGAGGCGCCAGGTGGAAATGGCATGGCAAGCCGTTCCACTGGACTACATCCAGCATCTCTACGATCGTCTCCATGGGAGAATAGCAGCCTGCATTGCTGCGAAAGGTGGATATACACTGTACGAGTGCCGACATTGTGCATGCTCTGTTGCCTGTGTCTATGTGCCTGTGGTTCTGTCAGTGTGATCATGTGATGTATCTGACCCCAGGAATGTGTCAATAAAGTTTCCCCTTCCTGGGACAATGAATTCACGGTGTTCTTATTTCAATTTCCAGGAGTGTATTTAAAAAGTCATCTTATAGATCTTATAATTCTATTCTTCCCTGAGACGTTTAAGTCTTTTCCTTATCTACGATAATGATCAAAGCAGAAGAAATGATTTAAAATTTGTGCTGTGGCCAGGACTCGAATCTGTATATTTTGTATACGGGGCAGAAACACTACTCATTAACCGCCACAGCACTCTGGTCAACATCGTTCACTTATTTTCCTTACATTGTCAGTACTGCAAGGGCTCTCCGGCATTGGAACAGCACCCCAGGATTGGGCGTAAAGGGAAAGTTCTGTGCCTTAGGTGATGTTATAGATCTTATAATTATATTTTTTCCTGAGACATTTAGGTCTCTTACCGTAATGAAGGAAGCTACAATATTTAGGCCATGTTATTAGGGGAGTAAATTACAAAATATTGCAAATAATACTAGAAGGGAAAATTTGTGGGAAGAGAACGAGGGGTAGAAGACGGACACCCTGGATTGACAATTTAAAAAATTGGTACAACTGTTCAACGTCAGAACTCCTTAGATCAGCCAAATCAAGATCAGAAATTGCCATGATGACAGCCAACCTTCTTAGAGGAGACGGCACATGAAGAAGAAGACCGTAATGATGAAAGCAGAAGATATGAGTTGAAATTTATGTTCCGTCTGTGACTCGAAACTAGGTCTTTTTGCTTGCTAGGCATAAACGCTAACCATTACACCACAACAGCACAATATTGACCATACTTCTGTGGTGTTGTAATGGTTAGCAGTTCGGCCTCAAAAGCAAGGAGACCCAGGTTCGTGTCCTGGTCTCAATACAAATTATAATTCACTTCTTCTGCTTTGATCATTATCGCTGGTAAAGAAGGGACTTCAATGTCTCAGGGAAAAATATAAGATCTATAAGATCACCTGTGGTGCAGGACTTTACCATTACGTGCAACGCTGGGGTGCTATTCCATTGCTAGAGAGACCTGGCAGTAGTGACAATGTAACGGAAAATAAGCTGAAGATATGAATTGAAGTTTCTGTTGGCTAGGGCACTCAACTTGTGTGGTTCGCGCAGTAATATTGACCATGGTACTGTGGTAGTGTAATGGTTAGCATTTCTACCTAGCAAGCAAGAAGACCCGGGCTTGAGTGCTGCCCATCCCACTAGCTTTAATTAATTTCTTCTGTTTTGATCATTATCGTTTAAAAGGTCAGTTAAAGCATATACAGAGTAACGAACAGTAGAAAAATTAGCATTATTTAATAACAAACTACTGCCAGTAAACTGTCTTAGTTCCATAAACTTTGCTGTAGAATGCTGTGCTCAGGAACTGTGACAGATAATTCTAGTCTCTTCGCATTTTCTTCAACACATCTCATTCATTGTGGTGAGGTGATGACTCAGCTTTGTCACATGAATAAGGGGCAATATGAAGAACTGAATCGGATGGTGGAAGCATCGTCAAGGCTCTGATGCCATTCGAAAGTGAGTGAGTGTGTGTGTGTGTGTGTGTGTGTGTGTGTGTGTGTGTGTGTGTGTGTGTGTATGCGCATGCATGCAGTGGAGAGGAAGAGACTGGGGCGCTGTGTGCTGTAGTGTAGCGTGTACTGTGTACACTAACTAGTGATGTGTTACAAATGAAGAATGTAAAAGGATGTTTATCTACATTAATTATAAACTTGTTTGCAAGTGCCTGCGAAAACATGTCGAACACATAAAAATTAACAAGATAACGTGTTAATCTAAACCTACATGAGGCAATATGTTGTTGCCAAATTTATTTAACTTTTCCAAAATTCTTTTCTTTTTCAGTTAATATGACATGTGTAATAACATTGTGTAAATTATGAGTGGATGAATAAGATGATAAATGATCCTATCACAGCATTTAAAAGGGGGAATATGTTCTGGGCAGAGCTAGGGATGTAAAAGAAGCGAATTAGTTCTTCGACTTATCTGGCAGCTTCAAAGACACTTGAATCAAAGGATCTAGACACATTCACGCTTTTTTAGTTGTTAGTATTGGTACTCATGTCATGTAATATGATCCATCGTGTCAAATAGAGAAACATGATGTCATATCGAATAACATGAGACATTCTGTCATGTTGTGCAATATGACAATATCCCACTCTGGGATACTTCGTATGATAGATTCACCTCCACTCTCAGATATGCATTCCATTGTCTAACTCTCTAGAAGAACATACATTTGTATCTAATTGTTCCTACACCCCTCACCATACGTGCATTGGTGGTTGGGTTTTGGGCGAGATTTGATCCCCTCGGGGAAAAAATTAACCCCGTCACTACACAGATATCAGAGAATTGTTTTAGCATCTTCCCCCGGAAACAAATTCACTCCTAGAAATTTTATGCCGCCTCCCCAGAAATTTTTTTTAGCTGTTACGTGTATGCTCTTCAGCCATACAATATTATATATTATTTACTGTGGGTGGCGAAGCTTCCAGATTTTGGGCACAGGATTAGGAACTTTAACCTATAAATTGCAAGACGCAGATGCAAGTGTGTCAACACCTCAACACTCTACAAGTAAGAAAGCTAATACTGAGCTGGAGAAGCAGAGCTAACTAAAAAAAAAAATAAATAAATAAATAAATTAGAGTATTTGACGTCATTTAAAGGTCTCTGAACCTGCGAGGTAAGACGAAAAGCTGGTTCGCTTCTTTTACACCCCTACTCTTCCTAGAAGGTATTCGCCTTTTTACTGCAATGGCAGAAGAGTTTTCAAGCATTTTTAATTCTGGTTCTCGACTTCAATTCAACCATAATTTTGACATTAGACCGCCATAACTTGGCAACCGATGTAAATTTTCGTTGAACTGGGTGACAACTGATCCAGCGAAGGTTTTTCTTATTCTCTTTCGAGCCATGTTGCTCATATCGTGGCAACGGATAACGGTATCACAATACTATAGGACGACCATTAATTACATGTATTTGTCTACTTCCTTACAACATTACAACCGATTCCCAAAAGTTTGACACTCAGAAGCGGTGCGCCGGCCGGTGTGACCGAGCGATTCTAGGCGCTTCAGTCTGGAACCGAGCGACCGCTACGGTTGCAGGTTCGAATCCTGCCTCGGGCATGGATGTGTGTGATGTCTTTAGGTTAGTTAGGTTTAAGTTGTTCTAAGCTCTAGGGGACAGATGACCCTAGATGTTAAGTCCCATAGTGCTCAGAGCCATTTTAACCATTTCAGAAGCGAGGTGCGTAAAAAAAAAGTCCCAGTAACGTGATTTTTTCACGTAATATCCGACAGAATCTGGTTTTTTAAAATCGAGTTTTCAATTTTACGGTAAAATGCATTTTTTTATTTATTTGGTTCACTTTAAACTGTTTCTGCGTATTCAGTTCACGTAAGAACGAATTTTATGTGCTACATTTAAGTGTTTTTAAACCATCGTATGTTGGCAAAAAATAACGATTGCTGAACAAAGTAAATTCGTTTTAATTTTATACATTTACCTACCCTAGAGCAAAGTTAGAACCGATTCGTACATGTTTAATGTATGTAATGACGCGCCTCAAAAACCTCCCAGAGAAACGTGTTTTTTGCATGTTTTTGCGCATAAAATCCGATCGACGCATATACAAATGGTGCCATTAGCTGAAAATTGATTAACATCTTTTTTGAAAGCAATTAATCGATTCGTATAATTTGCCTGAGCGCCATATGCGGTTGGCCTTTAGTCCTTGCTTAATATAGTTTAACGTAGCTACTGTAAGATAGGTGTTCGAATGGCTATACAAATGCCAGATTGTCCAGGATTAACTATAAATAACTAACTAAAGTCTGTGCCGCTTCAGTCATCAGAGATTCAGTATAGTCTCTGCTGCTAGACCTAGCTGGGTACTGTAATTTAAATGTTTCGAAAACATTACTTTTGAGGACAACGTGATCTCGGATATCTTCATCATCAGAGCCGTAGAAGCGCCTGTACTGGGATCGTATGCACAGAAAGTCAAACTGTTAAGGACCTTATTAAAAACGTCAGCCAGTTCACGAGAGTGCGTAAATACCTATAAAATTCCGAGCTACTCGGGAAGCAGTGCACAAAGACATAAAGATTAACGTCAGATATAATACCCTGACGTCAGAAGCTTATCTACTGTCATAATGACAGTAACAGCGTGCAAACAACATTTTAAATGTGACGAAAAAGGCTGGCTGTGGAAGCTTTAAGGCTGAGAGAGTTATGGTGCCATATAAATAAATCCTCCTAATACTGGCTGACGCATATTCGCCATTTTCCAGACTGAGCCCGTTTTGCGAAATGGGGAACTGCCACCGACGATATTAAAACTCGGAAAAGACATCGTCTCTCTCACATTTAGGGTGAACGGTAGCACTATTACATCGCAGAGCTTTAGTCCTGTTATATGCTGTTTACGTCAACTTGTTTTATGAATCTCGCTGACAGACTAAAAGTTTCTGCCAGACAGGGAGACGAATCCAAACTCTGACCTGTTGCAGGAAATACTCTTACTGACTAAGCTACCCATTTATTAATAACCAGTAAACCCTAGCCCCGATTCTTTAAAGAATCGTACTCCCACGTAAAAAGTTCCGAACGTACCGAACTAAGTGTCGTACAGTGATATAATTTGACGGTACGTCCAGCGGTCTACGTGGATTCTGTCTGCAATATACGTTTCGAATTGCGTTACTAGTAAAGAACCAATAAATTAAACAAATTCACCCGGATATCCTGAACAGCCCAGGTACACAGGACAGTCTCGAGAGGATGCAGCACAAAGATGGAGGCGGACAATCAAAAATGGCTCTAAGCACTATGGGACTTAACTGCTGTGGTCATCAGTCCCCTAAAACTTAGAACTACTTAAACGTAACTAACCTAAGGACATCACACACATCAATGCCCGAGGCAGGATTCGAACCTGCGTCCGTAGCGGTTGCGCGGTTCCAGACTGTAGCGCCTAGAACCGCTCGGCCACTCCGTCCGGCGGTCAGACCATCCAGCAGCCTAGTGTAAATAACACCACGGGAAGAATTCAGAGTTATTCAGAGTTCTGTGGGTCTCGACACGAACAGGAGAGCCGTGGAGTAGCGAAGCGGCAAGCAGTTTTTGTGCTTGAGAGACAGAAGTAGTCTCCAAAAGCAAAGTACCATTGCGTAAACGAGAGCAGGATTTCACACGACTGGCAGTTGCATCAACATTTTTCTGAATAAGAAATGGATTTATCGTGGCAAAGAATTGACTTTCTTCAGTACGTAAAACCACAAGGAAACAAGGAACCGTGATGCAGCTGGGAGTCTTTGAATCGGGAGCTTTATTCCGTTTACTTTTGGTAGACATGGACTGCGAAGAAGATGATGATTGGCTCATTACGACAAAATCCCCCATGACTGACTGCGTCTCCGATGGCGCGCTCCTTCAAACTGCTCCCTCCCCCCCCCCCCTCCTCACCCCCCCCCCCCGCCACCCCACCCCTTAGGAGAGGGCTTACCCATCCCACCTTAGGTGATTGTTCGCACCTCAGGTCACACATCCATAACACTTGACAGAGGGACCAGTCGGCAGTTTGGCAGGGTAGCAGCTTAGACTATCACCCTTCCGTGATCCTGGCCTCTACCAGGGTGTACGTGCGAGCCCTATCCGTCGATCCGTGTCAGACGCGTAGGCAGGCCTTCAGGAGGATACAGGCAGGAAGAAGAAAAAGAGGAGCCTCCACCGAAGCGGAGGAAGGAGAGGTGAATGTGAAGAAGAAAGAAAAAAAGGAACGGGAAACAGTGATGAGACTGTTCTCATTACAGCTACTGAAAATTCGTTACACGTTCCCAACAATACCCCAGACTTGTTCCCCAAGAGAGCGGAAAAGGAATAGCAAGAGGACAGATATGCAGCACGGAAGGGAAAGGTGCTGCAAAGGATGGGGCCCCGTGGTAGCCTAACACGAACCCACTAAACAACGGCGTGACACCAGGTGAGGGGGGAGGGAGGGGGGCATAATTCGTGATGAATATAAAGAAAGTTTATTTTCTGCGAATAAAAAACCTCTGGCAGCATCCACTGGTGCCATAACCGAATCAGTAACGTTTTCATCAACCAGTTTTTCATCCTTGTGCAGTAGCTACGGTATCTCTCAGTCCTCATCTGTGGTCTGCGACGATATAGTTGGTAATACCAAGCACATACCACAGGAGGACACTGATGTAAGCGAGCGACATGAACATCCTCGTGTCAATACCGTTTACGTTAGTGTAGTTTTGGAGAGTGGAGGTACTTTTACATATAGCGCACTGTCTTTCATTAAACGTGCTTCCACTATGACAGGAAGGAAAATGATATTAACGAGTAGACTAAAACTAGGTGCGAAACGGAAACGTAATGTAGAAAAGTGGTGCGGGAATATTCTGAAAGACGTTAGAGATTCTGTGAAGGAATACGAAATGCGGACAGAGGGATTAGCGAATAAGGGAAGAAAGGAAAATTAAACCGGTGTGTCCAGACAGATGCAAGCTAAAATGTTCGACGAAATTCAGTGAAGAAGGAAGGATGAAAATGTTTTCGGGATGGTGGGCACTGAGGAACATTGAAAAGCAGAGAGATTTCATAATAAACAGTATGAAGAAATCAAACGCCCATATCGGTATGTGTGAGTTGGGGGCACGAGACCTCAGTCAATAAATTTTATCGCTTTTATTCATGTAAATAACAAACCTCTCCAGATTTGTAAACTATTCTTCATGATACAATAGACATAAACGGTCGTCCTATACGTACAGTACGGTCTTCCCCAAGGAAGAACATAAAGGGGGGTAGCGTGACAAACAGCCAAAGATCGACGAAAGTGTAAAAGAAGGAATCAGACACTATTGGTCTATTCCGGAAACTGGAAGGAACTACACAAGAGCAAACACATCCAAGCATTTCATTGATGGGGTAAGACCATTTAAAAAATTCATAAAGATTACGTGACACAATGCCGAGTTCATAATATTGAATATGGGAATTATCCATTGTTCTACCATTTATTTACTACTGAATTTTACATTTCATTTTTCATGCGCAAAAAGGACCAATAAGGTCTTTGCACTCCATGTAACAATGCCGAGAGTGCAGGAAAGGAATACCTGGAAGAAAGTTACATTGAACACTTGGATGGAAGAGAATTATCGGAAGAGAATTATCTCGGACTGAAATGTGAGTTGATAAAGAAACGGCGTCGGAAGGTACAGCTGTTACAGTTTATGATTTGCAAGGGACGCATCACTACTGTACTATAAATCAAAATTAAGTGTACTAAACTTTACGGTCTAGAACTCGCAATATAATTCCTCTGAGTGTTAATTTTGGGGCCGGCCCGAGTGGCTGAGCGGTTCTAGACGCTACAGTCTGGGACGGCGCGATCGCTACGGTCGCAGGTTCGAATCCTGCCTCGGGCATGGATGTGTGTGATGTCCTTAGGTTAGTTAGGTTTAAGTAGTTCTAAGTTCTAGGGGACTGATGACGTGAGAAGTTAGGTCCCATGTGCTCAGAGCCATTGGAACCATTTGTTACTTTCGGGACGAAAGCAACGGACATACAGGTGTGAAAGAACTGACAGCCTGGGTACTTCGATACTTCATAGAGTAAGCTGACAAAGACAATGAAAAGTCCTCCATATTTTATTCTGACAACTGCGCCGGGAAACAAGTAAATATATTTATGATAGCCGCGTATCTCCGCGGAGTACAGTTCCTGAATGCAAGAAGTATTACGCACAAATAGCTCGTCACTGGGCACATACAAAACAAAGGTGATTCTGCCCATTCCCTGATGGAGTGGGATGTAAAACATTTGTGGAACAGGGTCCCCGTCTACACACGTGAAACGTACATTTCCGCGATTAGAACGGTAAGAGAGAGACCCGAGAACCATTTCATGTAAATGAGATGTACTATGATGATTTATATTGTATGAAGCAGTTGCAGATGGACATAGGTCCAATTAACATGGGAGCTATAAAAAATTCTATAATAAATGTCCTAGAAGTTGTGAAGGATTCACACTGTTCCATTGTCAACCAGCTGTCTTATTCAGATGCTAATTTCCAGGAAGCTACTCTCATCAAAAGGAAGAAGAGGCCATTTAACAATCATGCATTCACTGGAATGAAAGGAATGTGCGAGAGGATGAAAGGTGATCTGATTGATTCGGTACGCAAGATTCGATCCCGAATTTCCATGAACATTTTTATAATAGTTTGTAAACTGATAGCAAAGAGATAGAAGTCTAAAAGAATGTTATATGTGGGAAAGTACAATCAACATTTTTTTAAGTGTGAAAAATACTTTTCTGGAGAGACATCAAAAGAGTTTTTTTTATTATTTCACTTTTCAAATAATTTAAGGAATTTCATAAAGATAATTATAATTTTTCTATTTTATTATAGTCACAACTTGAAATAAAGCAATTTTGCGTGGTGACCAAACATAACTTCCGTTAGGAATTTGTAGCAAGAGTGTCATAAATCCGACTGAGGACAATCGAAAGACTTCATGGGTAAGACATGGCCCTTATTGAGCCATTATTGTATACTATTATATTTTGGAAACTTCCTTCTGTCGGCTTGTGCTATGGAAAAATTTCAAAATGTCGGTCTACCAAAACCAAGAGACTTCAAATTCTTGAGAAGGCTCTGCCGAAGAATCACAGATTATGAGTTATGACACTTTTGTCGCAAATGAGCGATTTATTTGTTTAACCTGATCTGATTAGGACCATCAGGTTCTCTGTTACATTAAAGCAGGGTTTCACACACACAGTACCTTTCTTTTTACATTAAAGTTACGTCAGAAATAACAGTTTTAATATTACAAGTACTATTAAAATAATTTGAGTGTCTGAAATGGCACTGTGAGTAAATAATACTTTCTGTGAACTAATAATGTTAATACTACCAGCACTTATATTGCTGCATTTGCTGCCATTATTAGTAATACCAGTAACAATAAAGGTAGTTACAATGATAACAATAATGATAGTGTTATACATAAGAAGAATATATAGGTGTACAAAACAAGTGTTTTCTGATATAAGAAGTTCTGGGAAAAACGAACTTTAAGGTGACTGCACCATCTATTTTGCTCTGTTGGTAGCAGTTATTTCTGCCGTATTGTTCAGACAACAGTGTTTAGATCGAGGAAAAATATGGGGAACAGTTTTCATTTCAATGCAGTAGATAATGCGCAGTGTATGGAAATCTCTGCGCTTGTCCACGCGTAGCCAGGAAGCTGTGCATATAATTGTGAAATGTAATCAAGTAGTAGTCCAAAAATACAAATACACTACCCAAATAAAACGCTGGAAGTTTTTTTTTTCTGCGAAAGCCTATAATTGTCTCCCATTGCAAAGCATAAGTTTGAAATTTGGCTGATTGGTTGAATGATCAATTTTGGGGGAGGGGACAAAACTCCGAGGTCATCGGTCCCATCGGATTAAGGAAGGATGGGGAATGAAGTCGGCCGAACCCTTTCAAAGGATCCATCCAGGCATTTCCCCGAAGCGATTTAGGCAAATCACGGAAAACCTAAATCAGTATGGCAGGACGAGGGTTTGAACCGTCGTCCTCCCGAGTGCGAGTCCAGTGTACAAATTTGGCTGAAAGGTGCCTACAACCTTCCTCTGTAATTGTGCAACCCATGACACCTTACGAGATGATCCTTGGGCTAGGCAACACTTCAAACTGCAAGGTTTCTAAACATACAAAAGCAAAAAAAGTCACATCTCAGAAATTCCTGTGAGCTGTAAAATGGGTTAATTACGTCAAACTGACACCGAATTCCACCGTAGTTCTGTCCAACGCCATTGTGAACTTGACACACGACTGTAAGGTCGTCATACCTCCTCTTACCCATATTTCACTCCATCTTTGACACCTCTGCTATGGGGGTCAGAACCGAGACATCCAGCATTAGAATCACGCAATTTTCTTATAGATGAACGAGTAAAACATTTCAGACACAGAATCGACACGAAAAGTCGCAAGAAAGTAGCGTAATGGCCGCCAATGAAACCATCTCTTCGCTTGGGATGTTGATTGTCACACATTTCGAGGTCGAAAACGACAGTTCGCAGTCCGATGTGCAACAGTACCACGTTATTGGCAACGTTTGACACTGCTGGCATTATCTGGAGGATTCAGACCTAATCCAAGGATATAATGCGGCTACAACTCCACTGAAAGTGAAACGGCTCTGAGCACTAAGACTTAACATCTGAGGTAATCAGTCCCCTAGAACAACTTAAACCTAACTAACCTAAGGACGTCACACATCCATTCCCGAGGCAGGATTCGAACCTGCAACCGTAGCAGTCACATGGCTCCCGACTGAAGCGCCTAGAACCGCTCGGCCACCGCGGCTGACCATTGAAAGTGATCTGAGCCCTTTGGTGTGTAGAGCAATAGCAGTCTTTTGCTATGATATACAGCATGGAATCATTGTGGACCATTCTAAACCATTCGACAAAACTTGAAAGTGATCCGAAGGAGCAAAGGATTTTTATGCTTTTTCAATTCTCTTATTTCATGCCCTCCTGTGGCCTGATCATGGAAAGATGCAACAAGACCAAGCGTCCCTCTAAGAACCCTTAGTTCAGCAACAGCGTCAGCGCAACCCACGCACCTTTCTTGAGCACGTTAAAAATGTGCCTCTCAGAGGCTGCAAGACCCATTCTGCTGACTGGTGCCTTTCAGCACCTCTACTGCCAGAGACCATGCACATGTCAATACTCCACCACTCTGTGATCATACCACAGGAGGGCGCCAAAGAGGATGGCTAAAATCTCATAAATACCCTTTGCTGATTTGGACCATATTCTAATTTCATCGACCACTTTCGAATGATCTCTTGTGATTCCACACGGCTTACCAAGCAAAAGATTGCTTTCACATTAGACACCGAAGGGGTCAGATCAAGTTCAGTGGAGCCATAGCCCCATGATATCCTTAGACTACATCTGGATGGTCCCGATGGCGTCAGCAGTGTTGAAAGTTCTCAGGAACATCACACAGTTGATCACACCACTGCGAACTCTCGTTTTCGATCTCGAAGTGAGGGAGAATCAAAGCCCCAAGGAATAGGGTGGTTTCATTGCACCATTTATGTTAACTAATGAGAGCTCTTCACGTCGATTCTGCGCGGTCGTTTCTGAAACGTTTTCCTCGGCCACCCGTAAGAAATTCGCGTGATTCTGACACTCGGTGTCGTGGTTTTGAGCTCAATCGCAGAGGCGCCAAAAGAATGGGTTAAATGTGGGAGAGCGTAGGTGTGACGACCTTACAATGGCGTGACACGTTGTAGGGTGGCAGAATAAATGAAGGTCAATTTCGCACCTTACATAAGAGTTTTACAGATCGTAATGGAAAGGTGAATATGACACCTAACTTACTTTGGCGGTAATGAGCAGATCTGCCTATAAGTATGTAATGCAAAAGGGTTGACACTCAATCGATGGTATTAACACACCACTGCTATGTAATGCATGTCAATGAGCAGAGGGTGAAACAAGCAGCGAGAGGAAAGGTTTTGTGTGGAAGCCATTGTGGGCAGACGCAGCGGCTGCACCCCGATAGGTGCTACAGTGCTACAGAAAGGAAAGGCGGGGGGGGGGGGGGATCCCGCGGCACGAGTCAGTGACCGGACAGGTGACGCATACAGCGGAGCGAGTAATGGGCCACCAGAAATAGGCAGCAAGAAGCTTTAGAAAACTGCGTTTCGGTATTCCAAATGGATACAAATAAAACCAGTGACGCAGTTGAGCACGTTAACAGCGAATGCTCCGCAAGTGAGCGGGCACGAAACGTCCGATTGGCGGAAACGAACTAGGAAAGAGTAAAGTGCCGAGATTTCGACGCAGTTCAATGGTAGGGCCCTTGCGGTTGGTAGAGAGAGTTTTCACAAAATAAGAGGAACGCTCCTATTGGTCGAAAAAAGCCATGACGTGGAGAACTAAAGAATCCAGGCGGTGAGAGAGTTTGGCTACGAGGAAGAAGAGAGCGAAATTTACGGGGACTTTTCTCTGAACTGGCGTCAAGTGCAGAATGGAGTGCATAACGCTCTGTGCAGCGTAGAGGAGAAATTTGTGCGAATACTGTATTCACTGCAGCTGACATTCAGCTACATATTAGCTGTAGCATGATTGAGCTCCCACTGTGAAGCAATCAAACAGCTAGTTAGTTAACTGTCCTTGCGAGGACTGAGGGGGCATTTTAATATGCACGCTGCTCCAGCCATTTGCTTGCATATCACCATATTCCAAGACTAGGGATGAGTGCATGTTTTCTTGCATGACGAAAAGCATGGGGAGAATTTCTGCTAAAAAAATCAGAAAAGGCTTAAGTAGATTTTACAGGAATTTCAGTAGGCGAGAGCAGCCATGCAGACGACATCTCATCGCAGCTAAGGTAAATACCACGCGCAGAGGCGTAAACATGTTGGTTCACCAGCTTGCGCCCACTGTAAACTCAAGCGACCTTGGGTAATCTTTTGCTCAACTTTTCACAAAACCAACCATCCTCTGCAGACTTGGTTATCATCATAAATAGTACCGAACTTGGAACCGGAGTCAGATGATTTATCGTAGTACTGGCCAACATCATGTCATAATCATAAGAATAATTTTCTAAAGAAACTTCTAGTTCAAATTTACCATTGTTGTGTTTCGGATTATTTTACTTTCTGAGGACGAGATGCGTTCTTTCACATTGTCACGTTGTAAACTGAGTAAATGCGTTTATTTCTGCAATAAGTTTGCGACATTAAACCAAAGTTATTTACAGCTTACATAGTGTTGTTGATCAGATACGAACCTTACAATGTCCACGATGGCGTTGGGCAGAATGTTGGTGAAATTTGGTGACAATGTGACATCATTAACCAACCTTACGTCTCACTTCAACTTCTGATTTGTGGCCTTTTTTTTCGCATGTTTCGAAACCTTGTTCTTTGAAAAGTCTTCGAGCCTGAGGATCACGTCGCAGGGCGCCACGCTTTAGCGCCATTACAGGGGAAGCTTGTAGGCATCTTTGAGCCTAGTTTCAAACTTATGCTTCGCTACTGGAGACAATTACAGTCTTCCGCAAAAGCGACAACATTTTTATTTCGAGTAATGTATAACGGACAAGTGCATTTACGGCCAGACCAGTTCGTCTTGAGCTTTCCTGAGAAAGGCCTTGCTGGTCAGTAGATTATAATTACGTTTTAATTTTTTTAAGCTTATCAATAACTATGTGAAATATTGAAAAGCGAATTTTTTTTGTCGCTGAAAGCTGCTACATAGGAAAGTTACAGCTGGTAGTGTGCCCTAAGTGAGCCATTTAGGACTATAGATGAACAAGTGAGCCACGATGCCGAAGCCGTTTTCGTGGCTTTAATCTTGACAGTATTTCTCACCTACCTTTCAAATTTCACAGTTACTCTACGAGCAATCCTCAAGGCTGGCAAGACGTACATTAGAATTTCTGTGTAGTTGAAAGCGCAGGAGAGGTATGTGACGGAAAGGCGTGAATCACGTCGGTGAGGCTATCGCCGGTGAAAAGTAGAGCTGCCGGTTCATGTTAAATCTGTCAAAAGTTTTATCCTGTCAGGAGGTTTCACAAGAGCACACACTCCATTGTAGAGCTGAAGATTCAGTCTGTTGGTCTATAAAGAATGCGCTAAAAGTAAAATCCAAGTGTAGTTCTGGTTATGGCGCAATAATGTTAGTACAAAGACATGAGAACCATGGCATTACCATCAATCTCTATCACAAGATTGGCTGGAATATGGTGCTTTACAGGTACGTGACACGACGAAGAAAATACATAAGGAGACGTCTGTTAATTACGTGAGGTATTTTGGGAGCTCCCGCCCCCTAACCCCCCCCCCTCCCAATTCCCTTACGTCAGGGTGAGGTTTAGCCCGTACCGCTACGGTCACAGGATCGAATCCTGCCTCGGGCATGGATGTGTGTGATGTCCTTAGGTTAGTTAGGTTTAAGTAGTTCTAAGTTCTAGGGGACTGATGATCGCAGCAGTTAAGTCCCATAGTGCTCAGAGCCATTTGAACCAAGCCGTCTTGATGATGTATTGTCGGCTTTATACGAGTGGTAGAATTTCACGACTGACTCATTCACCATCACGCAGTGATTTCGACCAGCACAGCAGACAGCTCTCTGAATGAAATCTGAAACTTGTGTATCACGTGTTTCAGATCGGAGAATCTCGAGCATGCACATGCGTAAAGCATTCAGTTCAGTTCAGAGAGGCCGTAAAGACTGGTGGGCACTATAATATTGCCTATGCTCGGAATTAATTATATAAAACAAAATGTTATCCGTTATATTAATGCATATTCTCTGAATGAAAAATGTTGATGAAAGCTTTTCATTGACCCACCATTTAAATAATATTTGGTGAAAAATGTCATTTTACTGCCTTGAGCTGCTGGAAAAATACTTTATTTTTACAACCAGTTTCAGTTGCCTGACCATCCGGTTCATTGAAGTAGCCGTAGCATGATGTTAGGTGCCGACCGGTGTGGCCGTGCGGTTCAAGGATCTTCAGTCCGGAACTGCGTCACCGCTGCGGTCGCAGGTTCGAATCATGCCTCGGGCATGGATGTGTGTGATGTCCTTAGGTCAGTTAGATGTAAATAGTTCTAAGTTCTAGGGGACTGATGACCACAGTGACCATAGTGCTCAGAGCCATTTGAACCATTTTTTTTGATGTTAGGTGAAATATAAAATCGTTATCGTCAGGTGATAAATCCATGAACAGTGCACTATTATCATACAGTAATATAACCTATGTCTGAAATCTATTTATATTACGATATGGTAACAATGTACTATTCATAGGTTTTATAAACTGACGATAATTTCACATAATACGATGCTGTGGATCCGCTCAAATCGATTATATGGCATTTTTTTTCAAATATATAATAGCTGTGGGGCACCTGTTCCTGAAAATATCTGGCGAGATTTTCCAAGAACCCCCCCCCCCCCCTCCCAAACCATCTAATTTGGATCTCACGTAATTAATGGACTTCCGCTAAGCGTAGCAGAGACGCAGGGAATGACTGAAGCAACGACACTGTTCCCAATAGGGAAATCCAATGACATAAGCAGCTTTCAAAAGGGGCAGATTGTTATGATCGGGTACCTGGCACTGGCTACGAGAGAGACTGAGAGATAAAGAGAGAGAGAGAGAGAGAGAGAGAGAGAGAGAGAGAGAGAGAGAGAGAGAGAGAGAGAGAGAGAGGGGGGGGGGGGAGGGTAGGTACTTTCGTGTGACTGTGTGAGTGTGGGTACATTCCTATTTCTTCTGAAAAGAGAATTATTATGGCCTTGTGTTGCTCCTACTGTCGTGTTCTCGATATCTGATCAGAAAATTTCGTCCTGTTTGGCCTATATGGAATTTGTCACAGTCCTTATAATTGACTTTCTATACATCTGGATATGGATATGCTGTTGCTTTTGTTTTACTGGAATGGATTTGTGCTTTTAGGTGGTGTATGGTACATTATGGAAATCTCTCTGTAAGCAACTGATGTGGGTTGTAAATGTCATTGACCGTCAGGCCAAGGAAGTAGATGGATTTATCTTCTTCTTCTATAGTGAATGTCATGTTTGGATGAAATTTGTTTTACAGGAAACCGATGACCTCAGATGATTATGTAGACGAAATAAGCTTATCGCTTGAATGCAAAAATCTTAATAAAGCTTCACAAAACAGCAGCGTCCTGGTATCACATACGTAAAATGTCTTTATAGGGTACCTATATGCTGCAGACCCTGTCGAACAGAAAATAATTAATTGTTTTTTTTTTCTTACTTTATCTTCTGTCAGTTTCTTTGATGATGGGCTCACCTCTAATCCCATCCAACCGTAAAGTTCTTAACGCAGCTGAGAAAGGTTCCTTGAAACACGATATCGTTACAGAATTTACAACATTATGCTGCTTTGTTTCTTTTAATAACTGCTCAGGTTTACAGTGACTAACACAAACTTTAGCAGAAATAAATTTCTTTATTTCTAAGTTGAACGAGAACTCTTTATTATCTCCATTATAATTTTATGAAAGCATTTATTATGAAAGTGAAGTGAGATGGTAAAACGGTTCAACCTGGGGCACCGCGAGTACTCCAGAAAAGTGGTATAGTGCTACGATAATTTTCTTGTAACAGATCAGAGGATAAAAAGACATGGGCGCTTCTCCGTTTCCCTCCACTTTTTTCTTTCTTTATTTTTTTCTTTCTTTTTGCCCACTTGGAGCTGGAGCTGTTCTGAACTGGTGACTGGCTTGGTTATTTGATAGTCCAAACGCACACAACTACAAAACTAGCGCTATGCTTAGTTTGTAGAAATTGAATGGCTTAAGCCCTGTAGTAATTACGCAGCGCTCGGAAATTTAAGGACTGTACATTTAGGTAAAAAAAGACAACTTTCATCAAGGGCAACTCGAGTAACGATGCGCATAAACGCCAGCTACAAGAACTAGGCCACAGAAGTCCTTCATTAATTAATTTTCAGATTTAACGGCGTCGCTCACGTCTGCTACACACTGACTATGAAATACTTTTTCTTGTTACGTTCTGCAGCTCCCTTCAGAACTAGAAATAGGGAATTTCTATATGTTTGTCCTAGGAAGTTATGAAAAGCATTTATTTTTCAGAGTCCCACTGTGAAACTACAATAACGGTAAGTGTAATAAATATGCTCTGGTGTCTCATACAGAGCTACATACACCATTTCCTTTGTAGGCACAACGGAACGAATAGGAATTTGTAGTATCTGTTTTGTCAGCCATTTATTTCGTGATGAATTATAGACCCTTGCAATTCCTCCAATCAATCTCAGACTGGCCTCTGATTTTTCTACATTTATTTTAGTATGGTCACTCCACTTTAGGTTGCTGGAGGCCATTACTGCTAGAAATTTTATGGTCTATTACTGTTTAAAAATATTTTCTTTTCCAACAGATTAATTGATGTGTAAGGGATCGTTTCGTATTAAGTCACATTTACTTTCTTTGTAGGTCTGTCATTCCCTTTAACAAACATCGATTCTCCACGGGTCTTCCTGCACTTTTCTTGGTCAGCCTTTTCTTGCTCGTCAGCTGACAAACTCCTCGAACAGACCTTGAAGATTTGCTTATTGTTTTAATCATTCCCGCAGATTCGGAAATGTTCCTTACATGGACAACTTTATCCAGCATTTTTCCTACCATATCATCTTCTGTATTGAAATTATGAGGCAATGTTCATCGTTCAGCAATGTCAAATGCGAGTTTTCATATGTTTGAAATGCTTCAACCGATTATCAGCTCTTCAAATACAAAAAAAAAATCATTTCAAATCCGTTTTAAACTTCGCTGAAAAATGACATTATTGCGTCCAAAAAAAATTTATATCTCTGTTTGCATTTTTGTTCTTATTCAGCATGGTATTAATTGTCGGCTTAGGTACCATTTATATACATGCATATTAATGCAATCTAAGGTTCTCAGAGATAGTTTTTCAGCTAACGGCAGTTCATCTGCGCTAAACTTTCCAAAACATATTTTTGTTGCTGTACTGTAAGACAGAATAATTACTTAGCATTTAATGAATAAATTAGGATAAGGAGCGCATTAGAAAATTCACGTCATTTATAAACATTATGTTAGAAGTAGGGGAACAGGGGTATAAGACCATTTGGCTAATGCAGGTTGTCTATTTCAGGGGCAACTATAGATTCATTGACAAACCAATTGTTCTGTTCTGTTTCAGCCTTTAGCCTATTGTTCTATTTTGATTGACAGGTGCTTAACTTACTGTACTACACCACGTTTGATATCAAACCAATATGCAAGTTAGTTAAATTGTGACAGCTGACTGATTTAGGGCTTTAAACCTATTGCTGTGCTAAGTAGATTGTAACCCTCTGGGGATAATCCATTCTTAGGAGATACCTCCATCCTCCCCTCTCCCTCTCCCTCCTCTCCAATCTCTACAGAAACCTCCAACACCCTCTCCCTCTCACAGATACAACTACACTTTCAGGCCTGAGTTATTCGAATAGGCCTTTCCTGCTCTATCAATTTGATTCACTAATTAAGTAAACTGATAAATTAATTAACCCCTCTTCCACTAGGAAACCTCACAGCCCTCATCTAGCCTCCCATCCCCCCCACCAGGAAGTTAGCAGCTCTTTGCTGGAGAGGAAGCATCTTACGACACGAAGCTAAATTTTGTAGTAGAATGTGTTTTGTTTATTTATAAAAAATTCAATTCTTAGGGGTTGGATCTCTCTTGCTCATCATTCACTTCGATTTGGAAAGATTTGTGTCTTTTAAAATATGTTGAAAAGGAGTAATTAAATCGATCGATCTTTTTTTAAATTCCGATCGCACAAGGGATACCCTCAACACAACTCACCACACGTAATTACACGGTTAAAAATCTTTTTTACCGACGGCAGAGCCGGTCGCTTTGCATATTTCCATGACTGCTGTCAACTGCCACACAACTAGCCGCCTCGGACCCCACGACTGGCCAACTGGATGTCACGCTAATACCCAAATAAAATTGGCAAGTCGTGGCAACCAACTGATACTGATACCTGAGAAATTCCTGTAAAAACAAATGCTCCCTCAATCTCTCTCTCTCTCTCTCTCTCTCTCTCTCTCTCTCTCTCTCAAGGGGCCACATACTGTCAGGTGCCACTGCAAGGCCCGCACACACTGTCGGTTGCGTTTGGACAGAACTGCAATCAAAGCAGTGATTACCTGGCAAAACTCCAGCTGTGGGTGTCCAGGAGATATTACATCACTCCTCAGAGTTATTGACTAATTAATTACATCGATACCCTTTGTGTGGGACAAATCTTCCTTGCTTCCTATTGGTGGATACTAACACTGGAATATTTGGCGGGATTCGATCCCACAAACAGATGCTATTTTATTTTATTCTCCCTTGCCTCTTGCCGATGGATACTGGTACAATTAGGTCATTTGGTAGAAAGTGGTGGTGGTGGTGGTGGTTAGTGTTTAACGTCCCGTTGACAACGAGGTCATTAGAGGCGGAGCGCAAGCTCGGGTTAGGGAAGGATTGGGAAGGAAATCGGCCGTGCCCTTTCAAAGGAACCATCCCGGCATTTGCCTGAAACGATGTAGGGAAATCACGGAAAACCTAAATCAGGATGGCCGGAGACGGGATTGAACCGTCGTCCTCCCGAATGCGAGTCCAGTGTGCTAACCACTGCGCCACCTCGCTCGGTTTGGTAGAAAGTGCGCTATGTTGGAGGCAGCTGAAAATTTCGAATTTCAGTTCAGTTGCATTCTATGTCCTTAAGCAATTTGCAGAAGTGCTAGACTGGTGTGTGTACTCACACGACTGTTGGAAACAATAAATTCGTGAATCGCGAATCTGATCTTACGATTTGGTTTTTAAGGCACTATACAATCCCTACAATGGTTCTCCCTGCTGCATCTGGAATGAGGAGGAAGGGCCTCCTGCATGATAGGATAGAGACAACTACAAATATCCCTGCAAGACAGAGTACACTACAATGAGAAGCAATGAACATGAAACACTTAAACCACAAAGAATTCCGCAGCAGCAGCAGTTGTCATGGCTAGATGACAGAGATTGCTGAAACATTCGTAAATCCAGCGCTCTTGTGTGAAGATGTCCACACGCAGTGCCCCAGGTCACGGAGTCCCACAGGTCTATTTAACGCAGTCTATGTGCCTGTATGCAGGAGTGCACCACTCCCAGTCATGGAGGGCACCCAGGGATGACTGGGGAGATAGGGACTCGGATGTTATCAATATGGCCAGCGTCAGTGATCGATTCTGAATCGCTTAATTTTTCATAGAGAATACACACAACACCCGCGATCTCGGAGACAGCCCAACACATACCCAGTGTTAGTTCGCTATTGACTTATCCAGAGGGTGCTGCCGCTGGGACTTGCCACTGAAGCTGCAGGCAAGAACCGACCAGACAGCTGGATAAAACTTTTCTTTGTACCCACCACTGGCGAGAGCCTCAAGCCGGAAATACTTCTTCGTTCCAGCCACAGTCTACTTCCGCATGCGCTCCATATGCCAAACGATGTCGTACTAGAAAACAAAAGATGTCCATCACTCTAATTATAATTAAATGTTACAACTGCAGCCCCAATCTGATGATATTCGACAATGAGCAAAGTATCTAAAATAACTCTTCCTAACGGTTGTGGCTCAGGAAATATCAATGGCTACTATGTTCTTCATATCACGGGACATAATTTTCCACATAAAATCCTTCATCCACCTTAATGTTACTGGTTCACTGAAATCGCAGTTTCCCACGTCAAATCGATATCCTTCTTACAACTGAACATAGTCATTTTCTTTGTACATGCCAAACAATGAGCACATTAACATTACACCCCAACACAAACTCCATAAACCTGCCAGTCACAGTGAATCTATCACACATACCCTAGTAAGTACAGTACTTCGCAAATAACTGTATAGTAGTAGCATCATACAATACTGAGCGAAAATCCGGTTTGGATGGCCATGCCTCTTTGTTTTTTTTTCCTTTGCGAGTAGTACCAGTGTGTCACAGAAAGAGAGATGTAATCGGCTTATAAGAGAACAGCTCTCAAAAACACGATCGAAAGGACCAATTTACTGTCACCCTGCATGAAAATCATTCTTGATTCTACAGGCAAACGCAAGTGTCGCTAACGATATCCATGTTAAACATTATACAGGCTTTATAAATTGAAGTATGATATTGCTTCTGAATGAAGTGGTCTTCCATACGAATACCGTGACATTACATACAGGGTGTTACAAAAAGGTACGGCCAAACTTTCAGGAAACATTCCTCACACACAAAGAAATAAAATATGTTATGTGGACATGTGTCCGGAAACGCTTACTTTCCATGTTAGGGCTCATTTTATTACTTCTCTTCAAATCACATTAATCATGGAATGGAAACACACAGCAACAGAACGCACCAGCGTGACTTCAAATACTTTGTTACAGGAAATGTTCAAAATGTCCTCCGTTAACGAGGATACATGCATCCACCCTCCGTCGCATGGAATCCCTGATGCACTGATGCAGCCCTGGAGAATGGCGTATTGTATCACAGCCGTCCACAATACGAGCACGAAGAGTCTCTACATTTGGTACCGGGGTTGCGTAGATAAGAGCTTTCAAATGCGCCCATAAATGAAAGTCAAGAGGGTTGAGGTCAGGAGAGCGTGGAGGCCATAGAATTGGTCCGCCTCTACCAATCCATCGGTCACCGAATCTGTTGTTGAGAAGCGTACGAACACTTCGACTGAAATGTGCAGGAGCTCGATCGTGCATGAACCACATGTTGTGTCGTACTTGTAAAGGCATATGTTCTAGCAACACAGGTAGTGTATCCCGCATGATATCATGATAACGTGCTCCACTGAGCGTAGGTGGAACAACATGGGGCCCAATCAAGACATCACCAACAATGCCAGCCCAAACGTTCACAGAAAATCTGTGTTGATGACGTGATTGCACAATTCCGTGCGGATTCTCGTCAGCCCACACATGTTGATTGTGAAAATTTACAATTTGATCACGTTCGAATAAGCCTCATCCGTAAAGAGAACATTTGCACTGAAATGAGGATTGATTCAAATGGTTCAAATGGCTCTGAGCACTATGGGACTTAACATCTGAGGCCATCAGTCCCCTAGAACTTAGAACTACTTAAACCTAACTAACATAAGGACATCACACACATCCATGCCCGAGGCAGGATTCGAACCTGCGACCGTAGCGGTCGCGCGGTTCCAGACTGAAGCGCCTAGAACCGCTCAGCCACACCGGCCGGCAAATGGGGATTGACACATTGTTGGATGAACCATTCGCAGAAGTGTACCCGTGGAGGCCAATCAGCTGCTGATGGTGCCCGCACACGCTGTACATGGTACGGAAACAACTGGTTCTCACGTACCACTCTCCATACAGTGACGTTGTCAACGTTACCTTGTACAGCAGCAACTTCTCTGACGCTGACATTAGGGTTATCGTCAACTGCACGAAGCATTGCCTCGTCCATTGCAGGTGTCCTCGTCGTTCTAGGTCTTCCCCAGTCGCGAGTCATAGGCTCGAATGTTCCGTGCTCCCTAAGACGCCGATCAATTGCTTCGAACGTCTTCCTGTCGGGACAACTTCGTTCTGGAAATGTCTCGATACAAACGTACCGCGCCACGGCTATTGCCCCGTGCTAATCCATACATCAAATGGGCATCTGCCAACTCCGCATTTGTAAACATTGCACTGACTGCAAAACCACGTTTGTGATGAACACTAACCTGTTGATGCTACGTACTAATGTGCTTGATGCTACTACTGTAGAGCAATGAGTCGCATGTCAACACAAGCACCAAAGTCAACATTACCTTCCTTCAATTGGGCCAACTGGTGGTCAATCGAGGAAGTACAGTACATACTGACGAAACTAAAATGAGCCCTAATATGGAAATTAAGCGTTTCCGGACACATGTCCACATAGCATCTTTTCTTTATTTGTGTGTGAGGAATGTTTCCTGAAAGTTTGGCCGTATCTTTTTATAACCGCCTGTATAGGTGGTTATGATGGGGTGTGTATTAACACCCTGAAAGTGCGTGTCTAAGCTTGTAATAAAATCACTCTCATCACCGAATTTAGAAAGTTATTCGGCCAAGGGACGTGGATTTAAACCAACATTTGCAATTCCATCATGCCACTGCTAGATATTTCCCACGCTAACAAACAGTATTCGTAGCGCATTCTATCTCGATACCATATAGACAGTGCAACAGCGGTTCTGCGATATATCCATGGGGCTACAGGTGGGGTAGGATGAACGTTGATTGAGAACGATCACTTACAGTAGATGAGGTGCTATGTAGGGAAGCACTTAAAAAATGCAACGCTGGATTGAAGTCATAAGAAATGTACAAAATCCTATCACCAACACACTGGCTTTTCAGATCTATAGTGTTATGCTTTTGGTAGAAATGCTGTCTGAGAATTGTAATCAAGTCTCTCCAATCAGCCAGATACTTGCATTGGATAGTTTAGATATGTCTTTTAATGATTACAGCCACTGCTGGATCATATTCATGGGACTCCCATATATCTAAATGAATCACCTTTTTTCTACTGTTTACATAAAATGCTTCAAACTCCATCCGTCTGACGCTCCATCGTGCATAAAACCTCATAATTTATTCTTAGCCATGTGTTATATCATCACAGCTCTCTCACAACTGCTATACACCGATAAGGTGTGCTAACCCTCTTGACATGCACGTATCTGGAGAGATCTTTTGCACATGGATGGATGCCGTGAGTAATATTGGTATGGAACAGTCTTCACTGAACAGCAGTTATGGAGTCGGTCTGATCTGTACCTTCACGAGATGTGAAATGTAGTTGGCATAGTACGCTCCTACATCTGGTCAGCTGCAAATTAAATCGGTGACAGTATTGTACAGAGGGTTGGTCAAGGACAATGATTTGATATCCTGCAAGCTCCAACTTTATCAAAATAATGCGAGAATGCTCTCTGACTCCCATCCACATAGGGACAGGTGGGCAGTCTCAATTGTAAATTACGCACTGTGATCGAAGTGCTAGTATTATGTAGATAACCTAACCACATCAGTATAGGACATAGTCTGGTATACTTAGGTGTATATGTTCGACCATTAACCATGAATGGACATACTGCACAGTCATCTATCTACATTCGCATTCTAGTATATGGTACGCACAAAGTAGTGGAGGGTTGGTTTAGCGATGATACAGAAACTGACAAGCAGGCTGCTGTGTCATTGGTTAGTATTGAAACTACAGGAAAACTGGTAAAATACCTAAAATTGATAACACTATCAAGTGTGGTGCTTAGTACAATACATTGTCCCATATCGACAGCGTCTTTTGCATCCCATCTGTCCACTGGTACGCTGTTGATTACCATACTATGATCGACTGATACCACTTGTTTGCGACTGAGAGAGTCTTGGTAGGGGCAACACCTTCTTGAGGTGGTCAGCACCGAAACAATGATCTCATACATGGCTGCAATATAAACAATCAATACCCCTGGTTTCTTCAAAATGGATATCTGCTACCCTGTAACTGTGAAAGGTGAGACTAAATTAAACGGTCATCACCTCTGGGCAGTTGTTTGGAAACGCTCCACAATGCCACAAACTCTTCCATTTTCCAAATGCTACTTTGTCTTCCACATTTTTGTCAATGAGGAACACCGTCTCTGTCTTTTATTTCAATCATCCTGTGTGTTGTGGGAGCAGTACGTGAGAGCCAATGAATCGAAACGTTTTAACGTCGGTTTAGCACATGACACATCCCTTGAAGTCGTGGTGAAAAAACAGAATGTATGGTGGTGTACAAAGCTGTAGTCGTACACTACTTAGCAGAAGAACAATGTATCAGACTGCTTGCGGAAAAACAAAAAAGGGATCCTGTCTTGCAACTGATAGACTGTGGAATATGGTCCTCCTACAGTACGGTTGATGAACGTTTACGCGGGTCTGTGCAAGTGACTTCGGTCACTGGGCACCTGCTCCAGCAGACCGATACCTATATATTTAACAGGATCGACAAATATGCTGGATGTCAGCACACAGACAGTATTTGGTTTCGACATATGAGAAGAGAGAGTGTGGTAATATCTCACCGAGTTCTCTACTGGGTGCCTTTAGTGGAGCTTTTATAGATCACAGATACAAAATAACGAGGATAGAGAGAATTTTTGGGTGACAAACATCAATGCACCGTGGAGGACGTAGATCTCCTTCAGACTGCAATACCTGTATGTAGTTTGTAATCGCACCACAATGGAGAAGCAAAATTCCCGTGCGCCTTTCAATTCCTGTATGATGTTGGGTCTTCATAATTTTCCCAATAACAAAAACCACCCCAACTGCTTTTCCTATCTTTCCTACTACCTTGTGTTGCAGCAGGAAGCTTTTGGCTGGCTCTGAGCACTATAGGACTTAACTCCTGAGGCCATCAGTCCCCTAGAACTTAGAACCACTTAAACCTAACTAACCTACGGACATCACACACATCCATGCCCGAGGCATGATTCAAACCTACGACCGTAGCGGTCACGCGGTTCCATACTGTACCGCCGGGAACCGCTCGGCCACCACGGCTGGCGAAAGAAGCTTTCTTTGGCACTAGCCATACTCATTGTACACGTTTGGCGGAGCTACAACAACATGTTCCCCTTTCCACTCAATGGTCAGAACACGATTCTGTCGCACTAACGCAGGTCATCCTGTTTCTGGCAGGTAGTAAATATAGCGCTCTCCGAATTCCACTCAGAGCGACTTACATTGGGACGATCACATGGACGTAGCTGAAGGAAGGGCGGGACACAGACTGAGGAGCAGTTGCAAGATGCAGAGGGAGTGTCTAGAACGACATTAGAGTTTTGCTGTATGGGGTCCTTAGCATAGAGGATACAGATATTTGCAGAGCCGCAGCCGTCAGGTGAATGTATTTTCGCTACTTTGTTCATTGTCGAATGTTATCAGATTGGGGCTGTAATCGTAATATTTAACCGTAGTTACAGTGATACAAATGTGGCTGAATTCCTAAGACGACACCATTTAGGATTCGGGCCCGTGGAGGAGGTCGCCTGTGGTCGGAACAAATGGGAATTTCCAGCTTAAGGCTCTTGCGAGTGGTGGGTAGATAGAAAAGTCCTGAGCAGCTGGCTATTCGGTTCTTGCCCGCAGCAGCAGTGGCAATTCTCAGCGGCGGTACCCTCTGGATAGCTGAATACGGAAGTAACAGTATGTGTTGGGCTGTCTCCTCAATCCTGTGCGTTGCATGTATTCTCCATGGAAAACTGAGCAATTCAGTATTGATCACTGACAAGTGTTGGTGCTGGACGTATTGATAACACTGGAACTCCTAACACTCCAATCATCCCTGGAAGCCCACCATGGCCGGTGGTGGTGCATTCTGGCATACATGGGCATACACTGTGGCAACTAGCACTGCGTGACGCGCTCAGCTGTTGTGCTGCATGTGAATATTGGGACACGAGTGCTTGGGATGTACAAATGGTTCAGAAGTCTCCGACATCTGGCCATGACAACTACTGCTACGGACTGGATCGTTGTTTAAGTGTGTCATGTTTAGTGCTTCTCATACATCACAGTGGACAGTATCTTGAAGTGGTAATTGCTGTTGTCTCTATCCTATCATGCAGTATACCTTTCCTCCTTCTCCTTCTCCTCCTTCCAAACGTAATGGACAGAACCAATTTAGGAATTCTATAGTTCTTTAAAAAGCCAATCGCAATGTCAGATTCCCAACTGATAGCGATCTGTGACATCTAGCCATGACTAGTACTACTACTGTTACTGCCGATTGGATAATGGTTTATGTGTGTCTTGTTTAGTGCTTTTCAATACACTACAGTTGACTCCGTCTTGCAGAGGTATTTTTTGTTGTTGTCTCTGTCCCATCATGCAGTAGGCCGTTCCTCCTCGTTACAAATGCATTGTAGAGTGCTTTAAAAACCCAATCGCAACATCAAATTCCCGACTGATCAATTTATTATTTTCTGTAGTGGTAATGGAAGGACACACACCAGTCCAACCACTCTGCAGACTTTTTAAGGACATATAATGCAACTGAGCTAAAATTTGAAATTTTCAGTTACCTCCAACATAATAGAATTTCTACCATATGACCTAACTGTTCCAGTATCCACTGACAGGAGGCGAGGGAAAAAATACAGTAGGATTTCGAAACCGGGTAATTGCACGATAGAATCCTGCCAAATATTCCAATCCTTGTATCCACCAATAGGCAGAAAGGAAAAACTGTCCCACATAAAGGCTATCGATTTAATTAATCAGTCAATCAATCTCACAGAGTGTTGGAATATTTCCAAGACACCCACAGCTGGTGGGTTAGCAGATAAACAAGTCAGTCTGACCACTTGCAATGCAGGTCCAGCAGTGTCACGCATCAGGGCGTGGCCAAGAGAAAGAGAGAGAGAACGAGGGAGAGAGGGAGAGAGGGAATGAGGGAGAGAGGGAGCATGTGTTTCGACAGGAATTTCTCAGGTATCAGTATCAATGAAATGATGCCACCTGAAGCTTTTGTTTGGGGGTTAGTGCTACTTTCGTTCTGCTAGTCGTGGATCAATGTGGGTGCAGTGCAGCCTGCGTGTGCTGAAATAAGCGAAGCGATCTGCTCGGCGAAGCGGTCGAATCGTGAGCGCACAGCGCTCTGTAGTGTTTCCGAAAGATTTTTAACGGCGTGACTATGTGCGGTGAGTTATTTTGATGGTATTCCTAGCACAATCAAGATTAAAAAATCGTCTCAGTTATTCAAATATTCCACACTTTATTGTTATACTCAAAAAGATTAAATACACAGTATTCCATTCACTGCTGTCGATTTCTGACAAATTCTTAAAATAAATGAATACACTATATTCCAAACACTGCTTTGTATCCCATAAATTGTTTGAATAAACAATATTCATATATTACTTTGTCTACGAAAAATTGTTTAAACAATATTCGATACACTGCAATCGATTTCCTGCCAAATAGTTAATCAACTAAGTCTTTCTCTTGCCAATTTCCAGGTGGAGTTGGGGAGGCGGATGGCCTTAGGAGGGTTCCTAGAGGGCGAGCAGTTAATTAATTGATCGATTAAATTAATTAGTGAATTAATTTGATATCAAAAGGGTGCTATTATCAGCGAGGGGAGTTCCCAAAGGGGGTGTGGGAGGAGGAGGGTTAGGAGGAAAACCCAAGGCGTCATCAGAGGGGTTTGATATTAACTGTGGCGTTTAGCAGTAGGTTAAGAAACTGTCAATTAGAAGAAAACCATAGGTCTGACATGAGGTGGAGCAGTAAGATTTCCCTTGAATGTTTGTTTGCGCCTATTGTAGGCAATCCACACTAACATAACCCCCTCATGCCACCGGTGCCCACTACTTATGTTGCACTAATAATGCTAAACGTATTTTCTAAAGATGACAGTACGAGCAAGTTTATTAAATTGTCTTGGTGAAACTTAGTGTGATACATCATAGGTAAATTCGCTATTTTCTCTTTGTAAGTTCCCTACAAACGAACCGCAAGAAATGCACATTCATGACTATCTGAAAACTAAGGTTATTTTATGTATATTCACCTGTAAATAAAACATTTCTTTGCTATGTACCTTCTGAGGGTAATTCACTTCACCACGCGCACAAAGAATTAGATGAAGACTACAAGAAAATCAGCGCTGTCTTCAGTCGGCCTCTTTTTCAATGCACAAAAGTCGTGGATGACAATACGGCTCAAATAACCACGTATCTCCCGCTGACTTCACTCAGTTGCGGATACTACAAGTAGTACGGATTCTGTAGCAGTGGTACGAATTCGGAGCCGGCCACGGTGGTCTCGCGGTTCTAGGCGCGCAGTCCGGAACCGCGCGACTGCTACGGTGGCAGGTTCGAATCCTGCCTCGTGCATGGATGTGTGTGATGTCCTTAGGTTAGTTGGGTTTAAGTAGTTCTAAGTTCTAGGGGACTGATGACCATAGCTGTTAAGTCCCATAGTGCTCAGAGCCATTTGAACGATTTGAACGAATTCGGAGCTGGTGCAATATAGGCAACTCTCCTCTATTAAAATATACCCACTTGTATAGTGGAAGATGTCATGAGCGTTCATTAATAAGAACATCTGTTCATGTATGTTTCCTGAACATGCTAAATTCAAGTTTGCCGTCTTTCTTTATTAGTTTTAAATTCAATGAACTTTGCCGATTAAGGCTCGCTACCACACCGTGAAGTCTAGGAACGCAACGGCGCTCTTCGGTAGCTAAACATGCCGTTCGAGAGCAAAATGTTGAGTCAAATGAATGCTTCTACTACGATAGTGGAGGCCGAGAACGTGTGGGGAACGCCTGGCTTACAACCGTCAGATTATTACCCTTCAAACCGCAGCCAGCCGCTCCGTTCCGTCGACCCAAGCTACGGAAGAGAAATACGGAACACTCAGTGGATAGTGATTTGGATCCTGCGCACCAGCAGAGGCTTGCTTCTGAACTGGTCGTCATCTGTCAAGTCGGTAACAGTGAAGCTCCGTAGCAAGGCTATTGTCGTGGAAGCGTATTCCCGCAAGCGAGTTGTGTCACCATCGGGATTATCTAGCTCCAGCAATGAGGCGCCTACAGATGTACAAGGCTTCTGAAAAACCAAACGCAGCGTTAACGCACGTCGCCTTCAGGCCGTCGAGCCGCTAAAGACGAAGAATGAGTTCGAAGCAGTTACCGAAGAGGATGCAGCAGAAACATGAGAAGCGACAGAACAACAGCGAAAAACCATCGCCGAAGCGAGAAGTCCGAAACTAGCACCATCTCTGCTACAATACTCTGGCCTGTAACTCTCCCTGCACCATAAGCTCAAGAACGTCGTCGAAGATCACATATTCGAAGTGAAGCCTGCTGGGATAGATCTTTACAAGAATCACCCACGAACGACTAATCACGAGATAGTCGCAGATTTGGTTCTCAGAACAACTTTACGTCCTACACCTTTCCAACTATACCAGCGATGCACCTGAAAACTCGTTTTCCTGAACCTGTTTTCCAACATTGATTCGAAGAACATCCAAAGCGTCCTCAACGAGGCTGGTGCTATCTTTCATGCGGTTGGTGACTCACCTCAAATCTCTGGACACTCGCTTTACGACCTCACTTTTCCTGGTGGTGACCCCGGACATCAATTTCAGTAGGAAGATGTACACCATCACGTACCTTGATGCCTTCCAAGTTATGGTATAAGATCTTCCCTCCAAATGTGGTAACCGTTAGTACTTTAGATGACAAGGGATTAGCCATATAGTGAAACACTGTAGTTGTCCACCTTCCTGCATCACATGCGTCTTCCTCACATAAACGCGGACTACCAGCAGAAGAAAGAAGTACACACGCCAAAATGCTTCAATTGTGAAGCCTCACATGTCACCGGTTACAGGGGCTGTAACACCTTCTAGATCCTTGTCATACAGCAAAGGGACATTACCTTCACCTTTCGCTAGAGTGGTTCAGGTGCACCGGTACGTCGAGAAGTAATCTTCGTGACAGCTATCTCTGCCCAAACGCTTGTTACGTCGCAGCACCAGCTGATATCGACGCCTGTATACCAACGAACCAACTTCAGGAGCTTCTCAGGAACAGTGCACTCCTTCATCCCTACGTCCTATGGACAGCAAGCGCCTCCATTACACCATCACCATAGGCCAAGCAATGGATCTGTATCCAACACATTCTATGTTCACACTGCCACCAATGAAACTTCAGTTCTTTCAGCACTGTCCCATCCTGTGGCAGACAGCGTGTCCTGCGTCAACGACCTCACGAGCCTACTGTTGATGGTTAACACCACCCTTCTGATCCACTTCAGAGAACTGAAACAACTTCTGCAGCAGCTTACTACAGCAGTAAATGAAACAATTGAGGCAACCATCAGGACTTCGCAGGAGCCTCCCCTTGACTTTTAATCATCAACAACTTGTCACCTGTGTGTGAAATGTCAACGTCCTATCCACACAACAGGATGAATTTCGCCAGTTTCTCCGTGAGGAACCAATTAATATCGAATTGATACCAGAAGCACACCTCAAGAAGGGCACCAGGGTCCGTGTCGCTAATTTCTACTTTCAACTCAACGCTGAAAGGCGGTGGCACACCCACTCACCTGTGATTGAGCCTTGAACACCACTTACGGCATTTCCCACCACTTCAGATGCAGGAGGCTATGGGCCAAGTCTTTGACACAGCCAATGTTCGGATCACTTTATAGCTACATACTGACCTCTGCAAGAGCATTTAGAGCCTGCTGATTTCTCTACATTGCTTTCGGTCCCTGAGAATATTTCCATCAGGGGAGATTTTAATACCAAACGTATGGAATGACACTCTCCGGCCACAAATGTCAGCGGCAGGTGAATGTCGCGAGAGGCTTAGCAGCACTGTGCAGTCGACTTTGGAATGCATGCACCAGTGGCATCATATTCTGTAAGCGTCTTCCATACGTGATGTTCGCTAGCAAGGGAGGTGTTGTCTTCCAAACACATTCCCGTTTTGTTTGAACTCGCCACCAACGCTGCCTCTGTCCGCCAGCAGGGTATTATCACTCATGACGTCAGCTGGGATGACTACTGTGTACGCTAGGATGTAACACTGCAACAGTGGCCGGATTCTGCAAGACTGGTTTTACATCGGGTGTTCTCCAAGCGGTCATTGATTCTGCACCTGGCAGAGGTTATGAACAGACCAGGAACAAATCGTGGGCCTGCAGCAAACCTTCAAACTATAGTCGAGAAAAACGAGTCTTCCGCGTTTCACAGTGCACGCGGAAATCACGGCCAAAATACCTATTCAGTCGCCTCCAGTGGGAAATCAAAGTTGTCGTGGAACACCACTGGAACGAAACTTGACCCGACTGAGTTGATGCATTTCGCGTCGAAGATGGCACTGGAGGGAAGTCCAGCGTTTACTGCACAAGCAACATCACACCCCACTGCTGTAGTTCGATGACGTCGTCATCAAAATGACTAACGCTAAAGTCGATATGTGGCTGATGTCTGCACCACTAATTTCACGCTGGTGGAGCGTCCAGTTGATCCTGCCCCCATCTCTGTATTTAGCCATCGGCTCCCACTGTATCTGGCTGTCCACGACACTGATAACCACATGACACCAACTACAGCAGCAGAGGTCCACAGTCAGTTCAGGAGGCTAAATGGGAACAAGGGTGGAGGAGGCGATCTTTAACAACGATCAGATGCTTTGGCAGCTGTCACCACACACTTGTGACAGAACTGCTGCCATCTTCAACACAGTTCTGCAGACGAAGATGTATCCCAATGGTTGGAAATGCGGAGACAGTGACTGTTCCCAAGCTACAGAATGAACAACCATCTCCTCCTGGTTATCGTCCTACGAGCCAGCTTCTGTTGCTATCTAAGGCTTGCTAGTGTCTGTATTTGAAGAGACTGCAAGTGCACTTCGAAGATAAAGAGATTCTCCCCTATGGGTAATCTGGATCGAATACCCCACATCCAGCCAATTCGGAGGAATCGTCAATCGCCATACTTGCGCCGGGGTCCCACGATAATCTTGTCCCGGGGGTTTGTCCTGTGTGTGCTTTTCAGAAGAGATATACTGAGTGCAAGGAACATGCAACTGGCACTATATGCGGACGATACCATGCTCTTAAGCAGAAGCAGAAGTCTTCGTACGCTGCAGCATCAACGTTGACTTGGTGTCGAAGACTTCTTCACCTGGCTGCCACAACTCACCTCCCTGACAGCCTGGTGAAGACACAAGCCACCTTCCTCAGTCGACGACTACCTCCTAACGCCCTCCCACCTCTCAAGGCCGTAGAAATTTCCCGGTGACGGAACAATCAAATACCTGGAACTCAAGTGGCGCCTCCACATCAAGGATGTACGCTGCCAAGCGATGGGGCACTTATACCAACTTCACCTGGTCCTCAACTCTCTGTGTACCTTGCCCCCAGTCTGACTGTATACAGGTCTTTTGTATAGCTGGTCATCGAGTATGTGATCATATGGGGAAATACAGCTGAAAAGTACGTTGGATGTATTCAGTATGTTCTGAACTGGGCTTTAAAGCCCGCTCTCCATCTTCCTTCAGAAACCTCGACATAATTAGTCCAGCAGTTGGCAGGTCTTCAGCACCTTAGTGAACACGTGATGGGGAAGTCGTGACCTTTCTTCGACTGGGCCGAAGCTTCATACAGGGGAGACATTCGGGCGTTGGAGCACAAGCACCACAAGTTCACAAGTATTCCCTGGCATGACTTGCTCTACACCCAGTGCGACTGCAGGTCGGCGGTGTCCTCAAGAGAACAGCACTAATAAACATACGTAACTAAACTGTGTTTCAGACTGAGGCCTGGAGGAACAACCAACCGCTTCAGCCTCTGCCATCAGCAAATCTGCCAGCAATCTTGATTTCGATGTGCTTTTGTACCGTTCTCACTGTACATCGTTATTTTGAGCTCAGGATTCGCTACGACTTCAGTTTTCGCTTTTGGATTTGTTATTCAGTGGAACAGTCTCCGTCTCCCGTTTTTCCTCATGCTGTTTAACTCCTGTCCAGACTCTACGACTTGCTGTTGAAGGCCTAGTTCGGTTGTCTAGTCTCTACGGACACTTTAGTCGTTGTGGTCTTGTCAGAGTCCGTCCACTATACGACGGTGACAGAACTGTTCAGTGGAATTTCCGTGTCTTTCTCAGCTGTCGCTCAACATCTGAAACTGTGTTCAATTCCGCCAGGTCTGGTAACAAAACCAAACACGAACAACACTCGTATAGCGCGCGGAAAGAATGAACACCTATATCTTTCCGTACGAGCTCTGGTTTCCCTTATTTTATCTTGGTAATCGTTCCTCGCTGTGTAGGTTGGTCTCAAAAAAATATTTTCGCGTTCCGAGGAGATAGTTGGTGATTGGAATTTCGTGACAAGATTCCGCCTCAACGAAAAACGCCTTTCTTTTAATGTTGTCCAACCCAAATCCTGTATCATTTCTGTGACACTCTCTCCCATATTTCGCGATAATACAAAACGTGCTGCCTTTCTCTGAACTTTTTCGATGTGCTCCGTCGGTCCTCTCTGGTAAGGATCCCACACCGAGCGAGGTGGCGCAGTGGTTAGCACACTGGACTCGCATTCGGGAGGACGACGGTTCAATCCCGCGTCCGGCCATCCTGATTTAGGTTTTCCGTGATTTCCCTAAAACGCTCCAGGCAAATGCCAGGATGGTTCCTTTGAAAGGGCACGGCCGACTTCCTTCCTCGTCCTACTCTAATCCGATGAGACCGATGACTTCGCAGTTTGGTCTCTTCCCCCAAACAATCCAAAAAGGATCCCACACCGCCCAGCAGCATTCTAAAAGGGGACGGACTTACTAGATCTGTTACATTTTATAAGTTTCCTGCCAATAAAACGCAGCCTTTGGTTAGCCTTCCCTACAACATTTTCTATGTGTTCCTTCCAATTTAAGTTGTTCGTAATTGTAATACCTAGGTATTTAGTTGAATTTACGGCTTTTAGATTTGACTGATTTATCGTATAACCAAAGTTTAACGAGTTCCTTTTATCACTCGTGTGGATGACCTCACACTTTCAGTTATTTAGGGTCAACTGCCACTTTTCGCACCATTCAGATATCTTTTCTAAGTCGTTTTGCAGTTTGTTTTGCTCTTACGATGACTTTATTAGTCGATAAATAGCGTCATCTGCAAACAACCGAAGACGGCTGCTCAGATTGTCTCCAAAATCGTTAATATAGCAAAGGGCCTATAACACTACGTTGGGGAACGCCAGAAATCACTTCTGTTTTACTCGATGACTTTCCGTCAGTTACTACGAACTGTGACCTCTCTGATAGGAAATCAAAAACCCAGTCACATAACTGAGTCGATGTTCCCTAAGCACGCAATTTCACTACGAGCCGCTTGTGTGGTACCGTGTCAAAAGCCTTCTCTCAAATTCCGATTACTTTTTGCTTTCGCGCCACGTCCTCATGCACATCATTCTCATCCGCTGTCCGGTTTGCCACCCGCCAAATAGAGTGTTGTCAGCTGTGGGCTAAATTGCTTCCTTCTTGCCGGCCGAAGTGGCCGTGCGGTTAAAGGCGCTGCAGTCTGGAATCGCAAGACCGCTACCGTCGCAGGTTCGAATCCTGCCTCGGGCATGGATGTTTGTGATGTCCTTAGGTTAGTTAGGTTGAACTAGTTCTAAGTTCTAGGGGACTAATGACCTCAGCAGTTGAGTCCCATAGTGCTCAGAGCCATTTTTTGCTTCCTTCTTGCACAGACGGAGACGAAAATCCTTCCACTGACAAGCACAAAACACGAAGTGCCGCGAACACTCGCGCAACTTCCGATCCAACGGTCAGACAGTTCACGTCAGTGTCTGCAATTACCCTGCAAAGCAAGGTTCTACGAGTTCCATTCAGAAGACAACTTTCCTGCTAAGCAGTCGCTATTTACGCAGTAATAGGACAATCTCGAGCGTCTGCATAATCACATTCACAGTATCATATACTTCCAAGAGACAAAAAAGTTATTCAGATTTCATTGTATAAGGAATAGGACCTCAAGTACCAAGCATCACACTGGGCCAAAGTACTATTTTGTAACGTACTCTTAATAAATATCTTTGGTTATTTCTTATTGGGTTGACACATTTTTGTTGTAGTGCTGCCCTCAGCCAAGTGTTTTGCACAGCGCTTTCCTGCTGCAGTTTAGTCTTTATAATGACAGGGTGGTCTGCCGTCGAAATATCGGCGGTTGTCGACAACTTCACCTGACTGCATTCCCATCAGTTACATGAAGACTGTATATCCTGGAGAACTAGGGTTCAAACGTGCAACGGCGATCCAGTTTCTGGATCAACAGCAGTAAACCATTTTTCTGTTATCGTGGATGTTTGCGCTGAATTAATAGTAGAATTCAGTTACAAACTTCCCAATAACTGATAACAACTCCACATAAACATGAGAAGTTAAATTAGGCTGTACGGTTCCAAAGACCATGTCAGGTCTCAAATATCTGCGATTTATATATGCAGACTGAAGCAATAAATGAAAATTTGTTCGAAGGCCAGGATTAGAAGCTGGATCTCTGCTTACTAGCTAGATGCAGCAATCACTTCCCCACCCTGCCACAGTGGCGTTTCACAACTGCGCGGTCTAACATAGGACGCCTCCACCCTCAATCCAAATTCCCACTTTGAACAGTTGGCTCAGTGGTTGGCGCATCTGCCTCGTGGACAGGAGACCAGATTTGAGATACCAGCCGTGGTACAAAATTTCATTCGTCGCTTCAGTCTGCATATATACATCAGACATCAGAAGGTTAGCAGTAGAAGAGTACTGTATCTGCTAGACTTCAGAGACACGAATAAAGGTCGGCAGAGTCCCAGTTTATCCCCGAAAATGCAGATAAAATACCTTCTCCACCATCAAAATTTTTCGCCGTTTAAAATCCATTGATAATGTGTACTGTATTTCTGATTCTGAATCTGTAAGCTTTATTACAGAAACTATAGTGTATTTATTTCTAACTGCATATAATTCCATGTAATTATATTCAAAATATTGTAAATTACAGGGTAATGACCAAGAGAACTTAATTTAATGTATCGATAGCAATGACGAAATGATAGTAGCTGTGGCGTTGTTTATCTTTGTGTACGGAAAGTCAACGTCGCGCTAAGAGCAGAAAGGAAGCAGAGCAGCTTGTGTCACGGAAGAGTGAGGAAATGTTTGTTGGGCGCTCCCGCAAACGCTACGTGCAGCTATGATCGTGCCAGTGTAGGCACACCTACTTCGTTAACGCGCGAGTACCGAGAGCATGATAGGAGTGGACAGCCGGAGGAAAGCTACAATTCTAACTGTTGTCTGTCCCATAATTATCCGTGGCTCTGGAGACGACTCGTGGTTCTCAAACAGCAGCGGCAACAGTATCGTCTCAGCACTGTCGTCGGCAACATTCTTCGTCGTCCGCACAGCTAGAACATCGTAAGATTGTTAACTGACAAAGTATAACCGATATTGTACATGTATTACCCAGTGGTATTTCTTTCACAATTTTCCACTAACTTTCATGAATAATGACCTGCAATAGCGAAAACATGTAGCGCACCTGTGTTGTCATGGTACCGAGAAATTATTACTTAGCAGGGTCCGTTTCCAAGCAATCACCGAGTGTCGTAAAAATACGAAAATTGATTAACTACTTAGTGCCAATTTCAGTCTAAATTTTACTGCCTCCGTAGCTGTTCATTTGTGAATACCATAACAGAGGCTTAACTAATTTAGAGTTTTGAGTATCAACTTCAGACACTTAAAGTAAAGTAAAATTTCGCTGCAAAACTAAGAACTAAAGATACAGCGCAAATTAAAAGGACGTAATTTCGTTTATAGTATATTCAGCTTAACGAGTGACTTCTGCTGCCTTGGTATGCTGGCTTGTTGTTATATTAAAAATAAAATCAGCTGCTCATTTGCTTAAAGTAAATTCAATGCGGCCTTTCATTAATCAAAAGTAAATTGCTTGACTTTTTCTAAATTTTGCATTACGTAACGCTGAGGTTACTGAAATTAATTTTTTTTTACAGAACTAAGTTTTAGTTACAATTATTTAACCAGTAAATCCATTTAAATTTACAATCAAAATTTAGTATTTCAGAATAAATAACTGCAAACTCAGTGCTTCCTGATTCATTTATTTTCTCGTGAAATGTTGTGGTGTGGAAACGCGTGACAACCTTCTGTTGCCACGCCAGTCAGCATTTGCTGAAATTTCTTTGTCATTGTCCTTCTTAAGATTCTGGAGATTCATTGTCCTAGTAGGCTGGCGACCGTTCAATTATCCCCTTTTTAGCTAATCAGTGTTTTCTTTGTATTATCAGTAATTCTTGTAGTAAACATTACTTGGACCCTTTTCCCCCCTGTGTGATTCGTGAGCCATTATCTTAAATTTCCACCCATTTCAAGACTATCATCAGTGTTTAGATTAGATTTAGAATAGGTTCTTCCCTCAGAAGGGTCTGTCGTACATTTCCCTCTTACTGTCATTATTTTCCTTCGGTAACGATACCCTTACTCACCGTAAAATTTTATTAGGCATACGCGATCACGGTAAATTATATCGCAATCGAATAGGCGGATTATAAAGGGGGAGGTTGCACCAACACGGTTTTTAACCTGGGTGGCTGTGTGACCCGGTTGCATATTCCGTACCTTTGACAGTGCCCTTGTTGCCTCTGCTAGTCTGTTGCGGTCTTGTCCCTTACCGCCAAAGTGTTAGGTTCGCGTCGGCCCAAGGTGCATGGAGTGACGCCGGAAGGCAGTAGCTGCCTGCTGCATGCCCCACACAGTAGCAGCTGTCCGGCCGGCACGCTGATCGCAACACGTCCAGAGGGCAGTGATCCGTGCGCCTTTGTCAGCGCCGCAGCCGCAGCCTCTGCGTCGCCTGCCCAGAGTGGAAGCCACTGCGTGTGTTAGTGGGGGGTGGGCGATGGAAGCTGTTCGCAATGGGTTGGCGTGGCACAGTTAGGCCCTGCGCGTGCCAGTGGCGTTTAATCGATACCGAAATACCTCGTCGCTCCGCAACCGTGGCTCGTTAACGGTCAAAACGCCCAGCATACCACTGTTGGCAGGTAATCGCGCTCTGCGATGTCGCAGGCGTCAGTGAGAGACAGTTAAAGAGGAAATTAAGTAGTGTGTAAGCGTAGAGAGCGATGACCTCAGCAGTTTGGTGCCATAGGAACTTACCACAAATTTCCAATTTTCAAAGGGGAAACTAAATTCCTCATATTGTCCGTAGCTGCTTTACAGCACTCGAGGGTGTTTTTAGTTCTGTTCTTGCAACTACAACAAAATACGCGTCCTTTTTTTTCTTACCAGACGCATATCGCTTTATTGAGGTAAAGCATCATCAGTGGTCAGAAATTAAAGACATTAATGAAGTGAATTGTTTTTAAGATCGAAAAACAGTTCGTTAACAATACGTCGCTTTTTACAGAGGGTGATTTCAGTTTGGTTTCTCGTCTGCATCGGCAAATGCCGTCTGCTAGCACACCGTCGCTTACATTCATGCTTGTAGCCTAAATTTCAGTTGCTCTGTAGAACTATGCGTTTCTCACGTTTTACTCAGTACACTTTTTCGAACAGCACTGTTTTCTGAAACTTCCTGGCAGATTAAAACTGTGTGCCGGACCGAGACTCGAACTCGGGACCTTTGCCTTTCGCGGGCAAGTGCTCCACCGTCTGCGCTACCCAAACACGACTCACGCCCCGTTCTCACGGATTTACTTCCCCCAGTACCTCGTCTCCTACTTTCCACACTTGCCCGCGAAAGGCAAAGGTCCCGAGTTCGAGTCTCGGTCCGGCACACAGTTTTAATCTGCCAGGAAGTTTCATATCAGCGCACACTCCACTGCAGAGTGAAAATCTCATTCAGCACTGTTTTCTGTTTATTAATTCATTTATTTATGCGCTTCTCACGTTTTACGCAGCACAATTTTTCGCACTGCACTGTTTTCTGTTTTAATAAAGTTCGAAAAAGTGTGCTGTGTAAAACGTGAGAAATGCGTAGTTCCGCCAAGCAACTAAAAATTAGGCTACAAGTATCAGTGCCTAACGAAGATGCACTAGCAGACGGCATTTCCCGATGTAGGCGAGAAACGCAGCGTAAATCACCGTAAGTAAATAGCAACATATTGATAACGAACTGTTTTTCAACAGAACGAAAATATCCTCAGAAAGAGGAAATTTCTGTGTTTTCAACAGCTTTGTCCGTAAATATGGTTTCACATCGAAAAAAATACTTGTCGTTTCGCAGGTAAAAATTAAAATAAAAACACTAATTCAACTGTAAAATTTGCTAATGTATGTGAAAACAATCGTGGCATCAACCTCTTAGATCTGAACATCAGTGAAGAAAACGTTTACGCACCTTCAAAGTCCACAGAAAAACAACACCGCTAGAAACAGCTCGTCTTGCCACCCGATGACATAGAAACATGCTGCATACAGATCAGAAGCTAACGAAACCAATAATAAGCCAATGGATGAAAATGCGAAGCATTACGAACTCGGCACGACAGCTGCAGCATATGGCTATAACGACGCTCCTCACACAGAAGAAAAGAAATAATAATAATAAACCTGCTGTGACACAGAAAATAATAAAGAAACTTAATGATTGCATACCATCCACAGGCAACGTCTCCCACAGAATAACATACATTTTCAGATCGTACAATATTAACATTCCTTTCACAACGCACAGCAGCACTTTCTGACATACAACATAAACAGACAGACAGATAAACGCACACAATCAAGTATTTACAAAACAGTATTCCGTACGTAAGCTGAACTCGGAGAGACTTCCAAGAAAGATATAACAAACACATAAATGACTACCACACAAGCAATGATACTAAATCTGCCACAGTCATCCAAATAAAGGACACTGGCCACTGTAGCGTAACTGTGGTATGAATTGGACAGCACTCAAATGGTTTAAATCATACCTAACTGGAAGAGTGCAGCAAGTTGTAATAATTAGTTCACATAATATGCAAAAAAACTAGTGATATCTCAAACTGGGGAACAATCAAGAATGGGGTGCCGCAAGGTTCGGTCTTGGGTCCTCTGCTGTTCTTAATATATATTAATGACTTGCCATGCTATATTCACGAAGATGCAAAGCTGGTACTTTTTGCCGATGATACAAGTATAGCTGTCACACGCAACAGACAAGAATTAACTGGTGAAACTGTAAACGATGTTTTTCAGAAAATTTCATTAAACTTTGACAAAACACATTACTTACACTTCCACACAGTAAATGGAATGAAACCATTAATGAATATAGACATCGATCAGAAACCGGTAGCTATGGCAGAATATTCAAAATTTATAGATGTATGCAGTGATGAGGGGTTGAAATGGAAAAAACACAGTGAAGATCTGCTGAAACGTTTGAGTTCAGCTACTTATGCTATTAGGGTCATTGCAAATTTTAGTGATATACATCTCTGTAAATTACCTTACCACGCCTATTTTCATTCTCTGCTTTCATATGGCATCATATTCTGGGACAACTCATCATTGAGTAAAAGAGTGTTCATTGCACAAAAGTGTGTAATCAGAATAATTGCTGGAGCTCATCCAAGATCATCCTGCAGACACTTATTTAAAGAGCTAAGGATGTTCACTGTGGTCTCACAACATATATATACCATTATGAAATTTATTATTAACAATCCGAACGAATTCAAAAGTAATAGCAGTGTACATGGCTACAACACTAGGAGAAAGGATGATCTGCACTACTCAAGGTTAAATCAAACTTTGGCTGAGAAGGGGTTAAATTATGCTGCCACAAAAGTCTTTGGTCACTTACCTAATAGCATCAAAAGTCTGACAGATACCCATATAGCATTTAAAAGGAAATCAAAAAATTTCATAATGGCAACTCCTTCTACTCATTAGATGAATTTTTGGATGTAGTAAGTGGGTAATTTCCCCAAGCCCCACAAAAAAATATTAAGTGTCATGTAATATTTTGTGTAATGTAATATCTTGTATAGACACCTTTTATTAACCTTACACGTTCCACATCATTAAGAAGTGTGGTATTCATGATCTATGGAAGAAGTACTAATCTAATCTGTGCAGTATTTATCATAATTTTTCTTATACTTCTTGAGAGAAATGTCTCCTATCAATGAAAGCCCTGGATCGGGGGAAGCCATGGCGGCTAGAAAGCGACGTCATACAACATACAAAAGAAACTGTTACACCTGCCTCATACAGTGTAGGGCCCCCGCGAGCGCACAAAACTGCCACAACACGACGTGGAGTGGACTCGGCTAATGCCTGAAGTAGTGCTGGAAGGAAGTGAAACCATGAATCCTGCAGGGCTGTCCATAAATCCGTAAGAGTAAGAGAGGGTGGAGATCTCTTCTGATCGGTGCAAGGCATCCCAAATATACTCAATAATGTTCATGTCTGGGGAGTTTGGTGGGCAGCGGAAGTGTTTAAACTTAGAAAAATTTTCCTCGAGCCCCTCTGTACAATTCTGAACGTATGGGGTGTTGCACTGCCCTGCTGGAATTGCCCGCGTGAATGGGTGCAGATGATCTGACAGGATAGTTACGTACGTGTCACCTGTCAGAGTTGTATCTAGACGTGTCAGGCGTCCCATATAACTCCAACTGCACACACCCCACAGCAACGGAACCTCCACCAGAATGAACAGTTCCCTGCTGACACGCAGGCTCCATAGACTCATGAGGTTGTCTCCATACCCGAACACGTCCATCCACTCGATTCAGTCTGAAACGAGACTCGACCGACCACTGAACAAGTTTCCAGTCATCAACAGTGCTATGTCGCTGTTGACGGGCCCAGCCGGGGGGTAAAGCTTTGTGTCGTGTAGTCATCAAGGGTGCACGAGTGAGTCTTCAGCTCTGAAAGCTGACATCGATGATGTTTCGTTCAATGATTGATGGTCCAACATTGAAATCTGCAGCAATTTGCGAAAGGGTTGCACGTCTGTCACGTTGAACGGTTCTCTTCAGTCGTCGTTGGTCCTGTTCTTGCTAGATCTTTCTCGGCCGCAGCGATATTCGAGATTTGATTGATGTTTTACTGCATTCCTGATGTTCACGGTACACTCGTGAAATTGTCGTACGGGAAAATGCCTACATCATCGCTACTTCGGAGATGCTGCGTGCCATCTCCCCTGCGCTGACTATAACCCCACGTTCAAACTCACTTAAATCTTGATAACCTGCCATTGTAGCAGCAGTAAAGGATCTGAGAACTGCGGCAGACGCTTTTGTCTTATATAGGCGTTGCCGACCGCAGTGCATTATTCTGTTTATATAGCTCTGCATTTGAATACTCATGCCTATACGTGTTTCTTTGACGCTTCAGTTTATTATGTTTAAATGCGAAAATGCCATGCATTAAACGTCAGTAGTTTTAAATTGAATATGTGTTGGCATTTTGTAAATGAAACTGACTCACATTGTCTCATATTCAGTACGTTTCAGTTCACAAAACAAAGTTAATGCAATAAGGAAGGTATCCGCTATGAGTTTTCCTTTCGACAGACGAGGTGACCTTGCGCATATTGATCTATGTAAAGCTTGAGAAAAGATAGTTCTGTCAGACTGACCGAGGGTGTGGTCTCAAATCGCGTTTTGTATTTTCGGTGAGGTTCAGAATTGTGAATTGGTGCCACCAGAGATAATATTCAGAAACGGCAGCAGAGAATGATACTGAAAGGTCGTGTCTATCGTTTAAGATGCGGAATGCAAGGGTTTCCAAACTGTTGTTGATGGTAATGTCGGGTGCGGCATCTGCCGGTGTGGCCTAGTGGTTCTAGGCGCTTCAGTCTGGAACCGCGCGACCGCTACGGTCGCAGGTTCGAATCCTGCCTCGGGCATGGATGTGTGTGATGTCCTTAGGTTAGTTAAGGTCAAGTAGTTCTAAGTCTAGGGGACTGATGACCTCAGATGTTAAGTCCCATAGTGCTCAGAGCCATTTGAATCATTTGAATTCGGGTGCGGCTATGAAGAGCACACTAGTGATCACAGGCCCAATGCCTTGTTTCAATAATGTGCACCCGTATTGAGACGTAAACAAGTCGTTCATCTGCCGCATGATCTCAACAGCAGCATATTCAACGCAAGGAATATCTCACATTTATTTGCAGTCTCACAAGTGTAGAGAGCTCAGTCAATATTGTCAAAAATGTGATGAAGATCTGAACGATAGAGTAACTGAAACTAATGGTTTCAAATTGCTCTTTACCTATACGAGATCCTGTCCCTGCTATTCAAGTGACTTCATGTATTAATCTGAGTACATAAATGTGCTTTTGTGAACTTAACAGTTACGACAATTACTCGTCCTCATAAATATCATAAGAATACATCGCTGAACACTCCCTCAGAGCTAAACAATGGCAAGTGAATTCAATGGTCGCTTTTCTAAATTTAATTTTACTGCAAATACATTTCAATGAAAGGAATGTTCACGACTCATTAGTATTGAAATGATTAATAACGTAATAACATTTTCTCTCACACTGCACATTAATTGTCTGCATCACCAGCGAGTAGTTACGAGTAGGGTAAAGTCAGATTATTCAGCTTGTGCTTGAGTTTGCAGAAAGGTAACGAAAACTTACATATATATGTGTATTTCAGTAAAATTAGAAATATTTTCTTTACGACAAAGAACTGAATCAAAGTTCGAAAATTTATTTAGTTCAAATGTTCAAATGTGTGTAAAATCTTATGGGACTTAACTGCTAAGGTCATCAGTCCCTAAGCTTACACACTACTTAATCTAAATTATCCTAATGACAAACACACACACGCATGCTCAAGGGAGGACTCGAACCTCCGCCGGGACCAGCCGCACAGTCCCTGACTGCAGCGCCTCAGACCGCTCGGCTAATCCCGCGCGGCATTTAATTACTTGCACCTACAGAAACGAATTACATTCACATATTCTTCGGAAACTCTGAATTAAATTTGCTCCTTTAGAGCTGGCGACCAATCTTCATAGTTTTAGTTCGATTGCCATGGAATACCACACGGTAAGTGACCACTGTTTTCGCCGAGCCTCAACGAAGCTGTCAGCAGTTTTATCGGCTGATTGAAGCACAACGCAATGAAGTAATGCGTAAAATAGGCAGTACGTTATTTCGTGTGATGATTAAAAGAGTGCTCTGTCGAAGATCGAACCACCTGATCAGGTCTGTGTTTTTATGATAAAGTTCGATAGTATCACCTGCCTTATCAAATTAGGTTCAAATGGTTCAAATGGCTCTGAGCACTATGGGACTTAACATCTGAGGTCATCAGTCCCCTAGAACTTAGAACTACTTAAACCTAACTAACCTAAGGACATCACACACATCCATGCCCGAGGCAGGATTCGAACCTGCGACCGTAGCAGTCGCGGGGTTCCGGACTGAAGCGCCTAGAACCGCACAGCCACCGCCGCCTATCAAATTAGGAAAACATATTAGGAACACCGGTAAAAATTTCATTACATAATTTGTAGTTAAAAAGGATAAATATATTTGTATTGTTAAGTAAAGAAATACGTATATGCTCTTTTGGGCGAATAACAGAGTAACGGTGATACGTGAGACAGGGCAGGTGGCAGGAAGTTTTCGTGTCGGCGGTAGCGGAAAAAAATAGGTGTACACCAACCGAAAGACAGCACAAGGTAGCTGAATCTGTAAATCTTCCTCCAAGAAATCAGTATTCTCACCTAATACAATCCGAGTAATAGAAGTGACGATAAGCGCACAAGAGCGTAAGCTAACGTGTTATCGTACTTTATACTGATGAACAGTACTATGGAAAAGATAATGTGGATGTGTTCTTGCGTGAAGTTACAATTATAGTCTTGCAGAAAGAAGTTCACGTAGGGAGTTATAGGGATAGACATAAAGAAGCGGCAAACGGTTTAGTCATAACACCTATTCCACGATATAGGGAAAGATCTTCATATAATGTATAAAATGGACAAGGAATGCCGTGTGTAACATTACAAAGAATTACAGATTTTTATTTGTGAGAGAGTAACAGTTTAAATTTTTCCACAGAATTCTCCAGTGTTGAATGCTTATTTTTGAGAAAGCTTGTCGTAACCACATAACCACATCATTTAATACGAGCCATGACATAAAAAGGGCCTATATAGATAAGGTTGCATCTTCTTGTTTGTAATATCTTAGCATTTGAAATTAGTTTGTCTTTTCAATTGAGAGTCTCTGCAGTGACGTAAAAATCTGCATGTGGAAGTGTTAAGTATCGATGTGTTCGTAACCGTGTAAGGAGGTCATGTCCTTTTTGTTTTCACTTGTCAGCGATATGCACGTCAGAGAGAGAGAGAGAGAGAGAGAGAGAGAGCAAGTTACGTTACTGTCAAACAATCTTTGGTCTTACTGTGTCACAGTCTTTGACTTTGCGCATTCTGGTACCTTCTAAGTTGAAGTGTGGTAGGTGATGAGCGTATTCTGTAGTGCTGTGTTGGCTTGTGACGGTATCTGTTGGATGAAGAATGATTGACTGTAATGGACACCAAGTATGAGAAAGATGAATACATTAGAAAGAGAAGAATATATTGATTTTGAATAAAGTTATAATTTTTGAGAAAAAGAAGTTTGAGGCAAGGCTGCAGCACTGCGCAGCCAGGATTGATGATAGACAGATATATAGATGATTGTAGGTAGCTCTCAGGACTGAGAGATTGACCACCCCACTTCCCTGAGTCATGCAATAACATGTTAACTGATTAAGCTGTTCCGTTTTATAGAAATTCTCTGTTAACATTGTACCCTTTCTAAATCATTGTTCAATTTGTTAAGCATAGTACTGTTCAGACCAATGTCACGTGCGTAGATCACGCAAACTTTTGCTCTGCCTTATTTGAATATAGCATATACTTCGTTCTAAAATTGTTGTCTTGAAATATCAGTTCATAGGAATAGTTACTCTCCTACATTTCTCAAAACTGGTCTTTCCCGACGTTCACTTTCACTAGTTTTTTTCCATTCTTTTTTAAATTATTTGTGTTACTATTTTGGGTTGGCTGGGGTTGTTTTGAGGGTGGAGACCAGACAGTGAGGTCATCGGTCTCATCGGATTAGGGAAGGACCGGGAAGAAAGTCGGCCGTGCCCTTTCAGAGGAACCTTCTCTGCATTTTCCTGGAGCAATTTAGGGAACTCACGGAAAACGTAAATCAGGATGGCCGGACGCAGGATTGAACAGTCGTCCTGCCGAATGCGAGTCCAGTGTGCTAACCACTGCGCCTCCTCGCTCGGTGTTGTTATTTTGGATCCATGACTTATTAAACTGATAGTTCGGTAATATTCACACTTGCCAGAAACTGCTTACTTTGGAATTTAAATTATTATATTATCCTTGATGCCTCAGGGTATTTAGCCTGTCTCATAGATCCTGTACATCAGAGAAGAGAGTTTTGTCATGGCTGGCTCTCCCAAGACACATCGTCTACCATTAGGACCTTGTTTCGACTTATGTCTTTCAGTGTTCTGTCGAACACATTACAACGTGTAAGAAAAAAAAACAAGGCTGACAAGCAATACAATTCACTCTCTTAAAAATTTAAAAAAAGTAAACAACTGTTGATACACCATTTCACATGTGGACTGGATTCATCATAATTTTGGGTGACCAATCAATCTTCATCTACATATATAGTTACACTGAAATTGACCACTGCTCTAATGGTTAACAGAAACATTTTAGTCCTAGACACAAGACTCAACAGCGTATTAACACCACCAATTCAAATAAATTTAAATAAGTGCTCCTGAAAAGTTGAATCCATTAACATGGAAGGGAAACTTCATTCATTGTGGCATGTAACTTCATTACTAATTTCAAATCATCTAGTAAACAAGTTACAACAGTTTCCAGCGAATCAAAACAATACAGCCCCCGGGACTAAGCGACGGCAGAATTAACAGTCATCAACTTACAGTAGCCGATAGAAGCACTACCTCTGTAGGGTCATGTAAATCACGTTTATTTGCGCGTCAGCCCATAAAGTACCGCGTCCAACATGTCAGAAATGGCAGCCATAACTGCCCACTCAACACCAGCGAGAGATGCGCTCCAAAATGTCAAGTGTGTACTCCGACCAAGGAGACACGGGGCTGCCTCCGCTGTTCAAGTCTGTCGCCATTTTGTCTACGCTGCCAACAACACTCTATACTCTAATTGACTAACACACGCCGGCCGGCCATAGTGGCCGAGTGGTTCTAGGCACTACAGTCTGGAACCGCACGTCCGCTACGGTCGCAGGTTCGAATCCTCCCTCGGGTATGGATGTGTGTGGTGTCCTTAGGTTAGTTAAGTGTAAGTAGTTCTAAGTTCTAGGGGACTTATGACCTCAGCAGTTGAGTCCCATAGTGCTCAGAGCCATTTGAACCATTTTTTGACACACACACAGCTAACTTCCTCGACACGGTCGATGCCGCGACGCATCACTGTTTACCTACAGGGAGCGTACACCATCGCTGCCGAGCGACTCACAGTGGTAGAGTAGTACCTAAAAACCAAAATCAGTAGCATACCCGACACATTATATTTGAGCATCTTCAAGACGTAATAAAACAGCGATACTTCTTGGAAGAGACACCTTCGATATCAAAAGGTACTGCAGTAAGAGGTTTCGTCGTGCTTCGAAGGAAGGAAAACAGCAAGTGATTGATATTTTCAGCATTCTTCTGATAGTCGCAAAAACGATTATCCTTGACACCTATATCATGTAAGTATGAACGAGCTGAATAGTGATTGCCACACATTCTCGCCGAGGTAGTTCCTAGTTTCTTTCTCGCCTGAAATTTTCGAGTCAAAGGCGCGCTTCTAATTATTGGTTAAATGGTGGGGTGGGACTGAACTTCATGATCGACTAAAAGTCGCTAATACTCTACCCACTCTTCCGTGGCCGCTTCCCACATCAATAACTTGAAATTGGCGTACGACAGACGCCTAAAATTGCATGCCTCTAAGCGAACGCAATAGCAGGCGTCGCGAAAATGTCACATGGAAATGTCCCGAACCAAACAAAGGATACGTGTGATCTCACACCTGATGCACTGACTACACGCAAGGATCTGCGTTCTCGGTCACCATTTCTGTATAATAGTTTGGCAGTAATAAGGCAAGCAACTGCTGCGAAACACGTACTGCGTGGAAACCAAAAATGATTCTCTTATGGTGGCTGAAAATTCCGTGGAGGGCTAACGTTAAGATCGCATGTAACCTGCGACAGTTTCATTACCGCTGAACAATGCAGTGGAAATCAGCGTACGGCATTGAGGGCCGGGAGTTCCCCATTCGGGAAAGTTCGGCCGCCGAGGGCAAGAACTTATTGCATTCGACGCCACATTGGGCGACTTGCGCGTCGGAGTTGGGGATGAAATGATGAGGAGGACAATGCAACACCCCGTCCCTGAGGGGATAAGATCTTCTGCCCCAACCGGGAATCGAACCCGCACTTCGGCGACTTGCGTGTCAACGATAATGTAAGTGATGATGGACACACAACACCCAGTCCGCTGACGAGAATCGAACCCGGGCCCCTTGCGTGGTATGCGGCAACGCTACCGCTGCGCTACGGAGGCGTACAATTAGGAAGAATGAAGGCTGGAAAAAGTAATAACAGTGCAACAACTTTATACCAATTTCCATCGAATAAATCCATGCAGTCATGGACTGTGCGGTTGGTCCCGGCGGAGGTTCGAATCCTCCCTCGGGCATGGGTGTGTGTGTTAGTCCTTAGGATAATTTAGGTTAAGTAGTCTATAAGCTTAGGGACTGATGACCTTAGCAGTTAAGTCCCATAAGATTTCACACACATTTTAAACATTTTTGAATAAATCCAAACGTCTTATTTTGTTACTCGTATTATGAGAGGAACCATATATTTCTGCCATGATTGTTTATGTCTTTATACGTCTACTAATTTCATAGTAAATTCGATACATGTAAGCTTCAGACAAAGTACTATTACTTTCGTCGAACCCTGCCATTATACTGATTTTCACTACTTTTCATGCGCTTGACCACCAGTGCTTGGGAACCGTTGACGTTAAACAACAAAGACACACTCGGCTCTGTAAAGGACAGAAACCAGCGACGTGTATGGAGAACGATTCATACTGTATTCCTAACAAAGGGAGACTCCGCGACTAAGTTTCATTCTACCGAGGTGATAATTAAAACTTTATGACCACTGCTCTTAGGTAGCCCATTACTCATGCAGTCTCGCCGATCCTCAGTGCAGTAGGAATGAATGAGCTGGCTGCCCCATTGTTACTGTGGTGGTTGCTACCATTACTGCGGAGCACAGCAACGCAAATTGCGAATGCAAATGTAACGGCGCCGAGATCGTGATATGAAGGAGGGGCTTCTGAGAAGAGCCAGGGCGTACGTGTCTTATCAGCTGACCCAGTGAGGCTTATCTGGCAAGCGGGCGGTAGGGACTGCTCGGTACTGGTGTGGGAGCCACACACGCCTCATCCGTCAACACTATCTGGCGCGGTATCGGTCGCGGCACAAGTGCGTAGCTTTGCGAGACGGCACGCAGATCGTTAAGGTGCGTATCACGCACATGCAGTGTAGGTCGACACACGGGAGGAACGAAAGCATGCCAAAATATTTCGTGAAGTTTTTAAAGGTGCTGAGCGAAGTTGAATGAGACAGCTGGTACCCAACTTTTCACTCCGTCTTTTCATAATCAGGAGCAAATCCATATTTTTTGTGCTCCGAGAGGAGCATTTTTTCGCTGCTTCCTTTCATTTTCGTGTTACAGCAGGCCTATCACTCATATGAAAATAACGTAATGGGCCAGTAAAATTCTGACAGTTTACTTACCTGAAAATAAAATTACGCAAAACCAATTTTACTCATCAGACATGGTTTTACATGCACAAAAACTTTGCATGGACTTCTGCACTACAAATGTGGCTCCCAGGACCCTTCTGATGATAATGGAGAGACGTTACTGCATATTTGTCCACGCTACGTCATTTTAGGATCTACGTTAGCGCCTCACACCGGAATATACCTGCGTGTTTTACATGTACAAGTAGTGTAACTTTGAACCTCTGTATCATGGGAAAGGACAAAGACGTGAAGAAAATTTTCAAAGCTATTCGACATAGGTATCTTAGGAACATATCGCAAAAGTTTGACCCATGGAGTCCGTGGCCTTGTTTTGGTACCCATAAACCATATTTTCAGGATGTTTCTCAATAACGCATAAAGATTTTTGAAAAGAGGAAGATGGCACTTCTACGAAAATGCCGATAAAATGTACTCTCAAAATTTGAGCAATATTCTGCCGTTACTTGTTTAGATATCTGCTGCTGACGGCGAAAAATGGAGAAAAACTCTTTTTCAGGTTTCTCAGGAACCGCCCATGAACTAAATGATGCCTTCATAAACCATTTAAGGCGCACAGTAGCTCACATCTAATGGAAAAAGAACTAATCGGATTGCCTCATTTGCCTAAGATGAAGGAAATGTGCGATATTCAAACTTTGAACCAGTACTGAAGGATTGCTACAGCAAGACCATCCTTCTGTTGGGTATACAAAAGGTCCCGAGCCCGAGGAATGTCCAAAAGTACTTGACCCTACATTTCTATCGCCGATAGAACCCGAAGTATCAGTCCCGGAAAAATCCCGGTTATATGCGAGGCGTTTTCGAAGATATTGGTAGGCCATAGCATCGAATGCGTACCGATCATACGGTCTCGACGAAACTCGTGACCCCAACATTTCGGAGTTGAGGTCATCATCTTCTGCATCGTATTGGCACAGATTCCTTTGCAATTTTCCTAGGATTCATCGACCATAGTTATCAGCTGTTAGTCGTCTAGACTTTGGTAACCATACCATTCCTGAGTGGTCGCTTCATCTTTTCCCTGATGCATGATGTAGCGTTTAGCTCAACGATGCGCTGGTTCTGGCTGGTGACACTGTCTTATTGCCTACAGTTTTTGATTGGTCTACCATATTCAGGACTGTCATTTATTGACACCTGAGAGGAGAATCAGTAACCCACGCAGTCGCTTACATCCTGAGTAATACTGAAGTGTATGAGTCAGGCTATCTGCAAATATTTTTCCTCTAAAGGTATGGAAAGTTGTGCGAAATGGAGAAAACGTACGACTTCGATGGTATACAGGCTACTAAGATTGCCACTAAGCCAACACGAAATAGAAAAGGAGTTAAGTATTTTAAAACAAGTGGCCGTAGCGAACGGATATACGTGTAAGCAGGTGATGAATATTTATAGGAAGATAAAGAAGAGGCAAATGGAACAAACAGAAGGAAGTCAAGTAGCAGTTAAGAGGAACAACAAGAAAAAATATATAGCTCTCACTTACAATGGAAGAATTGCAGACAAAATAGAAAGATGCTTTCGTAAATGCGACGTTAAAATAGGGTTCCGAACAAATAACACGTTAAAATTGAAGCTCCGGCATAGAATATGTAATAGTAGGAATAAATTTCAGGATTCAGGTGTATATAAAATCAAATGTAATGACTGCTGTAAACAATATATAGGGCAGACTGGTAGGAACTTTGAAACCAGATTCAGGGAGCACACCTACTCTCAAAACAAAACAGCTTTTGGGGCGCATATGGCTGCGACAAAGCACTCAGTCACGAATATTGAAAACAACTTAGACATCCTGCATAGAGCTAATAAGGGACGGTTCCTTAACATTTTAGAAGAGATCGAAATATACACCCACAAAAATAAAGATCCGGATTTAATCCTCAACGAACAAAGCGAATTCAATCATAACACCTATTTTAGCATTTATGATGACCTACTAAGGTGACAACTGTTGCGTATGGAGATCCAGGCCGAGGGATGAGAGATGGTGCGCGGTGGAGAAGCCGGAAGACGCGCGCAACGCCTGGCGTCGTTGACGGGGCCCTCCTGTGCGGCCCTCTTGCCCGCGGCGGTGGACAGCAGACGACTGAGCGGACCGCGGCACAACACCAAAATGTCGGTAACTACGGAAGCAGACCGTAGAAGAAAACAAGTTCACACCAGCACCATAGATATATAAAGCGCCCTATGCCTTTTAGATTGTATAAAAATGATAATTTTACTGTTTTTTAATCCTGACAAGTACAGATTTTAGCTTTGACATCTACATATTTTAATTAAATATTTTTAATATAAAAAAGATCTACTGAATACAGTATGTGCAAATGGAATGTACCAGACGCCACCTGTCGGTAATAGTGTTATAATTAATATAAATGACGTGCACTCTGCCAATCACTTTTATGTGACGTAGCATGTGAAAGTTGCAGGATTTGGACGGGTTACTCCTGTAACTGAAATATCAAGTATGTTGTGGTACATTTGATGTTGATTAGATAGGATGAAAAAGATTTGCTTTCGTGAAATAGTATATTAGTTTAATTATTTTTACAGATATGAAGATGGTTCTGAATGAACCGAAACCGGTCATATGAATAATAAAAAAATTTGCAATCAAGACGGATTTTAAGTAACATTATAAAATCACTGATTGCTGTTATCCCATAAGACATTATGTCTGTTTTTGCAAACTTCGTACGAGGTTGCAAACTAACACAAAGCGACATATTCTTCAACGTCGAGAGCCAATATAGACAGAGAGTGGCTAATCACGACGTTGTAGCTGATTGGCTGACAGCTTAGGATGTGATGTTTTTACCAATCAGAAAACCGGTTTCGACCACTACTGTGCTCATCTTCAGACCATTGAGTAGGAACCTCTTTGTGCTGGAGAAAGAGGTTCCTACTCAATGGTCTGAAGATGACCACAGTAGTGGTCGAAACCGGTCACCTTATTAAATAAATCGTGATCAAGGCTGTTTCAATAGTAAATATTTCTAACACATTGATCACTGTCACTCCCATAATGTATTCAAAAGTAATTCATTCCCTTAAATGGCACAAAATTCATATTTTACATCTACAGATTTATTTATTCCTGTTCAATAATTCATCTATGATATATAGGGAGTTGTCAATGAGATATAATTTTAATTCATTTTCGAAACTATTACTGCTGCCGGTCAGCTATTTTATTTCAACTGGTAAATTATCGAAAAGTATTACAGCAGAATATTTTACCCCTTTCTGTGCCAAAGATAGGTTAAGTAGAGAATAGTACATGTCTTTCTCCCTTCAGGTGTCAGAATCATGAATGTCACTGTTGTTTTTAAGCTGGTCCTTGTTGTTGTGAAGAAATTTCATTACTGAGTAAATGTACTGTGAGGCTGTTGTGAGAATTCTTAACAGATGCCTACAAGACGTGCGACTATGAGCTCCACACATTATTCTAATCACTTTCTTTTGGGCAGTGAATGCTTTTTGTCTAAGTGTTCAGTTACCCCAAAATATTATTCCGTATGACGTCAGATAGTGAAAGTATGTTAGCTTACTAATTTCCCAATCCTCAAAAATCGCAGTTATTCTAATTGCCAAACTTTCTGAATCTAGTCGCTTTAGGAGATCCAAAATATGAATTTTCCATTAAGATTCTCATTTATATGTACTTCCGATATCTTAGTATGCTCTATCCTGGCTACTGACTTCTGTTGATGTGTTACATTTATTGAAGGAACTGTACTCCTTGCAGTAGAAAATTGGTCAAACAAAGGCATTCGGTCAGGAAATCGCGATCCGTCGAAGGTTGGTCACAATAAGCACACAAAGTGTTGGGGGATCTCCACTTAACAAATGGCGTTGGCTAAAGCGGCAGTGCCCTATACGTGATCTAACTAAAATGATCTCCTCGTCGCGAGAGAGGCCAGAGGAGGTCGGCCAAGCTGGTGGGAGAGATTTAATTCCCCAGAGCTTGTTCCCATGATGGGACAGCTTCTTTGTCTTCGACCGTCAGAGGAAGACACGCCTTTATTTTACATCTGCAGAAATGGAGGACGTCGTCCTAGAGCTGACCATCTTATAAATTGCGGGAATGAACTTCGCTGCTGCCAACCTCTGCACCTGACTTTTAAAACGATGCAATCATGAGCGGCATTTGCGTGCTCGGTGACGAGGAAACCCCGAACTCGTTTGGTTCGAATTATTCTTGCTTCACTAAATTAACTCATTCAGTCAACTAACTGAAGTCCTCATGTGCGTGCTTGTATGTACATTTCTAGATTTTTCTTTAGTCGATTGATACATTAAGCTATCATTGCGGCTTTACATGTCTCATTTCACGTACAGTTCTAGCCGCCTCTTCCAAGGGATTATCGGGTACCTTTTATAAGTCATTTGAACCATTGTGCGCTTTATAACTATTTGTTTTGCCTTTGCAATGACTGGAACCTAGTTGATGCATCTTAGTAATAAACAGGATTTTATTGTGACTTATGTTTTTATTTTACAGTTCGATGAAACGCCTTTATCATTATTACATCACATTACACTGGTATTTGTTCCATAAGATCATGAATACGACATCCCGCAATAATGTGGAACGTAAAGTTCATCTTTTGAGTTGAAGGAATTATCAGTGAGAAGCTCTTTCAATTTGTTTTTAAATGCTGGTTATTCGGTAGTCAGTGGTGAGCTGGTAAATTTTCTTCAGCAACTTTCTGTTGTTGATAGTGCTTCAGGAACCTCTTACGTGAACAAAGGCAATCTGTTCTCAATGTGTGAACGAGGTTCAAAATTTGACTACAGCACGAATTTGAAGATTGAGAACCAAATTTTTCAGAAATACACTTTCCTTCGATTGTGCTATTAAAACCGTTAAGAATAAGGAGCTCGAAGGTCCGGAGACAGTGGCTCAAGAATGATATTGGTTAAAAGCTTTTAGGGTCGTTTGCCTCCTTACCAGGCTTAAACAGTGCCTAAATAATCACCAACGAAGGGAGGCAATGCGGGAGGAGCGTTACAACCGGAAATTACACCATGTGTCAGTCACGCTGAGAATGCCTGAAACACAAATAATACGTTCTACAATTGTTCAATACAGCAGTGGTACACCTCCGAACATCGTATTAAATGAGACCTTACTCAAGCCTTACTACGATCTCCCAAGATATTCCATGGGAATTTAGAGCGCCCAATTACTCAGGCAGAAAAATCATACATAATAACGTTAAATTAAATTAGTGTCCTATTTGAATCTTGTCGAACGACGTAGTACCTGACAGCGAAGAGGTCCGTTTCCAAACCTCCAAATCTTCGTTGCTATAAATTCACCCGTTCCCGCAGCAGCAGAGCAGATAAACGATGTGGGAAGAAAAAAGTTGGTCCGCAGCTCGTGATCGTGCGTTAGCGTTCTCGCTTCCCGCGCCCGGGTTCCCGGGTTCGATTCCCGGCGGGGTCAGGGATTTTCTCTGCCTCGTGATGACTGGGTGTTGTGTGATGTCCTTAGGTTAGTTAGGTTTAAGTAAGTCTAAGTTCTAGGGGACTGATGACCATAGGTGTTAAGTCCCATAGTGCTCAGAGCTATTTTTTTTAAAAAAAAAAAAAAGTTGATAACATGGTGGTGAGTCAAACCGCGATAAATTTTCCCAATGCTCCGTTGAAGACCTAAAACGCCAATCAGCGTTTTCCAGAAGTGTTTGAACGTGTGTAACAGTGCGGTTTTGTTCCATTTAGTCGCTGCTGTGTCCTTCTGAGGCTGTTGTCTTTTGAAGAAAAAAATTTAGAACATTATCTGTAAAAATCTTATATGAAAAAGAAACAGGGTTTGAATTTTCAATTTCTATGTACTTTAGCACTGTTTGTTTTTGTTCTTTTGCTCTTTGTTCTTCTACGAAAAACATATTGCCTTTAGATTTCAGTATTAACAACATTGCACCTGACTGTATCACGTTTCACCAGTGTTACTTCTGTGTGTAGTGAACAAGTTAATTTAAGACATTAACATGCATTTAAGGCACAAACTTTGAACACATAGAAACACAGCGTAATTTTCGTGCGTTTATTTATAAATCACTTTATTAAAAACTCAACTTACAAAAACTAGGATGTGGGTTGTGAAATGAATGTACAAACAGTTTCGTGAATTCGTCGAAAGGAGCTACACACGGTACGCCAAAGTTGTTGTTATTGTTAAAACATAGCAGCACAATCTAACATAACAGTCGAGACGCTCCGTCTGCATTTTGTTGCCCTCAGCTGTAGCAGCGCCCCAAGTGGCCAGCAAGTAACACTTCTGAATACGACATCGCATGAGTGCGAATTCTAAAGTTTATATTGATTTGAAACATAGTTTTTACAACAGGGAGTGTATGTGATACCATAAAAATCGACTATAACTAAAAAAATGCACCACATTGTGACTATTGAGTTTCCTAAGGATCCTGGGAAATACGAAACGATGGATTACAGGACAGTTTATTAACTATTCTCTTGTAACATACACATTTACTGAATAAAGTCGTTTTCCTCTAATAAAAAAAAAAAATTGCTAGAACACCTCAGAGTTTTGTTCGCTAAACTCTTTCAGGCAAATCAATGGATGCGGAACGTAGGAAAATTATATAGAATGTAATACCTATACTTTTGACGTATCAAATAACCCACCACAACTGTAGCTTAAGGAAAAACCACACAGACGTGATAATAAAGCAATAAAACTGTTTCCATATACAGGAGAAACCAATTCCACAACTGTTGTTAAATCTGATCCACAAACGGCAAGAATCTGCAACACATTCGCTTTTAAAGCAAAAGTTATTACGTTTACAAAAATATACGTCTATTAGAAAGTTGAATGAAGTGTACGAAAGGACTAATCATTGGACTTCATAAAAAATTTTAATTCTTAAGTGAAGTCCTTAACATAATAACAACAGACAACAGAAATATATGCTTCTCTTGCATGAAATGCATCTACATTTCCTTGCTTTTAGAGGTGGTGGTGGTGGTTAATGTTTAACGTCCCGTCGACAACGAGGTCATTAGAGACGGAGCGCAAGCTCGGGTTAGGGAAGGATTGGGATGGAAATCGGCCGTGCCCTTTTAAAGGAACCATCCCGGCATTTGCCTGAAACGATTTAGGGAAATCACGGAAAACCTAAATCAGGATGGCTGGTGACGGGATTGAACCGTCGTCCTCCCGAATGCGAGTCCAGTGTGCTAACCACTGCGCCACCTCGCTCGGTGCTTTTGGAGGAATAAGCTGCAAATGTAGACGTAGTCGAAAGTATATATTCGTGAATGAGTTGTAGCTTATACCATTGAACCGTTGTGATTCAGCTCTTTTTACATTAGTTATCGATAATTCATGCCCCTTGGTAACTTACTAACGCAAGGAACATAAAAATATAGCGATTCCGTTAATTAAGTAGAAAATAATTAAAAACTAATATTATCCATACAACGTATGTGCTTTCTCGCAGTTTGGAGTGCTAGTGTATTTAGCCGTCACGTAGTACCAATTATCGCACTAGAGTGTCTCGTAACTGCATTCATTAGACTGAGGGTTCAAATGGCTCTGAGCACTATGGGACCTAACATCTGTGGTCATTAGTCCCCTAGAACTTAGAACTACTTAAACCTAACTAACCTAAGGACATCACACACATCCATGCCCGAGGCAGGATTCGAACCTGCGACCGTAGCGGTCGCTCGGTTCCAGACTGTAGCGCCTAGAACCGCACGGCCACTCCGGCCAGCTGTGAACCATCCAGCTGTCGTCAATGCTTTCTTTCGTTTTGATTTCAGTTTCTCAGTTTTGTGCACGTAAAAATAAAATATTATTACCGCGTGTACTTAAAAAAGTTCTGTTGTTAACGCCGCGTTCAGTGTCAGATGCTCACGATCAGTTTTCCAAACTGAAGAGTAATTAAACAGCAAATGCCCGATGTCTGTGTTAACAAATTAGCAGCATTAGCGTAGGTGATTCAATTGTCAGATTTACGCAGTAAGTAGCACATAAAATTCATGTTTAACTATCCATATGTGGATAAGAATTTAAAGTGTAGCAAACTTTGACTGTTCATCTAAAGCAATGATCTTCAGGTAATTTAAGAAGTATATGCATCCCATCATCCCATGGCAAGACGGATATGAGCTGTGGCATGTTAGTTTAAATACACACATATCTGTACATTCGTCTTTGATTAACTGTAGTTCCAGTCCTTTCATGAATCACTTACCTCACAAAAATCTTCGTTACTCGAACTACTGCAATACAACGAGCGCGAATACAGCCAGATAAATAAAAGATTCTAACTACTGAAGTCACTAACTACTGATAGGCATAGTTAGGAAATGAAAGATTTTGATAGAGAACAAACAATGTATTTACCTCAATAATCTTCAAAAGTCATCATATATATATATATATATATATATATATATATATATATATTAGTTCATGAATCCAATATTACAAATTTACTCTTTCTGATGGACGCACGTCCAGATCGTCCGCTCTCAAAATTCTGCCATCTCTCTCCCCACATCCACCACTGCTGGCGGCTCACCTCCAACTGCGCAACGCTACGCGCTATTCGCATCCAACTGCCCAACACTAGAATAGAGAATATTCTATGAATGCCAACCAGCCACAGACTGCACACAGCACAGCCAGTGATTTTCATACAGAGCGCTACGTGACGTTACCAACATAAAAACCTAAGCAGCCTACTTACAAGTGTTCCAAGAAAAGTCTTTGATTGGACAGTACAGTAAGGTGTGAGAGCTGGTGATGATGTTTGGGAGACGGGTGGTGAACGTGGTGGTAAGTTGCAATGATACCAAACTGCTGAGATGATCGATCCTTAGACTTACGCCCTATTTAATCTACCATAAACTAACTGACGCTAAGGACAACACACATGCACACCCATGCCCGAGGGAGGGCTCGAACCTCCGACAGGGGGAGCCGCGCGAACCATGGCGAGGCGCCCAATACCGCGCGGCTGCCCCTGTCAGAGATTCGAGTCCTGCCTTGGGCATGGGTGTGCGTGTGTGTTGTCCTTAGCTTCAGTTAGTTTATGTTAGATTAAGTAGTGTATAAGTCTAGGGATCAATGATCTCAGCAGTTTAGTCCCACAGGAACTTACCACCAAATACCACCACAGTGCGGCTACCCCCGCGGCGATAGGGGAGGAGGTGGTGCGACAAACAGCAAGGGGGAGATGGAGAGAGGGTACTAGCTAAGGTATTATAGCACTCATATGTAATGGTCTAAGAAAGGGTGGGAAACACTGCTCTAGTGGGACGCCAAGTGCGACACTGCTCTCAGAACGGTGCGTGCTGCAGCTGCTGCACAACGGCCACGGCCCCGGCCACTGTGCCACCCTGCCGCCACTGACCTTGTTGCCGTGCGTGAGCTCGTAGCCGCCGGGTTTGCACTCGTGCGAGCGCACGATGAACTGCAGCTTGTGCTTCTGCAGGAACTTGTCCGTGACGTCGGGGCCGAAGTAGGTGCCGGCGCCGCGCAGTGAGTTGGGCACGCAGCCCTCCGCCGGCTGCGGGTCGCTCCACAGGATGTCGAACACCTGTCCAACCAGAAGAGGCGCTCGCTGAGGAACTGCATTCCAGTGCAAGGACGCTGAACAGGTCGATATGTCTACACGGGAATAGGCACTTAGCAGAATCGTCATGATAGGTCTCAGTTATACAGTTACATCTGCATCTAGATGTACATTAATTATCGGCAAGTCACTTTATGGCATTAGGCAGACGCCACTTCGCGTATAACTGTCGCTCTCTATCTTTCTTACTCCAGTCTCGAGTGATGCGCGCCAAGGACGATTGTTGGTAACCCCCTGTGTCAGTTCAACCCCCCCTCCCCCTTCAATTTTTCCATCATGGCATTTTCGCGAAATATACGTGGTAGGGAGCAATATAGTGGTTGATTCTTTTAAGAACGTACGATATCAGGATTTTACCACATCTCTCTTGAAGCTACTGAAGTTCGATAAACATTTCCGCCTTTCGCGGCTGCTAAGCGGACCAATGAGGAACTACTCTGCTCTTCTTTGGCTCTTTTGCATTTCTTCTGTCATATCTGTTAACAGTAGCGGACAAACGCTACATATTCATGCAACATATTATGTAAATTGAGATTATTTATTTCGTTATTTATTTAAAAAGTAAAGACCTACTTCCTGTTGTTATATGGTTGTTGTTGTTTTTGTGGTCTTCAGTCAAGAGACTGGTCTGATGCAAATCTCCATCCTATTCTATCCTGTGCAAGCCTCTTCATCTCAAAGTACCTACTGCAACCTACATCGTTCTAAATCTGTTTAGTGTATTCATCTCTTGGCCTCCCTCTGCGATTTTTACCCTCCACACTGCCCTCCAATACTTAATTCGTGATCCCTTGATGCCTCAGAATATGCCCTACCAATAGATAAATTCTTCTAGTCAAGTTGTGCCACAAACTCCTCTTCTCTCCAATTCTATTCAATACCTTCTCATTAGTTATGTGATCTACCTATATAATCTTCAACATTCTTCTGTAGCACCACATTTCGAAAGCTTCTATTCTCTTTTTCTCTAAACTATTTATCGTCCATGTTTCACTTCCATACATGGCTACACTCCATACAAATACTTCCAGAAACGACTTCCTAACACTTAAATCTATACTTGATGTTAACAAATTTCTCTTCTTCAGAAATGCTTTCCTTGCCATTGCCAGTCTACATTTTATATCCTCTCTACCTCGACCATCATCAGTTATTTTGCTCCCCAAATAGCAAAACTCCTTTACTACTTTAAGTGTCTCATTTCCTAATCTAATTCCCTCAACATCACCCGATTTTTTTCGACTACATTACATTATTCTCGTTTTGCTTTTGTTGATGGTAATCTTATATCCTCCTTTCAAGACCATGCCAATTCCGTTCAGCTACTCTTCCAGGTCGTTTGCTGTCCCTGACAGAATTACAATGTCATCTGCGAACCTCAAAGTTTTTCATTTCTTCTCCATGGAATTTAATTCCTACTCAAAATTTTTCTTTTGTTTCCTTTACTGCTTGCTCAATACACAGATTTAATAACATCCGGAAGAGGCTAGTACCCTGTCTCACTCCCTTACCAACCACTGCTTCGCTTTCATATCCCTCGACTCTTATAACTGCCATCTCGTTTCTGTACAAATTGTAAACAGCCTTCCGCTCCCTGTATTTTACTCCTGCCACCTTGAGAATTTGAAAGAGAGTATTCCAGTCAACATTGTCAAAAGTTTTCTCTAAGTCTACAAATGCTAGAAACTGTTATATAGTATATATTTTATATATGCACATATATAATAGTATATATGTTACATAGTATATCGTACATTTGTGATTTTCGATTCCATATCATACAAATTCAGTTTTATTACTCGTACATTGTGTTTTGAAAATTTAACAAAAGCAGAAAATAAAAAGTAAGTGCAAATATATATAAACAATTTTATTTACACTTTTAGCTAACTTAGATAACGATATAAACATAATAATATTGTGGCTAGGGCCTCCCGTCCGGTAGACCGTTCGCCTGGTGCAGGTCTTTCGATCTGACGCCACTTCGGCGACCTGCGCGTCGATGGGGATGAAATGATGATGACTGGGACAACACAACACCCAGTCCCTGAGCGGAGAAAATCGGCGACCCATCCGGGAATCGAACCTGGGCCCTTAGGATTGACAGTCTGTCACGCTGACCACTCAGCTATCGGGGGCGATTATAAATAACACACAGAATAGGTTGTGGATGCATTTTAAGTTAAAATTAAAAGTGCATTTAATGGAAGAAACAAGAGGTGCCAATTTGATTTAGATATGATGTGACAGTTCTTCTCTTTATACCTTCTATGTGTGTGGTTGCATATGTTACATATGTTTTCTTGACTGTGGCAATAATTAATAATGTGTTGATTAATTAGGTTTTAATGTGCTTCCGAAATTAAGACTGCAGTGGAGATTGGGAGTTGATTTACAGTGTCATAGTCAGAGGCATCAGGTGCAGGGCTCGGTAAAACTTCAAGCCAGTCACACCTGATGCAGCGAAAGAAGAAATATCACATCTTAATATGCTCTAACAACCAACTACACAGATAGTTACAGTTTTAGACTGATTCGATTTAGTGTTGGAGAACCATAGCTCATCTTTACTATGTTTGTATGTTTATCTCGTCTTCACTTCCTTTGTGTGATATATAGCATTCGGTTCAGTGTCTGTGTTTGTATCATGGCGTTTTCTAAAAAAATGTTTCAAATTGCTCTTAGCACTATGGGACTTAATATCTGATGTCATCAATTCCCTAGAACTTAGAACTACTTAAACCTAACTAACCTAAGGAAGCTTGAACGTGGTAGGGAAACTAGAAAATCTGAAATGGGAAATGCAAAGGCTCGATCTAGATATAATAGGGGTCAGTGAAGTGAAGTGGAAGGAAGACAAGGATTTCTGGTCAGATGAGTATCTGGTAATATCAACAGCAGCAGAAAATGGTATAACAGGTGTAGGATGCGTTATGAATAGGAAGGTAGGGCAGAGGGTGTGTTACTGCGAACAGTTCAGTGACCGGGTTGTTCTAATCAGAATCGTCAGCAGACCAACACCGACAACGATAGTTTAGGTATACATGCCGACGTCGCAAGCTGAAGATCAACAGATAGAGAAAATGTATGAGGATATTGAAAGGGTAATGCAGTATGTAAAGCGGGACGAAAATCTAATAGTCATGGGCGACTGGAATGCAGTTGTAGGGGAAGGAGTAGAAGAAAAGGTTACAGGAGAATGTGGGCTTGGGGCGAGGTATGAAAGAGGAGAAAGACTAATTGAGTTCTGTAACAAGTTTCAGCTAGTAATAGCGAATACCCTGTTCCAGAATCACAAGAGGAGGAGGTATACTTGGAAAAGGCCGGGAGATACGGGAAGATTTCAATTAGATTACATCATGGTCAGAAAGAGATTACGAAATCAGATACTGGATTGTAAGGCGTACCGAGGATCAGATACAGACTCAGATCACAATATAGTAGTGATGAAGAGTAGGCTGAAGTTCAAGACATTAGTCAGGGAGAATCAATACGCAAAGAAGTGGGATACGGAAGTACTAAGGAATGACGAGATACGTTTGAAGTTCTCTAACGCTATAGATACAGCAATAAGGAATAGCGCAGTAGGCAGTACAGTTGAAGAGGAATGGACATCTCTCAAAAGGGCCATCACAGAAGTTGGGAAGGAAAACATAGGTACAAAGAAGGTAGCTGCGAAGGAACCATGGGTAACAGAAGAAATGCACTCCTGGAAATTGAAATAAGAACACCGTGAATTCATTGTCCCAGGAAGGGGAAACTTTATTGACACATTCCTGGGGTCAGATACATCACATGATCACACTGACAGAACCACAGGCACATAGACACAGGCAACAGAGCATGCACAATGTCGGCACTAGTACAGTGTATATCCACCTTTCGCAGCAATGCAGGCTGCTATTCTCCCATAGAGACGATCGTAGAGATGCTGGATGTAGTCCTGTGGAACGGCTTGCCATGCCATTTCCACCTGGCGCCTCAGTTGGACCAGCGTTCGTGCTGGACGTGCAGACCGCGTGAGACGACGCTTCATCCAGTCCCAAACATGCTCAATGGGGGTCAGATCCGGAGATCTTGCTGGCCAGGGTAGTTGACTTACACCTTCTAGAGCACGTTGGGTGGCACGGGATACATGCGGACGTGCATTGTCCTGTTGGAACAGCAAGTTCCCTTGCCGGTCTAGGAATGGTAGAACGATGGGTTCGATGACGGTTTGGATGTACCGTGCACTATTCAGTGTCCCCTCGACGATCACCAGTGGTGTACGGCCAGTGTAGGAGATCGCTCCCCACACCATGATGCCGGGTGTTGGCCCTGTGTTCCTCGGTCGTATGCAGTCCTGATTGTGGCGCTCACCTGCACGGCGCCAAACACGCATACGACCATCATTGTCACCAAGGCAGAAGCGACTCTCATCGCTGAAGACGACACGTCTCCATTCGTCCCTCCATTCACGCCTGTCGCGACACCACTGGAGGCGGGCTGCAGGATGTGAGCGGAAGACGGCCTAACGGTGTGCGGGACCGTAGCCCAGCTTCATGGAGACGGTTGCGAATGGTCCTCGCCGATACCCCAGGAGCAACAGTGTCCCTAATTTGCTGGGAAGTGGCGGTGCGGTCCCCTACGGCACTGCGTAGGATCCTACGGTCTTGGCGTGCATCCGTGCGTCGCTGCGGTCCGGTCCCAGGTCGACGGGCACGTGCACCTTCCGCCGACCACTGGCGACAACATCGATGTACTGTGGAGACCTCACGCCCCACGTGTTGAGCAATTCGGTGGTATGTCCACCCGGCTTCCCGCATGCCCACTATACGCCCTCGCTCAAAGTCCGTCAACTGCACATACGGTTCACGTCCACGCTGTCGCGGCATGCTACCAGTGTTAAAGACTGCGATGGAGCTCCGTATGCCACGGCAAACTGGCTGACACTGACGGCGGCGGTGCACAAATGCTGCGCAGCTAGCGCCATTCGACGGCCAACACCGTGGTTCCTGGTGTGTCCGCTGTGCCGTGCGTGTGATCATTGCTTGTACAGCCCTCTCGCAGTGTCCGGAGCAAGTATGGTGGGTCTGACACACCGGTGTCAACGTGTTCTTTTTCCATTTCCAGGAGTGTACTTCAGTTGATTGATGAAAGGAGGGAGTACAAACATGTTGCGGGAAAATCAGGAATACAGAAATACAAGTCGCTGAGGAATGAAATAAATAGGAAGTGCAGGGAAGCTAAGACGAAATGGCTGCAGGAAAAATGTGAAGACATCGAAAAAGATATGATTGTCGGAAGGACAGATTCAGCATACAGGAAAGTCAAAACAACCTTTGGTGACATTAAAAGCAACGGTGGTAACATTAAGAGTGCAACGGGAATTCCACTGTTAAATATAGAGGAGAGAGCGGATAGGTGGAAAGAATACATTGAAAGCCTCTATGAGGGTGAAGATTTCTCTGATGTGATAGAAGAAGAAACAGGAGTCGATTTAGAAGAGATAGGGGATCCAGTATTAGAATCGGAAATTAAAAGAGCTTTGGAGGACTTACGGTCAAATAAGGCAGAAGGGATATATAACATTCCATCAGAATTTCTAAAATCATTGGGGGAAGTGGCAACAAAACGACTATTCACGTTGGTGTGTAGAATATATGAGTCTGGCGACATACCATCTGACTTTCGGAAAAGCATCATCCACACAATTCCGAAGACGGCAAGAGCTGACAAGTGCGAGAATTATCGCACAATCAGCTTAACAGCTCATGCATCGAAGCTGCTTACAAGAATAATATACAGAAAAATGGAAAAGAAAATTGAGAATGCGGTAGGTGACGGTCAGTTTGGCTTTAGGAAAAGTAAAGGGACGAGAGAGGCAGTTCTGACGTTACGGCTAATAATGGAAGCAAGGCTAATGTAAAATCAAGACACGTTCATAGGATTTGTCGACCTGGAAAAAGCGTTCGACAATTTAAAATGGTGCAAGCTGTTGGAGATTCTGAAAAAAGTAGGCGTAAGCTGTAGGGAGAGACGGGTCATATACAATATGTACAACAACCAAGAGGGAATAATAACAGTGGACGATCAAGAACGAAGTGCTCGTATTAAGAAGGGTGTAAGACAAGGCTGTAGCCTTTCGCCCCTACTCTTCAATCTGTACATCGAGGAAGCAATGATGGAAATTAAAGAAAGGTTCACGAGTCGAATTAAAATACAAGGTGATAAGATATGAATGACACAATTCGCTGATGACATTGCTATCCTGAGTGAAAGTGAAGAAGAATTAAATGATCTGCTGAACGGAATGAACAGTCTAATGAGACACAGTATGGTTTGAGAGTAAATCGGAGAAAGACGAAGGTAATGAGAAGTAGTATAAATGAGAACAGCGAGAAACTTAACATCAGGATTGATGGTCACGAAGTCAATGAAGTTAAAGAATTCTGCTACCTAGGCAGTAAAATAACCAATGACGGACGGAGCAAGGAGGACATCAAAAGCAGACTCGCTATGGCAAAAAAGGCATTTCTGGCCAGGAGAAGTCTACTAATATCAAATACCGGCCTTAATTTGAGGAAGAAATTTCTGAGGATGTACGTCTAGAGTACAGCATTGTATGGTAGTGAAACATGGACTGTGGGAAAACCGGAACAGAAGAGAATCGAAGCATTTGAGATGTGGTGCTATAGATGAATGTTGAAAATTTGGGGGACTGATGAGGTAAGGAATAAGGAGGTTCTACGCAGAATCGGAGAGGAAAGGAATCTGTGCAAAACACTGATAAGGAGAAGGGACAGGATGATAGGACGTCTGCTAAGACATGAGAGAATGACTTCCATGGTACTAGAGGGAGTTGTAGGGGGCAAGAACTGTAGAGGAAGACAGAGATTGGAATACGTCAAGAAAATAATTGAGGACGTAGGTTGCAAGAGCTACTCTGAGATGAAGAGGTTAGCACACAGGAAAGGAATTCGTGGCGGGCCGCATCAAACCAGTCAGTAGACTGATGACAAAAAAAAAAAAAAAAAAAAACCTAAGGACATCACACACATCCATGCCCGAGGCAGGATTCGAACCTGCGACCTTAGCGGTCGGTCGCGTGGATCCAGACTGAAGCGCGTAGAACCGCTCGGCCAGTGCGGTCGGCTGGCGTTTACTATGTACTGCTGATCTGTCAGATGTGGAGCTTGTCTTCCTAAAGCCTATGGTCTCTCCTGTTTATATGACGCATTTAGTGCTCGTGATCCTTTTTGTCTGCGATGTCGTTTATAGAGTTCCAGTCATCTTGTCTGCGTATTAACTATCCTATGTCCTGGCTTCCTAAACTTGGTCTTTATGCCCTAGCACACAGCAGGTGACCAGTATGTGTTCACGTGTGCCATCTACACCATAGGTACAAGTGCGAGTCTGTTTTAGGCCAAACCTGTGGAGATGCACAGGATACGGGCCTTGGCCAGTGAGAAAGTGCGCCATGCCACTTGTTGGATTTGTCTACTTCAAATTCATCTGCTCTCGGATACTGGAGACGAAAGCATAGACCCATCTTCCCTTATTAGTTGTGCCGCGTTCTGTATGCCATGTATCGGTTCTCCGTTTGTTTCATGTCCGTTTGTCGTTTATCTCTGGTCCACTTATTTCTCTTATTTTGTCAAGTGTTCGCCTCTTCAGCCACTAGGCATCTGCTCTGTGGCGAATTGTAATATCTATAGGGAAAACTTCCAGTATCATACACAGTGCCTCACTCGAGGTTGTACAGAAAGCCGCTGAGATTCCGACAGCGTCTCACAACGATTTTATGCGTGCCTAAGCATAATCAATGTGCCCAAGCACTAGTGACAAAACAAGTTATTGACTCAAATAGTGCTGTGTACTATGTCCTCATTGTCTGCAGGCGCAGTCTATAGTGTACAGACTTGCAAGTTTATGTATGAGTTTCGTCACTTTGTTAACTGTTAATCTGGCATGTCGGTTAAAGTGTAAGTGTTCGACAATATAAATGCGGAGGTATGTTGTCATAGCTTACCTTTTTATGTAAATTGGATGTGGAGGGGGAGAAAGGAACGGAACTCATGATATGAGCTGAGTCGGGACTTTATGCCGAATAATAAAATACTTGCCGGTCTCGGATAGGAACTCTGGATCTTACGTTATATTAACCGGGGACCTAGAAACGACGGAGAGGCTCCGTCCCCGCCGCAGCCGCAGTGGTCCGCAACCCCACGACGACTATCGCAGTCCACTTCACCCCTGCGCCGCCCCACACCGAACCCAGGGTTACTGTGCGATTCGGCCCCCGGTGGACCCCCCCCCCCCCCCCCCCCCCAGGGAACGCCTCACACCAGACAAGTGTAGCCCCTATGTTTGCGTGGTAGAGTAATGGTAGTGTACGCGTACGTGAAGAACTTGTTTCCGCAGCAAACACTGACATAGTGTAGCTGAGGCGGAACAAGGGGAACCAGCCCGCATTCGTCGAGGCAGATGGAAAATCACCTAAAAACCATCCACAGACTGGCCGGCTCACCGGAACTCGACACAAATCCGCAGGGTGGATTCGTGCCGGGGACCGGCGCTCCTTCCCGCCCGGAAGGGATCTTACGTTACTAGGCGCTGCATTAACCACTGCACCACCGGGACACAGCGTTTATCGCAAAGGCTTGGGGTATATGGGCGCGCTCCCCGGTCGACACATATTCCCCCCTAGCGCCACCCATTAGCAGTCTCTGTTCATGGCCTCCATGTTCGCTGATTTTCTTAATTGTTGGAGATCGGACGTAAATTTGCACCCGCACTGAAGCTTGTGGATTCATTCATACTGTAATCACAATCTTTAACTGAAAGAAGCAATATGTGCAGACGTTAAAGCAGTTATTAAAATAAACTGAAACCATTTCCGCTCTACAACTCCTCCTACTGTATAGACACTTTCATAAATAGGTAATGTCTGTGTATCACTGACTTATGCTTATTAAATTAAGTTGAAGGTCAATAATAAAGCAAAAATCATATTTTTTTATTCTGTGCATGTAGCTATATTGTTATTGAAAAAAATGGGCCGGCCGGAGTGGCCGAGCGGCTCTAGGCGCTTCAGTCTGGAGCCGCGCGACCGCTACGGTCGCAGTTTCGAATCCTGCCTCGGGCATGGACGTTTGTGATGTCCTTAGGTTAGTTAGGTTTAAGTAGTTCTAAGTTCTAGGGGACTGATGACCTTAGAAGTTAAGTCCCGTACTGCTCAGAGCCTTCTGAACCATTTGCAAATTACTCCTCTGCAGATTTCCGTATTGTCTGTAGTCAGGATAATGTACTTGGTTTGTATCTGCACTGGAGCGTGTGCTAATATGATGTGCATGCGTACAGAATGTTCGCACACGCCCCACCTATGTTACAGGGTGACGATTTAATTTGTTCTGGCTTTCACTTATGCGCCGGTACGTGACTGATATCACAACAAATTAATAGCAGCGCATGACGCTTATCGCATTTTTATTTTCTAGGCTTTGTATGGTGTTATACGTACTTAAATTTTCAGTGAAAATGTAACCGTGAAAATCTTGTTGTTTGTTAAATAATTTGTGTCATTTGATTGTTGCAAGAGAGGTAGAACGCTTTTTAAATACTTTAGTTGTATACAGAATTATCACAAAACTGTTTGGGGTTTGGTGGCCACTGCTTGACATATTGCCTGTTGGCTTCTGTCTCGGTTTCTTCGGCCGCTGACTGACACTGTCAAAGATTCACACTCAGTTGCTGGTGAGTCATTCCTTGCGAAATACCCTAATTTCGGAAGGTTTTCCTGCTTGACCGCCACGAATGTCGATGAAATTTTAAGTCAACGTACCCACGTTTCCACAATGAACACTGGTAATGTTTAACGTTCGTCGACGCAATACTGGGCGAGATATACATAGCCATGACTACATACGCAAATTTGCGCAGTGCGATCGGGTATTTCTGGCGACTTCGAGCTGTAATGTCACAGGCAATATTTTTTGAAAGAAACGAAATTAGGAGAACTTTTACAAATTTATGCGTTCTTTTATGGATAATAATGCAAAGAATCTTACCAGCGAACTTAAGCCACAAAATTTTAGGCAAAATCGCCGAAAAATGTCGACGTTAGTTTTTTTTATGTCTCACGGACTAAAGGTATGACGAACGTGAATCTTGGAATATCGTGACCTAACAACACAAGGCTATCAAATAAAATCCAATACCGAATAAATTGACTGAAACTTTGCATATTTTCAAACAGGTAAAAACTGGAGTATTTTCGTCCTGATTTTGCGGAAAACTGTGTTCTATGAAACTTTACAAACTGGGCTCATTAGAAATAACATGGTTTCATAAAAAAAATTATCCAACGCGGGCTAACAATGCTAAATATTCTGAATCAAACTTGGCCGCAGCACAAGAAAAATGTAAATTTCGGAATCTTATATTTCTTAGAGTAAACGCATTCTGAACATGAAACACAATAGATTGACAGCGCAAGGCAATGGTATACAAAATTTCATTCACCTTTTATTTTCCAATAGTCTACAGGTTCATGGGGAAAAATGATTTTTGTGAAATGATGGAAATCGGGTATATTCGATGTTTTTTTACAAATGCAGTTTTAAAAACAGTCTCATTCGAAACAATGTGTCTTTAAGAGCTCCTCACGCCCCTCCCCCCCCAAACAGTGGATTTAATATCCAACATGAGCCAACATAAATTGAGACACAACAGCCGGAAAAATCGCACGGTGAATAAAGTATTAACTTTGACTTGTATGTCTCGTTGATGAAGGAATGATAAACATAAGCTTTCCATACAACAACTGAGTAACATAATACTTTTCAGTATAAAATATCATTTACGTACTGCTTTCCAAATCTCTACAAAATAAGTTCAAACTTGATTTTCATAAAAATTTTAAGAATAATCATATACGAGTTTTCTTTTCTTTACTTCTCAACATAGTCCCCTGTCAGTGTTAAACACTTAGTCGCGCGACCTACAACTCTTTCATCAGTCGGAAAAATGGTTTCTGTAAAATTCTGCAAAATGATCGTTAAATGAACTACCATTTCCCCATTTGATAAAAATTTCTTCCCATTACGCCAAAGTTTCAAATTAGGGAACAGGAAGAAGCCACTTGGGGCTCAGTCTAGTGAATAGGATGGATCAGGAAACAACAAAAAGCAAGTTAATGCACTTTCGCCATTGTTATCGCTGATGTATGGGATGATGAATTAACGAGGTGAAACAGTAATTTTTTGCACGCCAACATTGGTCTTCCTTCAGCAACCGAAGTTTCAGACAAGCGACCATTGAATCTCAATAGTCTTTCAGTTATGGCTTCTCCCTTTTTACAAGTAATCAGTGAGGATTGTTCCTTGGGAATCCCAAGAAATAGCGGCCATTCTCTTACCTATTTCAGGGAATTTTCACCAGCCTTTCTCCATTATTTTGTGTGGAGTCTTGACTCTGGTGTATAACGATGAATTCAGTTTCATCAACAGTAACAAACCGGTGCTAAGATTCTTGCGGATTGCGGTTAAACATCACCAGATGTTGATATGTTGTGCCGGATGCGCTTTTCGTCGACTATAAGCAACCTTGCCACACATCTCGTACACAGCTTCTTGATAGCCAATTCTCCGTCCACGAAATTATTCACTCGCTCGGTTGAGATGCCTACAGTCTTAGTAACCAGACAAATTTTGTTCAGCGGTCTTGTATTAATATGTCACGAATTCTGTCAATGGTTTCCTTTCACGTGACGTCATTTGGACCATTGGAGAGCGCTTCGTCTTCGCTGCTTGTCCGGCCACGTTTACATTTATTAATCCAGAAGTAAATGGTCTTCAATGAAGGTGCAGAGACAGCGTCAAGTTCATCCATTTTTGATTTGATTAGTGCGGCAGTCCAATCCTTCAAATGAATTTTCATTCACAGTCGACACACCATTTCAGACGATCTCTGTATGTCCATCTTTCCAGAGATGGTTAGGTGACTCGGCTGTTCGCTACAGGATGTCAACTTTCAGTAGTGTAATTGTAAACTCATTTTATTTGGCTATCAGATTCGTCGATTTACTACGCCATCTTCAGGCTCTTGACCAATTAGACAGACGATGGTTGAAGTGATCGCTACAGCAAGCAGAAATCTACAGACATCAGTACTGGAATGCTGGCCCCTGTTTTGACCAGAATCGATCACTTCAAAAAACAAATATTGATTCGGCAAATGATGGTTGAAATGATCGCTATAGCAAGCAGAAATCTACAGATACCAGTATTCGAATGCTGGCTTCTGTTTCGGCCAGAACCGAGGTCGAATTTTCCTACACGTCGGTCAGGGGCCTCAAGATAGAGTATTAAATTGCCGAAATTGGTGGCCAAATAAAATAAGTTTGGAAATTATACGGCTTGAAAGGTGTTTGATCTGACAACTGAAACGGCTGTCAACAATGAAATTTATGCTTTACGTTGTCGAAATTATTTATACTATCCTTGGAATGAATAAGCTTACCAACAATAAAGGCGCAATAAAAACTTTCCATTATTTCATGGAAATTTACGAGACTTATCAAACCATCCTCGTATTTCGGTACATTTTTCTGTATTTGTTATGGATCTTTTGTTTTTAATTTTTTATGTTTTTTTCAACTGCAGATTTAAGCCTGCTCCATTGACTCTTCTTTTCACAATACTTATTTCAGTAACTGCTTCTATCATTTTTCTGAAAGTATAGCGAAGTCTTCTGCAAAAGCTAGACGCGTTACTTTGATCCCATTCAATTTCCTTTCTAGAACTGGTTGGATATTTCGACGTTTGTCATTGCGTTTAATACTTCAAAATGGTTCAAATGGCTCTGAGCACTATGGGACTTAACATCTGAGGTCATCAGTCCCCTAGAACTTAGAACTACATAAACCTAACTAACCTAAGGACATCACACACATCCATGCCCGAGGCAGGATTCGAACCTGCGACCGTAGCGGTCACGCGGTTCCAGACTGAAGCGACTAGAAGCGCATGGCCACAACGGCCGGCTGTTTAATACTATTTTAAATTTTATTGGCATCTGAAAACTTAAGAGGGTAATCCCAAGTAAGGTCTCCTACAGTTCTATAAGTACATAGACCTGTTTATTTCTACAATGGCTTACATCAGTTTACAGCTTGAAGATTTAGCTATGTTTCGACATAATCACCATTTCTGTCGATGCATTTTTGTAGACGCTGTGGCAGTTTTTGTATGCCCATGTCATACCAGCTCGCCGCCATACTGTTCAGAAAGTTATCAACCTCTTCTTTCACCTCGTCGTCGGAGCTGAATCGCTTTCCGGTCAAATGATCTTTCAACCAAGGGAGCAGTTGATAGTCGCTGGGCGTCAAGTCAGGACTATAGGGTGGGTGGGTGATTATGTTCCACTGAAACTGTTGCAGGAGAGCAACGGTTTGCCGAGCGATGTGTCGGCGAACGTTGCCATGGAGAATGTGTACAACATTCCTCTTCTCCGGTTCTGAATTGCCCGTTTGAGTTTTTTCAGAGTCTCACAATACCTGTCAGCGTTAATTGTGGCACCAGGGATTGAACTGCGACGACGAGGTGAAAGAAGATGTTCATATCTTTCCGAACAGCATGGCGGTGAGCTGGTATGACATGGGCATACAAAAACTGCAACAGCGTCTATAAAACTGCATAGACAGAAATGGTGATTATGTCCAAAAATTAGCTACATCTTTAAGCTGTAAACTGATGAGCCGGCTTGGGTGACCGAGCGGTTCTAGGCGCTACAGTGTGGAACCGCGCGACCGCTACGGTCGCAGGTTCGAATCCTGCCTCGGGCATGGACGTTTGTGATGTCCTTAGGTTAGTTAGGTTTAAGTAGTTCTAAGTTCTAGGGGACTGGTGACCTCAGAAGTTAAGTCCCGTAGTGCTCAGAACCATTTGAACCATTTTTTATAAACTGATGTAAACCATTGTAGAAATAAACGGGCCCATGTACTTATAAAGAATAGGAGACCTTACTTTTGGGGTTACCCTCGTATGTTACACTCAGTGCTATTATATCGATAATTACTAACACTTTGCATTTCGAATAGTTGGCAACCTGTTACTTATTTCACATAACATTGTCTACGTTCCACTACTGAATTCCTTCGGAGTTCGCTGAACGCTGTTCCGAAGTTGTACCTGCTGGACGGTAGGCCGTCGCCACAGTTGCAGCGACGGCAGAGGCTAATTTAGCGGCTGCCCGGGGATCGCCAAAGGAGCCGTGGCGTGCGGCGGTTTGGTGCGGCGCGGTACCGGTATAGGATTGAGAGGAGCCGCCGCCCCGCCTAAGTGGCCTGATGCCCACTCGATGAGGTGGCTAACGCAGTTACGGGCCTCGCCAGGAGTCCTGCTGCCACAGTGGACGGGGTGAGGGCTACGGCAGCGCGGGCGAGTGGAGTTGGGTTGGAGGGAGAAGCAGGGGGGGAGAGCGCACTGTGGTGGCTGGCGTGGAGGCGGATGCAACCTGCAAGGCACCGCGCACCGCGCCAGAGAAACTCGCTAACTCGGTGCCGCCCACGCAGCCTCGGTTAATTGGATCCCATGGAACCGCGCAGTAGGCCACCTTCCTTTGTGTTGCCCGGTCTTTGCAATAGTGGAAATAACACGAAACTGCAATTGCCGTACTGCACAAAGCACTGCTAATAGATTAACCCACTGCCGTAAAAAAAATCTCTACACTCTTTTAGAAGTTTCCAGTTCACTCAACGTTTCTTACTGCCACATTGCATATTGAGTAAATGAAATGATTATATTTACAGATTCATAGCACAAGGGCTTCTGAGATACTTGATGTCGACCCATGCTCAAACACCAATATTAGTACGTGGTGTAGCCTTGACGGGTGGCAATGCAGGTGCTGACTCTGGTACCCAGACGAAGGTACAGATGACGGATATCTTACAGGCATTTGTTATGCCACACCTGCTCGACCTGTTCACGTAATTACACTACTGACCATTAAAATTGCTACACCACGAAGATGACGTGCTACAGACGCGAAAATTAACCGACAGGATGAAACTGCTGTGATATGCAAAAGATTAGCTTTTCAGAGCATTCACAAAAGGTTGGCGCCGGTGGTGACACCTACAACGTACTGACATGGGGAAAGAAAGCTTCAAACCGATTTCTCATACACAAGCAGCAGTTGACCCACGTTGTCTGGTGAAACGTTGTTGTGATGCCTCGTGTAAGGAGGAGAAATGCGTACCATCACGTTTCCGACTTTGTTTAACGTTGGATTGTAGACTATCGCGATCGCGGTGTATCGTATCGCGACATTGCTGCTCGCGTTCGTCGAGATCCAATGACTGTTAGCAGAATATTGAATCGGTGGGTTCAGGAGGGTAATACGGAACGCCATGCTGGATCCCAACGGCCTCGTATCACTAGCAGTCAGGATGACAGGCATCTTATCCGCATGGCTGTAATGTATCGTGCAGCCACGTCTCGATCCCTGAGTCAATAGATGGGGACGTTTGCAAGACAACAACCATCTGCACGAACAGTTCGACGACGTTTGCAGCAGCATGGACAATCAGCTCGGAGACCATGGCTGCGGTTACCCTTGACGCTGCATCACAGACAGGGATGCCTGCTATGGTGTACTCAACGACGAACCTGTGTACACGACTGCCAAATTTCGTTTTTAGGGATGAATCGAGGTTATGTTTACAGCATTATGATGGTCGGATCCGTGTTTGGTGACATCGCGGTGAACGCACATTGGAAGCGTGTATTTGTCATCGCCATACTGGCGTATCACCCGTTGTGATGGCATGGCGTGCCATTGGTTACACGTCTCGGTCACCTCTTCTTCACATTGACAGCACTTTGAACAGTGGACGTTACATTTCAGATGTGTTACGACCCTTGGCTCTGCCCTTCATTCGATCCCTGCGAAACCCTACATTTCAGCAAGATAATGCACGACCGCATGTTGCAGGTCCTGTACGGGCCTTTCTGGATACAGAAATTGTTCGACTGCTGCCCTGGCCAGCACATTCTCCAGATCTCTCACCAACTGAAAACGTTTGGTCAATGGTGGACGAGCAACTGGCTCGTCACAATACGCCAGTCACTATTCTTGATGAACTTTGGTATCGTGCTGAAGCTGCATGGGCTGCAATACCTGTACACGCCTTGCAGAATCTGTTTGACTCAATGTCCAGGCGTATCAAGGCCGTTATAACGGCCAGAGGTGGTCGTTCTGGGTACTGATTTCTCAGGATCTATGCACCTAAATTGCGTGAAAATGTAATCACATGTCAGTTGTAGTATAATATATTTGTCCAATGAATACCCCTTTATCATTTGCATTTCTTCTTGGTGTAGCAATTTTAATGGCCAATAGTGTATGTAAGACTTGCCAGCTGACGACTCGTTGAGTCACTTCTTGTCCCATCATATCCCACACGTGCTCGACTAGAGACAAATCTGGTGTTCGTGCTGGACAGGTAAGTTGTCGCACGTCTTGCAGAGTACGTTGAGTATCACTAGCAGTGTGTGTGCGCGAGCATTATACTGTTGGAACAACATATCACCTTCCTGTTGCACGAACGGCTAAAGAAAGGGTCTAACAACATTCGGTAAGTGCAAAGAGATGGTTAGTGTCTTCCCGGAAACACCAAAGGTGAACAGGAGTTGTAGCTTGTCGCACATCAGACCGTAAGGCGTAGGGTAGGGCCAGTGTGTCTTGGACGAATGCACTCTACGAGACTATGTGCACCATGTCTACGGCGTTCATTGATAAGACCATGACTTGCAAGCACGCAGAATCTGCTTTCATCGCTGTAGACCACAGCGCGCCATTTTATCTTCCACCAAGAAGAACTGCAGATGATAAACGGGTATTCATTGAACAAATATATTATACTACAACTGACATGTGATTACATTTTCACGCAATTTGGGTGCATAGATCCTGAGAAATCAGTACCCAGAACATCCACCTCCGGCCGTAATAACGGCCTTGATACGCCTGGGCATTGACTCAAACAGGGCTTGGATGGCATGTACATGTACAGCTGCCCATGCAGCTTCAACACGATACCACAGATCATCAAGAGTACTGATTGGCGTATTGTGACAAGCCAGTTGCTCGATCACCATTGACCAGACGTTTTCAGTCGGTGAGAGATCTGGAGAATGTGTTGGCCAGGGCAGCAGTCGAACATTTTCTGTATCCAGAAAGGCCCGTACTAGACTTGCAACATGCGGTCGTGCATTATCCTGCTGAAATACAGGGTTTCGTAGGGATCGAATGAAGGGTAGAGCCACGGGTCGTAACACATCTGAAATGTAGCGTCCACTGTTCAAAGTGCCGTCAATGCGAACAAGAGGTGACCGAGACGTGTAACCAATGGCGCCCCATACCATCACAACGGGTGATACGCCAGTATGGCGATGACGAATACACGCTTCCAATGGACGTTCACTGCGATGTCGCCAAACACGGGTGCGACCATCATAATACTGTAAACAGAACCTGGATTCATCCGAAAAAATGACGTTTTGCCATTCGTGCACCCAGGTTTGTCGTTGAGTACACAATCGCAGGCGCTCCTCTCTGTGATGCAGCGTAAAGGGTAACCGCAGCCATTGTATCTGCGCTGACAGTCCATGCTGCTGCAAACGTCGTCGAACTGTTCGTGCAGATGGTTGTTGTCTTGCAAACGTCCCCATCTGTTGACTCAGGGATCGAGACATGGTTGCACGATCCGTTGCAATCATGCGGATAAGATGGCTGTCATCTCGACTGCTAGTGATACGAGGCCGTCGGGATCCAGCACGGCGTTCCGTATTACCCTCCTGAACCCACCGATTCCATATTCTGCCAACAGTCATTCGATCTCGACCAACGCAAGCTGCAATGTCGCCATACGATAAATCGCAATCGTGTTAGGCTACAATCCGACCTTTATCAAAGTCGGAAACGTGATAGTACGCATTTCTCTTCCTTACACGAGGCATGACAACGTTTCACCAGGCAACGCCGGTCAACTTTCCTCATGTCAGCACGTTGTAGGTGTCGCCACCGGCGCCAACCTTGTGTGAATGCTCTGAAAAGCTAGTCATTTGCATATCACAGCATCTTCTTCCTGTAGTTTAATTTCGCGTCTGTAGTACGTCATCTTCGTGGTGTAGCAATTTTAATACCCAGTAGAGTATTAGCCAGGTTTTCAGTGGGGACAGGAAGCACACATCATGCATAGAGGTGGTAGTGAAAAGGGTGTGATATAGAAACTTAACTCAAGACCGTCTGGAGCAATTTAAATAAAATGTAGATGACTCAGTCTTTGCAAAATTATTTCTAGAGGTATATTTTGAACGCAATATATATCAACCTGTATAATGAATGCTACTCTGTAAATGATGAAAGTCTATATGAATGCCGCTTGCCGCTAACTTGGTGTAATGTTTTGTCTGTACAGAAGTGTATCTGTCGCCTTTATCGCTCTTTCACCCTCACACATAAATCGGTACAATAAAGTCAGGGCTTCGTGTTTTCTTATTAGGCTGATCCGTGAAAAGACAGACAAACAATTATGCTAATGGAGGATTCTGAGTAATTTCTCGAATTTCATTCGCTCTCTCTCTCTCTCTCTCTCTCTCTCTCTCTGTCATTTATCTGTGTACAGTTTAACTATATTATTTATGTGAAATCAGCCTAGTAGAATCTCTGGTTGAGCCCTTCGTCTTAATGTTCAGCGGCTGGCTTGCTGGAAAAGATCTTTACATTTGTTATTATTATTAAGCGCTGCATTCAGTTGGGAAAATCGATCGTTTGAACAATTCGTTCTGTTTACGACAGATCTAAAATTTCAGATGTGGACGAAGCCTTTTTGGACGATTTATAAAAACTCAGAGATTGCAGGCTCTCTTCGTCACAGCTGAAACTTCCCAATTAATTACACCTGCCCTTTTTCTCGCACGACTTACTGCACAGGTATATTCCATATTTCTAGAGAGCGTTTGACATAATGAGGCTCTGAACACCGTTAACAAAGGTGCGACCACATGAAATAGTTTTCAAGACATGTGAGTGGCTCGAAAACTTCTTAAGTAATAGAACCCAGTATGTTGTCCGCAACGGCTAGTGTTCATCAGAGACACGGGTTTCGTCAGGAGTGCCTCAGGAAAGTGTGATATGACTGCTATTATTTTCTGTGTGCATAAATGATCTGCTGGGCTGTATGGCAAACAATCTGCCGTTGTATGCTGATGATGCTGTGGTGTATGGTAAGGTGTCGAAGTCGAGTGACTGTACAAAGATACAAGGTGACTTAGACAAAATTTGTAATTCTTGTGATGAATGGCAGCTAGTTCTAAATGAGGAAAAATGTAAGTTAATGCGGATGAGTTCAAAATGGTCAAATGGCTTTGAGCACTACGGGACTTAACTTCTGAGGTCATCAGTCCCCTATAACTTACGACTGCTTAAACCTAACTAACCTAAGCACATGACACAGATCCACGCCCGAGACAGGATCCGAACCTGCGACCGTAGCGGTCGCGCAGTTTCAGACTGTAGTGCCTAAAACCGTTCGGCCAAACCGGCCGTGCGGATGAGTAGGAAAAACAAACCTGTAATGTTCGGATTTAGAACTAGTAGTGCCATGCTTGAAACAGTCACGCTATTTAAGTATCTGAGTGTGACACTGCAAAGCCTTATGAAATGGAACGAACATCCGACGAGTGTGGTAGGGAAGGCGAACTGTTGACTTCAGTTTACTGGGAGAATTTAGGAAAAGTTGCTTCATCTATGACGAAAATGGCGTATGTAGCACTAATGTTACCCATTCTCGAGAACTGTTCGAGTGTTTGAGATCCCTACCAGGTCGGATTAAAGGAAGACATCGAAGCAGTTCAGAGGCGGGCTGGTAGATTTGTTACCGGTAGGTTAAAATGATACGCAAGTATTACGGAGATACTCAGAGATCTCAGCTGGAAATCTCTGGAGGGAAAGCGGCGTTCTTTTCGAGCAACACGGTTGAGAAAATTTATAGAACCGGCATTTGAAGCTGACTGTAGAACGATTCTACTGCGGCCAACGTAAATTACGCGTGAGGATCAAGAAGCTTAGACACGAAAAAATCTGCATCACAAGGAGGTTTGTAGATAGTCGTTTTTCCGGCGCGCTATGACTAATAGTGGTACTCTGTAACCTCCGCCCCACATAGTACGTTGGCTTGTGGCTGAAAATGTAAAAATATTCCTGAACGACAGTTTTCAGTATCAAAACTGTAGTTTTCGGGATCACTAGACGTATTGGTGAGAGTCTCTATGACGTTCCATCCCTAGCGTTGGTGGTAGGGGAGGGGGGTCCAGAAAGAGTGACGTATTAGCATACTTTTGTAACGTCTGAAGGAATTTCTACCAAAACTCATCTATCGCTTCCTACATGTAAAAATTTACTATGACAGCAACATACTCCTAACACCCCTATGACTGTGGGTTTTGGGTGGAAAGACGTGACAGAAAATCCCGGGGCAACTTCAACCAAATTTGAATATACGCTACTCATGAATTTTATAAAAGTAACTTGGGCATAAGGTACTCTTAGTATCGCGAGGGACGGAGAATGACGACAAGAAGGAATGACATGTACAAACGTCTAAAAACGACCTGTTGCTATATTTTCCTTTTAATTAGTTTTCTTGGGATAATTTAAAAGTTTGAACCGCAATTTGTCTCTTATTTTGCGTTGTTCAGCGTATCGCCCACGTCGTGAGAATAAACACTGTAGAGAGCCAATAATTTTGCCACTGCGCTTCCGGAACAAATATATTGCTACAGGGCTGAATACCACGGATACATTCAATGTCCTCTCTGGATTTGCGTGGTGTAAAACAGCTGAGAATCAGACAGCTCCCACAACCCTCTTTCTTCTACGACAATAAGTAATTGGCCGAATTACAGGTCTCGTCAGAATTCGGTTGAAACTACAGGTCGACATTCGTAAGAAATAAGGATGAAAAACGCGTAGAAATATGAGAGAATACATCCACGGGGTGGACGATTTTAATCTGTAATGTGGACTAACTCGGGATAGAGACCAGATACAGCAAAATTTCGTAGATAAAATTTATAGTTGGCAAAGAGGGGCACAAATCACTACTAATGGCCGTGACCTTGAAAGTGATTTTCAAGATGATTCGGAGGTTAAAGTGTGGTTTTACATGGGAACCTAGTATCTGCTTTTAGATTTGAAAAGAACGGCTAATTCCACGTTTAAAATGATACAGTATTCAAAGTTATGGTGAGGTGCAATGAAGGTAAAATAAGGAAATATTTTTTTAGTTCTAGTAGTAATTAACTCGAAATAGAGGAGTGGTAAGGCAAAATACAATGTTAGATACGAATTATGAGGCGCATAACCGGTCACATATCATTTCTAATAATCATGATGTAAAAGGTAATTATCAAAGGTCATTCGAAGGTTGAGTTTCGTTTCAAGGAAAACGCTATTTGTTGCTTCCACACCATTTTTTTCTTTATTGTTATTTTCACACCTGATACAGGTAGGCCAGCAGCGGCATACTACACCGCTACGCCAACAGATGTGACAAACGATACAAAAGGAGACAATCGAAAAACAGACATGGTGGCTATCCGAACGCAGACATACAAAATTAAAATACACGGAGTCGTTCACGGGCGCAGTGTCCAAAATGAAAACGTCAAAAAAAAAAAAAAAAAAAAAAAAAAAAAAAAAAAAAAAAAAAAAAAAAACGTTGGTGATGATCTCCGACGCGCGAATGTCACACCATTCGGTACCGGTAAAGTCACTGACAAACCGTTCAGAAGTCATGAGGATTTTGTTTCATATAGTTCAATAATTTTGTCTCATATAGTTCAATAATTGTCAAGCTGTACATGTTACATATATAGCAGATAGCGTTCCAGGAGATATACAGGGTGGTCCAATAATAGTGACCGGGCCAAGTATCTCGCCAAATAAACAGCAAACGAAAAAACTACAGAGAACTAAACTTACCTAGCTCGAAGGTGGAAACCAGATGGCGCTGTGGTTGGCCTGCTAGATGGCGCTGCCATAGGTCAAACGGATATTAACTGCGTTTTTTAAAATAGGAATCCCCATTTTTTAATTACATATTCGTGTAGCACGTAAGGACATATGAATGTTTTGGTAGGACCACTTTTTTCTCTTTGTGATAGATGGCGCTGTAATAGTCAGAAAAATATGGCTCACAATTTTAGACGAACAGTTGGTAACAGATTTTTAAATTAAAATACAGAACGTAGGTACGTTTGAACATTTATTTCGGTTGTTCCAACGTGATACATGTACGTTTGTGAACTTATCATTTCTGGGAACGCATGCTGTTACAGCGTGATTACCTGTAAATACCACATTAATGCAATAAATCTTGAAAATGACGTCCGTCAACCTCAATGCATTTGGCAATACGTGTAACGACATTCCTCTCAACAGCGAGTAGTTCGCTTTCCGTAATGTTCGCAGATGCATTGGCAATGTGCTGACGCATGTTGTCAGGCGTTGTCGGTGAATCACGACAGCAAATATCGTTCGACTTTCCCCACAGAAAGAAATCCGAGGACGTCAGATCCGGTAAACGTGTGGGCCATCGTATGGTGCTTCGACGACCAATCCACCTGTAATGAAATATGCTATTCAATACCGCTTCAACCGCACGTGATCTATGTGCCGCAAATCCATCATGTTGGAAGTACATCGCCATTCTGTCATGCAGTGAAACATCTTGTAGTAACATTGATAGAACATTACGTAGGAAATCAGCATACATTTAGATTGCCATCGACAAAATGGGGGCCAATTATCTTTCCTCCAATAATGTCGCACCATACATTAACGCGCCTAGGTCGCTGATGTTCCACTTGTCGCAGCCATCGTGGATTTTCCGTTGCCCAATAGTGCATGTTATGCCGGCTTACGTTAACGCTATTTGTGAATGACGCTTCGTCGCTAAATAGAAATCGTGCAAAAAATCTGTCATCATCCCGTGATTTCTCCTGTACCCAGTGGCAGAACTCTACACGACGTTCATAGTCGTCGCCATTCAATTCCTCGAGCATAGAAATATGGTACAGGTGCAATCGAGGTTGATGTAGCATTCTCAACACCGACGTTTTTGAGATTCCATATTCTCGCGCAATTTGTCTACTACTGACGTGTGGATTAGCCGCGACAGCAGCTAAAACACCTACTTGGGTATCATTATTTGTTGCAGGTCGTGGTTGACGTTTCACATGTGGCTGAATACTTCCTGTCTCCTTAAATAACGTAACTATCCGGTGAACGGTTCGGACACTTGGATGATGTCGTCCAGGATACCAAGAAGCATACATGGCACACGCCCGTTGGGCATTTTGATCACAATAGCCATACATAAACACGATATCGACCTTTCCCTCAATTGGTAAACGGTCCTTTTTAACACACATCACAAAGCAAATATCGTCCGCACTGGCGGAATGTTACGTGATACCACGTACTTATGGCTCTGTGCACTATAGGACTTAACATATGTCATCAGTCCCCTAGAACTTAAAACTACATAAACCTAACTAACATCCATGCCCGAGGCAGGATTCGAACCTGCGACTGTAGCGGTCACGCGGGTCCAGACTGAAGCGTCTAGAACAGCATGGCCGCACAGGCCGGCCCATGTACTTATACGTTTGTGTCTATTACAGCGCCATCTATCACAAAGCGAAAAAAGTGGTCCAACTAAAACAATCGTATTTCGTTACGTACTACACGAATATGTAATTAAATTGGGGGTTCCTATTCTTAGAAAAACGCAGCTGATATCCGTATGACCTATGGCAGCGCCATCTAGCCGTCCAACCATACCGCCATCTGGTTTCCCCCTTCAAGCTAGACAAGTTTCGTACTTTGTATTTTCTTCGTTTGACGCTTATTTCGTGAGATATTTGGCCCGGTCACTATCAGTGGAGCACCCTGTATGTCACATGAACATTCGATTGAAATGTTGTATCAAAATTTTAATGCAGCCCGTTTAGAAGTTTCGGAGATAGGATATTTTGAAGAAACGAACGTCTAGGTTTTTACCTGTACAGGTCAAACATTAATACATCCGGCAAACTGCACGAATGGCTTCCTGGCTGGAAATGGAGGACAAAAAAAAGTGCTGTGAACATGTGTCCGGAAATGCATCGTTTCCACGGTAGATGGCGCTGGCGAAAGAAAAGCTCCTCTCACCACATGCCGTATGTTCCTTGTGTGTTGCAGGCTGTGTTATCGACGCAGCCTACTGCAGACAGCAGAATGGCCCGGTACTCACGTAGGGATCTAGCCGAGATGATGTTCGTGTACGGCCCAGCAGATGGAAACGGTCGAGAGGCAGCGCGGCTATACCATCACACGTACCTTCACAGGCACCAACCACATCACACAACATTTCAAACTCTTTTTGAGCATTTGTGCGATCATGGATCCCTTCAGACAGACTAAAATGCAGGGAGGCGACGGACTATGCGTACTCCAGATTTGGGGGACAGGGTTGTAGAGGAAACTGAGGCGAACCCTAGTAGAAGCATCAGGCAAGTGGCCCGCCAACACGGTGTAAGCCAAACTACGAGTATGTGTATCATACAAGACAACCGGTAGTACCCCTATCACCTGCAACGAGTGCGAGGATTGTCAGCAGCGGGTTTCCCTCTACGGGAAGGATTTTGTCGGTGGTTTTTGTGACACCCCATCACAATTATGGGACTTCTGTCATTAATCCTCTTTACCGACGAAGTAACATTTACCAGAACTAGCATCATCGATATGCATACTCGTCATCCACGCTCTACAGACCATCCTCAGGGAATGGTTGAGGCGTATCATCATCATCGTTTCAGCGTCAATGTGTGGGCAGGGATTCTTGGCGAACACATACTTGGACTGGTTATTGCTCCACAACGCCTCGATCGAGGAACGTTCCTGGACTTCCTACAGAATATTCTGCCTGGGTTGCTACACAATGTGCCTTTGGCAATACAACATGTTTTATCGTTTCTACATGACGGCGCAACATCTCACTTCCGCATTACAGTTCGACGACATCTTCCCCTACGCTGGACAGGAGCGGAGGTAGTGTATCATGGCCTTCTCTATAATCGTACTTAAACTACCTGGAATTTTATCTTTGAGGGCATCTGAAAAAGCATTGTGTATGCTGAACCAGTTTCTGATGTGCAGACCCTTCAACAGGGGTTTCACGACGCCTGTGCCGCTATTCAGAGAGAGGCCAGAACGTGCGGAAGAGTGTGGCAAGTCATGGTGCGACGAGTGAACGCGTGTAATGCATCCCCTGGAGGTCACTTTGAACATGTTGGGACACGGATACGATGCAGCCCTGTACTGTGTTCCTCGACGACACACACCGTCAATTTCCGGACAAATGTTCATGGTTTTTTCCTCCATTTTCAGTTACGAATCCTCCCCTGCACTTTGTTGGTTTTAGTAGTGTTCAACCAGTATTTAAAAACTGTAAATGTTCCTAATCGCATATATCCAACCATTTTTGACCGAACACTTTGTAATTTTGATACAACACTGCACTGGAATACACACGTGTGTTATTTACCTATTTTTTTAATGTACGTAATATCACACACACACACACACACACACACACACACACACACACACACACACACAATGAGGTGACGAAACGCAGGGGATACCTCCTCATATGGCGCCGGACCTCCTTCTGGCCGGTGAAGTGGAGCAACTGAACGTGGCATGGACTCCACAAATCGTTGGAAGTAAACTGCAGAAATATTGAGCCATGATGCCTCTATGGCCGTCCATAATTGCGAAAGTGTTGCCGGTGCAGGGTTTTGTGCACGAACTGACCTCTCTATTAGGTCCCATAAATTTTCGACTGGATTCATGTCAGGTGATCTGAGTGGCCTAATCATTCGCTAGGATTGTCCAGAATGTTCCTCAAACCTAGAATGGTACCCTTCTATCGTTGTTTGGGAACAGGAAGTTCATGAACGGCCGTAAATGGTCTGTAAGTAGCCGAAAACAACGATTTTCAGTCAATGATCGGTTCGGTTGGTCCGGAGGACGTAGACCATTCCAAGTAAACACAGCCCACACCATAATGAAGCCATAACCAACTTGCACAGTGCCTTGTTGATAACTTGGGTTCATGACTTTGTGGGGTCTGTGCCACACTCGCACCATACCATCAGCTCTTAGCAACTGAAGTCGTAACTCATCTGATCATGCCACGATTTTCCACAAGTCTGTTGTCCAACCGACAAGCTCACGACACCGTGAGAGGTGCCGCAGGCGATGTCGTGCTTTTAGCAAAGGTATTCACGACGGCCGTCTGCTGCCGTAGCGGCATATTTCGCAGCACTGTTCTAACGAATACGTTCTTCGTACGTTCCACATTAACTCCTAAGGTCATTCACAGAGTGTCTACGGTCAGTAGTGCAGAAGTACCCACACCGTGATACTAGTTGGAAGCGACTTTAGCTTACCGGATGTAGATTGCCAAGACTATGGATTCAATGCGGCGTTTCAGACACAGTCGTGCGTAGTTTTCTGAAAACTCTCATGAGCAGTTAACTCGGTAGTCCACATGCAATGGAAGTATCTTAGACCTTGTAGTTATGAATAGGTCGGACCTTACCGACATGTCAACGCAGAAACGGCGATTAGCGATCATGTCGTTAAAGCAACTATGGTTACGAAATTTAAGGGGAGTTTTACTAACTTTTGGTTAAAAAATCGATTTTTAATTGCATTTTTGGATCCATAAAAGTGTTTAGAATCCACTCCTGAAACGGTTTTCCCGAATACGGAACTGAAATGTTTATTATTCACGGTTGAACAAAAAAATGCACCTGCCTGAAATCGACGAGTTATTGTTTCGTTGCTTAGGAGGAAACACACAAAATTCAAATGAAGGTTCGAACGCGTGTGTTTGCATTCTGGTGCTAAAACTGCGGAGATTTCGACTTTCCTGGCAGTGAGCAGCTTCAACGAAGGCTATTCAGCAATTCTGAAGACCATGACAACGATGGACGTCACCCTGGGACTCTATTCCACAGAGTTCTCCAAGCATTCGGACTACTACCGGATTCAAGCGGCCGAAAACCGCTTGCCACCGGCCGCACGAGCGGCTCTGGAGCAGCGTAGGATCCCCCAGATCGAGCTGGACGCTCTCTATGAGGACGAAGGAGGACTAGTTTATGGACCCGGAATAGCGGATTGAACGTGGGTTGTATAATATTGCATTTTTATGTAGTCAAAACTTCAAACACGTTTTTCTCGAAATGGCGTTTCTTTTTATTGAACTGTATGGTAACTTCAAATCAACTGAAACGATTCGCATAATTCTTTGTTTCTGACGAAGCTAACTAAATTTTCTAGGTGTTGTACCACTTTTATTCCGATCCATCAACTATAAATATTTTTACGTGGCCGACGAAGTCGAAAAATCAATGGAAAACCCCTATTTTTCTTCAAATCGTCGCCGTGTTGTTTCCTGTGGTCCAAATAGCTTAAGGTACAACTTCTAAGGAATCTTATATACTTCGCTAACGTCAACTCAATTTTGATTTCTGACGACCCGGCTGACCTCTGATATACCGCGCGTGAGGGTCTACATCGAAATTTTTTTTCGTTCCTATGGCATTTCCGTCTTTGCTCTTCGACATTTCCGGTCGAAAAAATTCCAGTTTGTAGAAGAATACGAATAAACATTTTGACCAAATTTGACGTCGATATCTATAACGCATCCCGAGAAAAAAATTCTCAAAGAACATGTTTTTTTCGAGCCAAAGATAGTAAAACTCCCCTCAATATATCAGCTAATAAGGCTGTGAAAGTGTTTCTGCTAGAAAGAATAGACTTGTGTTGGTTAGCATCTCATTCAGACAGTGGAATGACAGCACTTAGTTTCTGTAAGAGAGACGCAGAGGAATTATGGACAAAGTGTAAACAGGTTGTTAATCGTGGTCTGGAGAATTTTGTGCCTAGTAAGTGGATTAAGGACGGAAAAGACCCACCGTGGTTTAATAACGAGATTCGAAAATGCTGAAGAAGCAGGGGCTGTCGCGCTTTCGGTTCGAAGGAGAACGCGAAAAAAGAAAAGGTTCGCGGGTCTGTGAAAATATATGCACGAAGCATAGAACTACTACCACCGATGAGCAGCAAGAGATCTGGCGGAGATCCGGAGAAAATTTTAGTCCCATGAAAAATCGCTAAACAGGACTAAGGCTTCCATTCAGTACCTTGATGACCAGTCTGGCGTGAAGTCGAAGATAACAAAACGAAAGGCGAAGTTTTAAATTCCACATTTAAGTTATCGTTCACACAGGAGAACCGTATAAATACAACGTCATTTGACCATCGGGCAGATTCCCGTAAGAACGACATAGTAATGAGCATCCTTAGCGTAGGAAAACAACTGAAAGTTTTGAAAGCAAATAAATCACCAAGTCCGGATGGAATCCCAGTTTGGTTTTCAAAGAGTATACTACGGTGTTGGCCACTTGCGTAGCGTGCATTTATCGTGAATCTCCTACCCAACACAAATTCCAATCCCGACAGGTGACGCTGGAAAGTACAGCCGGAAGACACATGGCCGAACTTCCAGCACTTAAAGCACCGCATCGGAGGAGGCTTATATGGCTTCACATCACAGCGGTAGCCCATCACCTAGACCTTCTCGAGTAATGTGTCACCCTCGAAGGCCAAGATGAAGGCACCAGAAGCAACCTGATTATCCCTAAGAAAAAGGCGCAGGTGACACCAGTATATAAGACGGGTACAAAAACGGACCCGCAAAATTACAGACCAATATTCCTAACTTCGGTTTGCTGCAGAATCCATGAATATATTCTCAGCTCGAATATATTAAACTTTTCTGAGACTGAGTAGCTGATGTCCACGAATCAGTATGGTTTTAGAAAACATCGAACGTGCGAAACTTAGCTTTCCCTTTCCTAACATGATATACTTCGAGCTATAGATGAAAGGCAACGAGCAAAATTCATATTTCTAGATTTCCGAAAAGCATTTGACACGGTGCCCCATTGTAGGCTGTTAACGAAGGTACGAGCATATGGAAGAAGTTCCCAAATATGTGAGTGGATCGAAGATATCTTAAGTAATAGAACTCAGGATGTTGTCCTCGACGGCGAGTGCTCATCACTGACAAGGGTATCGTCAAGAGTGTCCCAAGAAAGTGTGATAGGACTGCAGTTGTTCTTTATATACATAAATGATATGGCGGACACGGTAGGCAGTAATTGCTGTTGTTTGCTGATGACGCTGTGGTGTATGGTAAGGTGTCGAAGTTGGGTGGCTGTAGGAATGAATGTGGAAAAATGTAAGTTCATCCGGCTGAGTAGGAAGAACAAACCTGTAATGTTTGGTTACAGTATTACTAGTGTCCTACCTGACACAGTCAAGTCGTTTAAATATCTGGTCGTAACGTTGCAAAGCGATATGAAGTGGAAGGAGCGTGTGAGAACTGTGGTAGGGAAGACTAAAGGTAGGAAAGAGTGGTTCATCTGTAAAGTACCCCGCATATAGAACGCTGGTGAGACCTATTCTTGAGTACTGCTCGAGTGTTTGGGATCCGTACCAGGTCGGACTGAAGGAAGATATCGGAGCGATTCAGAGGCCCGGGTGGTAGATTTGTTACCGGTAGGTTCGAACAGCACGTAAATATTACCGAGATGCATCGGGAACTCAAATGGGAATCCCTGGAGGGGAGGGAACGTTCTTTGCAAGAAACATTATTAAGAAAATTCAGAGAACCGGCATCTGAAGTTGACTGCTGAACGATTATACTGCAGCCAGCATACACGGCGCTTACGTTCCACTAAGATACGAGAAATTAGGACTCATACGAAGGCATACAATCCGTCGTTTTTCACTCGCTCTGTTAGCGACTGAAACAGGAAAAGAAATGACTAGTAGTGGTGCAGGGAATCTCCGCCTAGCACCGTACGGTGGATTGCGGATTATCTATGTAGATGTAGATTTCACACAGTGTTAATTGACTATTAGCGCTGATAAGACAACGCAAAATCACTACTTCCGGTCGTTAAATATAGGCAGTCAGTCATTGTGTTATCCGTGGTGAGAGGCAATGCCTCAATTTTGTTATTCTCGGCGCACTCTTCACACTGTGGATGTCGGAATACTGGACTTCCTAATGATTTCGGAAATGGAACGTCCCATGGGTCTAGCTCCAAGTACCATTCCGCGTTCAAAGTCTGGTAATTCCCGTCGTGCACCCATAATCATGTCGGAAAGCTTTTCACATGAGTCACCAGCTCTACCAATGACAGCTCCGCCAATGAATACACTGACATTTCATACCTTGGGTACCCGGTACTACCGCCATCTATATACGTGCATACAACCGAGTGAGGTGGCGCGGTAGTTAGCACAGTGGATTCGCATTCCGGAGGATGACGGTTCAATTCCGCGTCCGGCCATACTAATTCCATGATTTCCCTGAATCGCTCCAGGCAAATGCCGGGATGGTTCCTTTGAAAGGGCACGGCCGACTTCCTTCCCAAACAACCCAACCCCTATACGTGCCTATCGCCATCACGCAACTTTTGCCTCGCTGTATACAGGATGTTCTGAAATTCCCTTTACAAACTTCTGGAAGCTGAAGAGGGGAGTGAGTACATAATATTTTGAATGGGAACCCATGTCCGGGAACGTACCGTTTCGGACTGTTTCAATTTCGATATTTTACTCATTCATTTCTGATTGAGGAATTGAATTAAATATGACGGAGTAAAAGTGTTAAGTAACAATTCGAAAGAAAACATAACATAACGAAACATCCATTGATCATTTGAGCATATATGTTTGTATTAACATTTAAACATTATGTGCTTACGTTATTCCAAATCAAAGAACAAACGAGCATAGTGTACGTAAACATCTCAACTGAAGCTGCCGTAGAACGGAAATGATGCGTTTCCGGGCGTGGATTCCTATACAAAATATTAATACTTACTTACTCCCTTCTACAAGAAATTGAAGACTTCTGGGAAGACATGGAGGAAGTAACTAACAAAGTACCAGAAAGACATGTGAAAATTCTAATGGGTGATTTCAATGCGCAGCTTGGTAAGGAGAGAAAATTCAGAGACATAACAGGCCCATACTCAGCACATATTCGCACGAACAGAAATGGGGAACACCTCATAAAATATTGTCAAAACTTTAACCTCAAAATCATGTCAACACAATTTCAAAAACCAAGACGAAAACTTACAACATGGAAAGCACCCAACACAGTGTGGGGAGAATTTCAGATTGATCATGTGGCCATATCCAAGAAAAATTCGCGGGAAATTCTATATGTCAGAACACGTAAAGGAGTCTTCGAGTCTGATCATTATTAGCTACAAGTTAAGATTAGGCCAATCCCAAGACTGAAACAGACAGCACAAAACAAAATAGTCAAACCTGATCCGGAATACTTGAAGATAAACAGGGATAAAATCGTTGAAGAAATTAATAGGCATTCAATAGACACATGGACAGATCTGGCGAAGGCAGTTCAGAAGACTATGTGCTGGGGACAACCACCTAGAAAACGCAAACATAGGTGGTGGAACGCAAATTGTGATGAAGCCATTCAGAGAAGAAAGCAAGCATGGGACAAGTTCAGTAGCTACAGAAATTCAGAAACATGGAAAGAATTTCACGAAGCTCAGAAATTAGCATCGAAGGAAATCAGAAGGGAAAAACGAGCATATGACAATAACAGAGTAAAAGAAATTGAGGAAGATTTCAAAAGAAATAACACAAGAAATTTTTACAGAACTTTCAAAGAAAATATTAAGGGCTATCAACCCCCTAGCCTCTGCTTCCGAAGAACAGATGGATCCCTGGAAACAAACACAAAAGAAAACTGTAAAATTCTCAAACATTACTTAGATAAACTTCTTAATTGCAAAAAACCTACAGGAAAATTAACATTCCAAAAGACCACACCTAATGCCGATTCTGATCCACCCACAATAGAAGAGGTAGAGGAAATCATAAAACAAATGAAAAATAACAGAGCTGCCGGAGAAGATGGTATTATCGCCGAGATCTGGAAACTCCAAGATGAGAACATCACCAAAAAAATCCATAAGATTATCTCCGAAATTTGGATCACAGAGAAAGTGCCAGAGGAATGGAAATGTGCATTGATCCATCCATTACATAAAAAGGGTGATAAGTCAGATCCAAACAATTACAGAGGCATTTCGCTAGTACCAGTTACATACAAAATTTTCTCTAAGGTGCTATTAAACAGACTAGAACCACAAGCAGATCTGCAAATTGGGGAATACCAGGCAGGCTTCAGAAAAGGGAGATCATGCATCGAACAGATCTGGAACTTGAGAACACTTTTGAAAGTCAGACAGGCAAGAAACACTGTAGTTACCTTTGTGGACTTTAAAAAAGCATATGATTCCATAGACATACAGACACTCTTTGACGTGCTGGAAGAATATGGTATCGACAGAAAAACCAGGGCACTTATACAACAGACGCTTACAGACACTACCTCCAAGATTAAGTTCATGGGAGAAATTTCGGAACCCTTCCACATACACACAGGTGTCCGACAAGGAGACGGGCTCTCACCAATCCTGTTCAACATGGTGTTAGACAAAATTATCAAGCAGTGGGAGGAACAAGTTAAAGGAATACAGCTGGGAAGAACACGTGAAACCAAAAGAATCATAAAATGTCTGGCATTTGCAGATGATATAGCCATACTCAGCAATAATACACAGGAGGCAAAGGAAGCACTGGAATGCTTGCATGAAATAGCTGCCAAAACAGGTCTGCAGGTATCTTACGAGAAGACACAATATATGGAACGACAGACCAACAATGTACGCACCATGCATACTGTATATGGATCCGTAGAAAGAGTCGAAAATTTTAAGTATTTAGGGGAGTACATACAAATAGGAGGATCAAACAAGGCGGCTAACATGGAACGAACGAAGAAACTCCAGAAGGCATACAAACTCACATGGTCACATTACAATAAGAAAAGCATATCGAGGCAGGCCAAACTTAGGCACTACAAAAGAGTTGTATTACCAGAAGCATTGTACGCGTCAGAAACAACCACAATTGGAGCATCAGGCATCATAGACACAGAAAAAATAGAACGCAAAATTCTCAGAAAAATATTTGGACCAATTCACAGAGATGGCATATGGATGAAGCGACCTACCAAAGAGCTGTACCAGCACACTGACAGACTAACAGACGCGATCAGAAAACGCAGATTAACTTTCTATGGGCACATACAGAGAATGGACAACAACCGACTTACAAAGAAAATTTTTGATGTAGTAAACAGCTCAAGCAAGAAAACAAATTGGTATCATGAAATAGACGAAGACTTAAGGCAGATAGGGATCAACAGGCAAATGATAGGAGACAGGAAATACTTCAGAAACAAAGTTAGGAGTGCAAAATTTATTGTAAAGGAGAGAAAGAAGACAGGAACATTATGGACAGAGCAAAGGAAACAGGAGCACAGCCAAAGGATGAAGAGATTTTGGGAAGAGAAGAGGAAGAAAGGAAAGAAGTGAAAATTGTGTCATCATGTGATTTTCGAGTTCAAACACTGTCCATAAGGGTAACAAGGAAATGAATGAATGAATGAATGAATATAGCAATCTAAAAACAAGCCTTTTTGGAATGGAAAGTTGCGTCCAAATTCCAAAGCAATCGGTCAAGAACTTTCGTAGGTACATGGTGTTGAACAAATGAAGATTTACAGTTTATACATATATATATATATATATATATATATATATATATATATATATAGGTAACGCATGTGTTAAAGAACCAACTTGATAGGGAGATCGGTGATAATGAAATCTAAGTAATTGTGGTGCTGCATATCAGTACACAGTTCTAATAATTTCTTATAATCATTGATTTGTAATCCAAAGTGGCACTAATTGTGGGATGTGAGATGGGAATGTAGGCAAACGAGAAACTTTCGTAGCGATTGTAAGTGAATTTAATATTTGTAGCGAATTTTCTGAACGAGACTCAATGTGTGTTTACCTATGCAGAATTTGATTTTACATTCCAGCGCAGAAAAACCTGTCAGCGTGCAGCAGTACTCAGGTAATAATTTCGGATGGAGTACCAGTCGATCGCAGAGACATACAGTGAACGATATGACACATTTCTGAAACACTCTTGCCCTATTTAACATACGCGTCAACCACAAAGGGCACTCTATTAATATGCACTCTGACAGAATTTCACCCTGCGCTTGCTCTGACAAGCGTGCAATGCCGTGATTTATTGATTACGCTCAGTAATGTTAATGGCGTACAATAACTCGAGCTTCTGTAATGAATACTTAAGCAACTGTCGGAATTCATACATGTGATTAGCCGTAGTGCATTGAATCATTGTAGCTAATAGGATATGCGCTAAAGCCGTTTGTTTGCAATGAGGAAAACAACTGCTTATATTCTTTGATTAACAAACAGTGCTTTGTGTGCCACGATTTCAACAGGATTTACTATAACAACTCCCGACGAACGTCACACTGAATTTCATTTTTGGAAGCTGCTTCAGACGGAACCTTGAGTACTTGTTTTAAAACTCCAGGGGCAAATAGTTCCCTCATCCTTTCAGACTGGTTGATTGAAATAATTCCATGTTTACTGTCAAATAAAAAGAGTAGCATTCCTCGTCATTTGTTCACAAAATACCTTTCGTATCTCACGGACAGTTGTCATCTGCGAACTTAAAGAGTAGTTTTTCCGACAGGTAAATAGTAACCTGGCCAGAGGAGGTTGGGTTGTGTTGGGTTGTTTGGGGGAAGAGACCAAACAGCGAGGTCATCGGTCTCATCGGATTAGGGAAGGATTGGGAAGGAAGTCAAACGGTTCTGAGCACTATGGGACTTAACTGCTGAGGTCATCAGTCCCCTAGAACCTAGAACTACTTAATCCTAAGTAACCTAAGGACATCACACACATACATGCCCGAGGCAGGATTCGAACCTCCGACCGTAGCGGTCGCGCGGTTCCAGACTGTAGCGCCTAGAACCGCTAGGCCACACCGGCCGGCTGGGAAGGAAGTCAGCCGTGCCCATTCAAAGGAACCATCCCGGCATTTGCCTGGAGCGATTTAGGGAGACCACGGAAAACCTAAATCAGGATGGCCGAACGCGGGATTGAACCGTCGTCCTCCCGAATGCGAGGCCTGTGTGCTAACCACTGCGCCGCCTCGCTCGGTACCAGAGGAGGAAATCGATCGATGTATAACAGTGGTTTAGCACATGCATTAATATGTTAGAGGAATGGATTTTAAGCTCTCGCACATCTTTTCGGATTCATCACTTTCCATATTTGTTTTCTGATATATATATACAGGGCGGTTATAATTAAATTTTTCCTATTTAACATGTTATAACACTGAAACTAATAACCGTACGAGTACCAAACAAGATAGCATTAATATCAAGGGCATGGGGAAGAGAAATAACGCAGAATCAACACAGTTCAATGTGCTACTGCAGTACATCATATCATTACTTACCGGCACCATTACTGCTACAAAAGGGGCTCAATATGGGGTCCAGAAGAGTCTGAAAGCGCAGGATTGCATTCTGAACGGCAGAACGAAGCATCTCCGTAGGTACGCTGGCTACCTCTATTGTTATCCTAAGCTTCAGATCAGCGCATGTGCGAATGTTCCCCGGTAAACTCTCTTTCAGGTAGCCCCACAACCAGAAATCACAGGGAGTGACGGATTGAGATCAATCGTTTCCAAATGTGTTTCGGAGAAGCAGGTGAACTTCACGAGCCATGTGTGGTGGGGACCAATCTTGCATGAAAACCGCTGCGTTCAATGCGTCTCGCTTCTGTAGGGCGGGTATGACATGCTGGACAGTCACATAGCTCGTCTTTCATCCTTGGCCACCAGCCTGTTCAAAATAAAATGAGTCAATGATGAACGTAGCCGTGAAGCCACACCATTCGCTGACACGTTCACCATACAGAGTAACTTCATGCAGAATGACTGGAGGTGAAGATGCCCACACTCGGCAATTCTGTGTGTTCACCTCACCCGTCAGAGAAAACTGAGCTTCCTCTGTCCATAGGAGGTTCCAGGGCCAGCCTTCGTCACCTTCAATCCTTGCGAGAAAGTGGAGAACTATGTGAACACGTCGTTGTGCGTCCTGTGGTGCAAACTGCTGTACGATATGGATCTTGTACGGATACCATTTGAGAATGGTTCGAAAAACCTTCCATACAATGGACTGTCATGTCACAGCCAGCGCGCTGCCTGACGATCAGGAATTGCGCGCAGCGTTGTCTGTCATAGCAACAGCGATTTCATGAAACCACCTGTGGTGCAACCGACAGTCGGCTTCTTCCTGGAGCAACGCTCAGGCCTCCAGTTGATTCGAACTTCTTCATCATGCTCCGCAAGGCAGGTGGAGAAAAACGGCCGGTGATATTCTCGAAGTGCAACTGCATAATTACTGTTGCTTTGATAACAGAGCATCACCAATAATGTCCTGCTCCTTTTGTCCAAGCCCATGTTGACACGTCACTGCGACTGGTCAGGTGTGTGAGACTATGAATCACAGTGACTGATCACGGCACCTGGTGCCCATAGTTGGAACTGGACGGTGGCGCTGTGACGTATGGAAATCATGCACCCCTTACTCTGGACATTAACGTTGCCGGGTTTCATTTCTCTGTTGTAACGTGATAAATAGGAAAAGTCTGATTGTAACCAATATATATATAAACAGGGTGTTACAAAAAGGTACGGCCAAACTTTCAGGAAACATTCCTCACACACAAATAAAGAAAAGATGTTATGTGGACATGTGTCCGGAAACGCTTAATTTCAATGTTAGAGCTAATTTTAGTTTCGTCAGTATGTACTGTACTTCGATTCACCGCCAGTTGGCCCAATTGAAGGAAGGTAATGTTGACTTCGGTGTTTGTGTTGACATACGACTCATTGCTCTATAGTCCTAGCATCAAGCACATCAGTACGTAGCATCAACAGGTTAGTGTTCATCACTAGTGTGGTTTTGCAGTCAGTGCAGTGTTTACAAATGCGGAGTTGGCAGATGAACATTTGATGTGAGGATTAGCACGGGGCAATAGCCGTGGCGCGGTACGTTTGTATCGAGACAGATTTCCAGGTGTCCCGACAGGAAGACGTTCAAAGCAATTGATCGGCGTCTTAGGGAGCACGGAACATTCCAGCCTATGACTCGCGACTGGGCAAGACCTATAGCGACGAGGATACCTGCAATGGACGAGGCAATTCTTCGTGCAGTTGACGGTAACCCTAATGTCAGCGTCAGAGAAGTTGCTGCTGTACAAGGTAACGTTGACCACGTCAGTGTATGGAGAGTGCTACGGGAGAACCAGTTGTTTCCGTACCATGCACAGCGTGTGCAGGCACTATCAGCAGCTGATTGGCCTCCACGGGTACACTTCTGCGAATGGTTGATCCAACAATGTGTCAATCCTCATTTCAGTGCAAATGTTCTCTTTACGGATGAGGCTTCATTCCAACGTGATCAAATTGTAAATTTTCACGATCAACATGTGTGGGCTCACAAGAATCTGCACGCAATTGTGCAATCACGTCATCAACACTGATTTTCTGTGAACGTTTGGGCAGGCATTGTTGGTGATGTCTTAATTGGGCCCCACGTTCTTCCCCCTACGCCCAATGGAGCACGTTATCATGATTTCATACGGGATACTCTACCTGTGCTGCTAGAACATGTGCCTTTACAAGTACGACACAACATGTGGTTCATGCACGATGGATCTCCTGCACATTTCAGTCGAAGTGTTCGTATGCTTCTCAACAACAGATTCGGTGACCGATGGATTGGTACAGGAGGACCAATTCCATGGCCTCCACGCTCTCCTGACTTTCATTTATGGGGGCATTTGAAAGCTCTTGTCTACGCAACCCCGGTACCAAATGTAGGGACTCTTCGTGCTCGTATTGTGGACAGCTGTGATACAATACGCCATTCTCCAGGGCTGCATCAGCGCATCAGGGATTCCATGCGACGGTGGGTGGATGCATGTATCCTCGCTAACGGAGGACATTTTGAACATTTCCTGTAACAAAGTGTTTGAAGTCACGCTGGTACGGTCTTTTGGTATGTGTTTCCATTCCATGATTAATGTGATTTGAAGAGAGGTAATAAAATGAGCTCTAACATGGAAAGTAAGCGTTTCCGGACACATGTCCACAGAACATATTTTCTTTCTTTGTGTGTGAGGAATGTTTCCTGAAAGTTTGGCCGTACCTTTTTGTAACACCTAGTAGATTATGTATGCGTGAACAAGAATAATATTTGCATTTATAAAAAATAACGTAGTGACGAGAACATTAATTTAAGCCAGGAGTCTAGCCGTGAGCTTACGCAACGTATTACAAACATAAAACTTACTGTATTTATACCTGTCGCATCCATTTAATCCTCGTGCTTAATTTTCACTGTGCGTCCTCCAGATGTGGCATTTGGGATCTGAAGTTCTGAGTTGAGTGGTGAGTTATATTACCTAAAATCACATCTGTAGTTTCAGAAATGTACTTCTATCTAACTACGTTAAAATGACTCCTCTGAAATTAACATTTAAGTGCCTGGCAGAGGGTTAATCGAACCGCTTTCAAGCAGTTTCTCTACGATAACACTCTCTAACAGCGTTCGGGGAAAACGAACACTTTGCGGTGGTGGTTTTTCAGTATGTTGGAGGGCGACAAAAAAATATTTTCGCTTTCGTAGGAGAAGGTTAGTGAGTGAAATTTCTCGAAAATACCTCGCCGCAACGAAAAACGCCTTTGTTTTAATGGTTGCCACCATAACTCACCTATCACATCAATGACGCTCTCTGCCATATTTCGTGTTAATACAAAACGAGCTGCCCATCTTTGACCTTCTTCGGTGTCCTCCGTCTAACCAATCACATAAGGATCCTATCGCACGCAACATTATAGCAGAAGAGGACGGACAAGCGTAGTGTAAGCAGTCTCTTTAGCAGATCTGCTGCATCGTCTAAGCGTTCCACCAATAAATCGCAGTCTTTGGTTCACTTTACCCTCAACATTATCTACGTGATAGTTCCAACTGAAGTTACTAATAATTCTAATCCCTAAGTACCTCGTTGAATTCGTAGTGTGATTTATCGTGTAACCAAAATTTAAAATATTGCTTTTACTACCGATATGGATTACCTCACATTAATTATTCAAGATAGATTGTCACTTTCCGCACCATAGAGATATCTTGTTTAACTAGTTTTGCAATGTGTGTTGATCATCTGATGACTTTACAAGAAGGTAAATGACAGCATAAGATTTAAAAAATCTAAGAGCGCTGCCGAGGTTGTCTCCTAATTATTTATATAGATCAGGAACAGCAGGTGACCTTTACACTTCCTTGGGAGACGCCAGGTATTACTTCCGTTTCACTCGATGTCTTTCCGTCAACTACTATGAACTGTGACCTTTCCGACAGGAAATTTAGAATCCGGCAGCACAAGTGAAACGTTACTAGGCAAGCATGCAATTCGATTGGAAGTCGCGTATGAGGAACAGTGTCTAAAGCGGTCTGGAAATCTAGAAATATGGAGTCAATTTATAATCGCCTGTCGTTAGCACTCATTACTTAATGCGAGTTAAGATTTAGCTGTGTTTCCTTAGACCAATATTTTCTCAATCCATGCCCATTATTTCAAGAAATAGTTTTCTTCGATGTATCCCATAATGTTGGAACTCAGTATATTTCACTTCCTGGCAGATCGGAACTGTGTGCCGGACCGAGACCCGAACTAGGAACCGATGGCTTTCTCGGGTAAGTGCTCTAGCAGTATATGTTCTAAAATCCTACTGAAAACGGACGTTAGTGACTTGGGTTTCTAATTCAGTGGATCACTCCTGTTTCCTTTCTTAAGTATTGGTGTAACCTGTACATGGAAGGAGAGAGGGGGGGACCTTTATTTATTTCTAGACATATAAGGGGCCGTAAAATGTTTGATGTTGTTGCAGCGCATATGCAACGTAGCGCGACTGCGATGCGGGTACGCAAGCACCGACATGTAGACAAGGGATTAGCGTGGCATTCGTGTCTTTGCGACGTTCGTGAGGTAAAAGCGAACATCTACATCTACGTGGTTAGTCTCGTATTCACAATATAGTGCCTGGCAGAGGGTTCAGTGAACTACCTTCAAGATGTCTCTCTACCGTTCCACTCTCGGACGGCGCGCGGGAAAAACGAGCACATAAATTTTTATATGCAAGTCCTGATTTCTCTTGTTTTATCGTGATGATCATTTCTCCCGATGTAGGTGGGTGTCAAAGGAATGTGTTCATAATCGGAGGACAAAGCTGATGATTGAAATTTCATGAGAAGGTCCATTCGCAACTAAAAATGGCTTTACAATGAAATGAACACCCTTAGCTGCTTACAGGCGTTGACATACGTCAACGGGGACAGATGAAAATGCGTGCACTGACTGGGACTCGAACCCGGGATCTCCTGCTTACATGGCCGACGCTCTATCCATCTGAGCCACCGAGGACAGAGGATAGCGCAACTGCAGGGATTTAGCTCTGGCACGCCTCCCGCGAAACCCACATTCTCAGCGTATTGTCCCGCACTAAATTCATCGTGCCCCCGCCCATTATACTCATTACTCGCGGCGCGTTGCCGATTCCCGTAAGAGTTCGGGCACTGTTTGTGCATTCGCACAGAAGAAGAAGATGGTCAAGTGGTCGGTGAGCCTTAAGTATATATATATATCTACTAAGATGGTATTTGATCTTTCGGACATGTTCGAAAGAACAGATACCATCTTGAATGAGATTTTCACTCTGCAGCGGAGTGTGCGCTGATATGAAACTTCCTGGCAGATTAAAACTGTGTGCCCGACCGAGACTGGAACTCGGGACCTTTGCCTTTCGCGGGCAAGTGCTCTACCATCTGAGCTACCGAAGCACGACTCACGCCCGGTACTCACAGCTTCACTTCTGCCAGTATCTCGTCTCCTACCTTCCAAACTTTACAGAAGGTAGGAGACATACTGGCAGAAGTGAAGCTGTGAGTACCGGGCGTGAGTCGTGCTTCGGTAGCTCAGATGGTAGAGCACTTGCCCGCGAAAGGCAAAGGTCCCGAGTTCGAGTCTCGGTCGGGCACACAGTTTTAATCTGCCAGGAAGTTTCATATCAGCGCACACCCCGCTGCAGAGTGAAAATCTCAATCTGGAAACATCCCCCAGGCTGTGGCTAAGCCATGTCTCCGCTATATCCTTTCTTTCAGGAGTGCTAGTTCTGCAAGGTTCGCAGGAGAGCTTCTGTAAAGTTTTGAAGGTAGGAGACGAGATACTGGCAGAAGTGAAGCTGTGAGTACCGGGCGTGAGTCGTGCTTCGGTAGCTCAGATGGTAGAGCACTTGCCCGCGAAAGGCAAAGGTCCCGAGTTCGAGTCTCGGTCGGGCACACAGTTTTAATCTGCCAGGAAGTTTCAGATACCATCTTAGTATATATAAAAATGTCTTTGATTTAATGACTGCGTCTCCAATTCACGTATCATGCTTGTGGCAGTATCTCCCCTATTTTGCGATAAAACAAAAAGAGCTTCCCTTATTTGAACTTTTTCGTTGTGATACGTTAGTCCCACCTGATGCGGATCCCAAACCGCACAGCAATACTCCAGAATAGATCGGACAAGCGTGGTGTAAGCAGTCTCTTCAGTAGACCTGTTGCACCTTCTAAGTGTTCTGCCAATGAATCGCAGTCTTTGGTTTGCTCTACCCACAACATTATCTACGTGATCGTCCCAATTTAGGTTACTTGTAATTGTAATTCCTAAGTACTTAGTTGAATTTACAACCCTGAGATTTGTGCGACTTATCGCGTAATCGAAATTTATCTGATTTCTTTTAGTGCTCATGTGAATAACTTCACAATTTTCTTCATTCAGGGTCAATTTCCACTTTTCGCACTACACAGATATCTTATCTGAATCATTTCGCAATTCGGTTTCGTCTTCTGATGACTTTTCAAGACGGTAAATGACAGCATCACCTGCAAATAATCTAAGATGGTTACACAATTTGTCTCCTATGTCGTTAATATAGATCAGGAACAATAAAGGGCCTATAACACTTCCTTGGGTAACGCCGGATGTTACTTCTCTTTTACTCGATGACTTTCCAGCAGACGCTTGTGAGGAACGGTGTCGAAAGCCTTCTGGAAATGTAAAAATATGGAATCAATTTGGCATCTCCTGTCTATAGCACTCATTACTTCATGACTAAAAAGAGCTAGTTATGCTTCACAAGAACGGTATTTTGTGAATCTGTGCTGACTGTGTATCAATAAATCGTTTTCTTCGAGGTACTTCATAATGTTCGAATACACTACATGTTCTAAAACCCTACTGCAAATCGACGTTAGTGATATGGGCCTGTAATTCAGCGGATTACTCCTATTTCCCTTTTATGGGTATTGGTGTGAATTGAGCAATATTCCAGTCTTTAGGTATGGAATTTTCTGTGAGCGAGCGGTTGTATATAATTGCCAAATATGGAGTTATTGTATCAGCATACTCTGAAAGGAACCTGAGTGGTATAAAATCTGGACCGGAGGCCTTGCCTTTATTAAGTGATTTAAGCTGCTTTGTTACACGGAGGATATCTACTTCTGTTTCTCATCTTGGCAGTTGTTCTTGATTGGAATTCAGGAATATTTACTTCGTCTTTTTTCGTGAAGGAGTTTCGCAAAACCGTGTTTAATAACTCTGCTTTAGTGACTCTGTCATCAGTGACTTTACTGTTGTTATCGCGCAGTGAAGGTGTTGATTGCGTCTTGCCACTGGTGTGCTTTATGTATGACCAGAACCTCTTTGGGCTTACCACCAGCGAACATGAACAAATGCGTCCAAACAGGAGCAGCATGCTATTATTATTTCCTCGGCTGTCGAAGAACGAACACCAGAAGATATACATCGGAGAATGAATTTGTATAAAGCTACATGTCTGTCGAAATCACTGTTGCAGTCCTTATCTTTCCCCATGCGATGATCACGCCTTCGGTCCCTTAGAAATGGCCTTGAAGAGTCAACGATTTCTTTCGGTGAAGGATTTGCAGGAGACAGTTACGGCCTTCTTCACACAGCAAGACACCGTGTTATACCAAACGGTTACCTCCAGCTTGGTGCGACGCTGGGACGAATGTCTCAAAATTCACAGCTATTTTTTCTGACTGGCATAGAGATCTTCGTCTATATGCTGAACGCGAAGGAACTTGCCCCCCTTCTTGCATCTGTGTACCGTAGGTCTTTAGAAGAGCGTAGCGTTCCAAAGGATTGGAAAAGGGCACAGGTCATCCCCGTTTTCAAGAAGGGACGACGAACAGATGTGCAGAACTATAGACCTATATCTCTGACGTCGATCAGTTGTAGAATTTTGGAACACGTATTATGTTCGAGTATAATGACCTTTCTGTAGGCTAGAAATCTACTCTGTAGGAATCAGCATGGGTTTCGAGAAAGACGGTCGTGTGAAACCCAGCTCGCGCTATTCGTTCACGAGACTCAGAGGGCCATTGACACGGGTTCACATGTAGATGCCGTGTTTCTTGACTTCCGCAAGGCGTTCGATACAGTTCCCCACAGTCGTTTAATGAACAAAGTAAGAGCATATGGACTATCAGACCAATTGTGTGATTGGATTGAAGAGTTCCTAGATAACAGAACGCAGCATGTCATTCTCAATGGAGAGAAGTCTTCCGAAGTAAGAGTGATTTCCGGTGTGATGCAGGGGAGTGTCATAGGACCGTTGCTATTCACAATATACATAAATGACCTTGTGGATGACATCGGAAGTTCACTGAGGGTTTTTGCAGATGATGCTGTGGTGTATCGAGAGGTTGTAACAATGGAAAATTGTACTGAAATGCAGGAGGATCTGCAGCGAATTGACGCATGGTGCAGGGAATGGCAATTGAATCTCAATGTAGACAAGTGTAATGTGCTGCGAATACATAGAAAGAAAGATCCTTTATCATTTAGCTACAAAATAGCAGGTCAGCAACTGGAAGCAGTTAATTCCATAAATTATCTGGGAGCACGCATTAGGATTGATTCAAAATGGAATGATTATATAAAGTTGATCGTTGGTAAAGCAGATGCCAGACTGAGATTCATTGGAAGAATCCTAAGGAAATGCAATCCGAAAACAAAGGAAGTAGGTTACAGTACACTTGTTCGCCAATTTCTTGAATACTGCTCACCGGTGTGGGATCCGTACCAGATGGGGTTGATAGAAGAGATAGAGAAGATCCAAAGGAGAGCAGCGCGCTTCGTTACAGGATCATTTAGTAATCGCGAAAGCGTTACGGAGATGATAGATAAACTCCAGTGGAGGACTCGGCAGGAGAGACGCTCAGTAGCTCGGTACGGGCTTTTGTTGAAGTTTCGAGACATACCTTCACCGAAGAGTCAAGCAGTATATTGCTCCCTCCTACGTATATCTCGCGAAGAGACCACGAGGATAAAATCAGAGAGATTAGAGCCCACACAGAAGCATACCGACAATCCTTTTTTCCACGAACAATACGAGACTGGAATAGAAGGGAGAACCGATAGAGGTACTCAAGGTACCCTCCGCCACACACCGTCAGGTGGCTTGCGGAGTATGGATGTAGATGTAGATGTAGATATACGGACTCAGAACGGAAACTCTTCGATCACAGCTTATATATACAGCGGATAGGCAAAATTATGTAAACAGTGGTAGTAATGGGATGTTTGTGTTTGACGATCAGCAATGCAGGTAAGACATGTGTCGCGCTGGCCTGTTCAGTACGGACTAGGCATCGGTGCAGTTTCTTCACGAGAGGTGCACACTTGGTATTTGCATTATAGAGGCCGAGGTCGACGTGCAGTGAAAGACCTAACAGAGTTCCAAAGAGAGAGGATTGTGGGGTCCGATTAGCTGGCTCATCAGTAATCAAGACAGCCAACTTATTGGATGTTACAAGAGCAACAGTTTCAACAATCATGATAGCCCGCACAAAAGATGGAAAGACATTATCGTGTAAACGTAATAGTGGGGACACATCAAAACGAAATAGCAGAGGTCGTCGTACGCTAACACGAGTTGTGTCAAAACAACACTTAAGTACGGCGGCTAAAGTGACTGTAGGGCTCAATAGCCATCTTCGGACGCCGTATCTATGGACACTATCTGCCGGGAACTCTATAAAGTGAATATTCATGGACGAACTGCTATACCCAAACAATTAGTAAACGACAACCAACGCAAAGAAACGTAAAACGTGGTGTCAGGAGCATAAATCCTGGACGGCTGATCGGTGGACACACGACATATGCTCCAACAAGTCAAAATTTTCGTTTTTTCAAACATCTAGCAGGGTTTACGTCTTGAGAACGCCAAAAGAAGCCTACAATACTTATTACTTGATTCCAGTATTTAACCTTGGAGGTGGAAATGCGATGCTGTGGGCAGCCATACAGTGGTGTTCTGCTGGTTCCATCATTACTTTCAAAGACCGTGTTGCAGCCAACGATTAAGTCAACATATTAGGTGATCATGTGCGCCCCATGATTCAAATGTTGTTCCCCAACAATGATGCCATATTTCAGGACGATAATGCACCCATCCACACATCCAGGACAGTACAATCGTGGTATGAGGAGCATGAAACTGAACTACACTGTCTTCCCTGGCCTGCACACTTCCTGAACTTGAATATTATCGAACCTTTTTGGGCGGTATTGGAGTGCAGACTCCGGAGCAGCTATCCGCCTCCTTCGTCAGTAAAGTAGTTCGAGCCGCACGGGATTAGCCGAGCGGTCGAGGCGCTGCGCCGGCGTGAGTGGCCGAGAGGTTCTAGGCGCTACAGTCTGGAACGATGCGACCGATACGGTCGCAGGTTCGAATCCTGCCTCTGGCATGGATGTGTGTGATGTTCTTAGATTAGTTAGGTTTAAGTAGTTCTAAGTTCTTGGGGACTGATGACCTCAGAAGTTAAGTCGCAAAGTGCTCAGAGCCATTTGAACCATTCTAAGGCGCTGCAGTCATGGACTGTGCAGCTGGTCCCCGCGGAGTTTCGAGTCCTCCCTCGGGCATTGGTGTGTGTGTTTGTCCTTAGGATAATTTAGGTTAATGAGTGCGTAAGCCTAGGGACTGATGACCTTAGCAGTTAAGTCTCATAAGAACAAAAAAAAAAGTTTTTAGAAATGGTTCTGATCGAAGAGTGGCACAACATTCCACTGGAGACTATTCAATAACTATATGCCAGTATTCCAAGAGGAATCACAGCTGCATTACGGGCAAATAGCGGTCCAACCCCTTATTCATAAACCATTCCCAAGTAGGAACAGGTGTTCCCCTTTTTTCCCCTAACCCCTATATACTCGTATACTATGAAAATAACACTAATAACATTGCTAATGCAATCGTTCGTAATTTTCTTGTATTGGCCATGATCTCGCAGCATTTCCGTAATACACACATCTAAAAAGTTTTGCATCACTCCGGTTCCCAGAACTCCTGAACATAGACGTTGACTGTGGATATTGTATCACAGACACAGTTCCATTGACTGTTCATAGATGTCATTAAACCCGGCCAAATGCGTAAACCATCACACATGAGCCGCGTCTATTAGACGGAGGGGTTGCGACAGCCGATCAGTTCCAGTCATTCCACCAGAAAGGATGTATAACGGCTCGTGTTGTCTGAAGTTCAACCATGCCTAGACGGTCAATAACGGGGTTCCATCGGGTCAGAATTGTCACTTTGCGTCAGGAATGGCTCTCAACAAGGGAAGTGTCCAGATCTCTTGGAGTGAACCGAAGCGATATTGTTTGGACATGGAGGAGATACAGAGAGACAAAATATTGGCGAGGCATTCGTCTTCACGGCCGAAAATTCGCTCCCCCATCGTGCGCATATTGTGAATGACTTCCTTCAGGACAACGACATCGCTTGACTAGAGTGACCACCATGTTCTCCAGACATGAACCCTATCGAACATGCCTGGGATAGATTGAAAAGGGCTGTTTACGGACGACGTGACCCACCAACCACTCTGAGGGATCTACGCCGATTCGCCGTTGAGGAGTGGGGCAATCCAAACCAACAGTGACTTGGTGAGCTTGTGGATAGTATGCCACGACGAATACAGACATGCATCAAAGTAAGAGGACGGGGGGTATTAGAGGTACCGGTGTGTACAACAAAATGGATTACCTCCTCTGAATGTCTCGCTCGATGGTGGTACAACAAGCAATATGTGGTTTTTGTGAGCAATGAAAAGGGCGGAAATGATTTATGTTGATCTCTATTCCAGTTTTCTGTACACGTTCCGGAACTCTCGGAACCGAAGTGATGCAAAACTTTTTTTATGTCTGTAGTATTTGTCAACAATGTAGTCAGTTCTGAAAACTATCCGTTTTATACACAGACGATTCGGTTCTAAATACAAGATTGTACTTGTAACGCAACAAGCGCTGTATCATTTGAGACATACAGAGGCGAGCGAGTGTGCCAGGACTTATCCCAGTTCACTGCTACTAGCGCCACGTCTTCACAATGCGCCTGTGCGAAGCATACAAGTACAGCACTATAATTTAATTATGAAATCAAAAGTTACAGCGGCTTTCCCAAACTTCGTCGACATATACCTCAGTATATTAATGTCTGAATTCTTAAATCTCGAGTGATAGGATGAATATGTTTCCCTAAATACACTGTTGTGAGTGAAAATGCAGTGACGCTAAATAATCAATCTAGAAAGCTAAAGACTATTCAGAATGTGAATATGTATGTCGCAATTAACTGTTAAAGTCTCAATTTGATCGGAGAAATATTTTGGTCATAATCGGCGCTCGTACGAGAAATTGTAGGCGCTAAATATTAGACTCAGGCAGATAAAAATTGGCATCAAGCTTCAGTTTAACATAAATCCATTAACTATATGATCCTCCTAAACTCCCTCTAACAGTTTTCGAGTAATTTATTAAATGCTAAATTTGGAACGAAAACGTCTTCATTTGTAATAGATTAAGTATTATTTATATTAATGAGAGAAAGAGTTGCTTACAGCATTTGAGTACATTCATTAAATGGCAAAGCTATAACAAGTTCCAAGACCTTAATCTAAATAACGATCAATACGCACCCCCGTACCATACTGTCCGCGTCAGTCCAAAGCCGGCTTACACACTGCCTCGTCTGACGTCACAGCCATGCTGCTACTAAATGCGTGTTCGGTAAGAGTAGAAAGTGAGCTCGCGAGAAATGTACACGGTCCTGGATAGCTTAAATTTCACAAAAGGCACACTTCGCATCGCTCTATCAATCTGTCCGCTCCACGCGAATTTAGGCTTACGCGCTGCCTCGAATGACGTCACAGCCATGCTGCTACTAATATGCGTGTTCGGTAAGAGTAGAAAGTGAACTCGCGAGGACTGTAAACGGTCCTGGATCGCTTAAATTTCACAAAAGGTACACTTCGCATCGAGCTATGAATCTGTCCGCTCTACGCGAATGCCGGCTTACGCGCTGCCTCGAATGACGTCACAGCCATGCTGCTACTAATATGCGTGTTCGGTAAGAGTAAAAAGTGAACTCGCGAGGACTGCACACCGTCCTGTATCGCTTAGATTTCATGGAAGTTACTGTTTGTATGCCGCCCAAAATGTTTACAAAACCGCGTGTGAAGTGATGAGATTATTTTCCACATTTGTGGCGAGCAATTAACTTTGATTATTAAAAGTCAACCGAGCGAGGCGGCGCAGTGGTTAGACATTGGACTCGCATCCGGGAGGACGACGGTTCAATTCCGCGTCCGGCCATCCTGATTTAGGTTTTCCATGATTTCCCTAAATTGCTCCAGGCAAATGCCGGGATGGTTCCTTTGAAAGGGCACGGCCGACTTCCTTCCCCATCCTTCCCTAATCCGATGAGACCGATGACCTCGCTGTCTGGTCTCCTTCCCCAAACAACCCAGCCCAACCCCTATTAAAAGTCAGCGCGAAACACCATTTTATGGGAACTTACCGCAGAGATCGCCTCTGAACTGCCCTTAGTGCTGTTTATGATAGAGACATTATTATTATTATTATTATTACTATTATATTGTTATTATCAGAAATATTACTGTGCTGTGCGGAGTAGCCGAGTGGTTCTAGGCGCTTTATGTTGATACAGCTGATACTCGAGTACACCATAACAGGCGCAAATCACGATAGCGAATAAACTTTACTAGGCCAAATTCACGACCATGAATAATTACAGTCCGCAGCTCGTGGTCGTGCGGTAGCGTTCTTCCTTCCCGCGCCCGGGTTCCGGGTTCGATTCCCGGCGGGGCCAGGGATTTTCTCTGCCTCGTGTTGACTGGGTGTTGTGTGATGTCCTTAGGTTAGTTAGGTTTAAGTAGTTCTAAGTTCTAGGGGACTGATGACCTCAGATGTTAAGTCCCATAGTGCTCAGAGACATTTGAACCATGAATAATTACAGGGTGTTACAAAAAGGTAAGGCCAAACCTTCAGGAAACATTCCTCACACACAAATAAAAAAAAGATGTTATGTGGACATGTGTCCGGAAACGCTTAATTTCCATGTTAGAGCTAATTTTAGTTTCGTCAGTATGTACTGTACTTCCTCGATTCACCGCCAGCTGGCCCAATTGAAGGAAGGTACTTGTGTTGACATGCGACTCATTGCTCTACAGTACTTGCATCAAGTACGTCAGTACGTAGCATCAATAGGTTAGTGTTCATCACGAACGTGGTTTTGCAGTCAGTGCAATGTTTACAAATGGGGAGTTGGCAGATGCCCATTTGATGTATGGATTAGCACTGGGCAATAGCCGTGGCGCGGTACGTTTGTATCGAGACAGATTTCCAGAACGAAGGTGTCCCGACAGGAAGACGTTCGAAGCAATCGAACGTCTTAGGGAGCACGGAACATTCCAACCTAGAACGACGAGGACACCAGCAATGGACGAGGCAATTCTTCGTGCAGTTGACGATAACCCAAATGTCAGCGTCAAAGAAGTTGCTGCTGTATAAGGTAACGTTGAGCACGTCACTGTATGGAGAGTGCTACTGGAGAACCAGTTGTTTCCGTACCATGTACAGCGTGTGCAGGCACTATCACAACTGATTGGCCTCCACGGGTACACTTCTGCGAATAATTCATCCAACAATGTGTCAATCCTCATTTCAGTGCAAATGTTCTCTTTACGGATGAGGCTTCGTTCCAACATAATCTAATTGTAAATTTTCACAATCAACATGTGTGGGCGGACGAGAATCGGCACGCAATTGTGCAATCACGTCATCAACACAGATTTTCTGTGAACGTTTGGGCAGGCATTGTTGGTGATGTCTTGACTGGACCCCATGTTCTTCCACCTACGCTCAATGGAGCACGTTATTATGGTTTCATACGGGATATTCTACCTGTGCTGCTAGAACATGTGCCTTTACAAGAACGACACAACATGTAGTTCATGCACGATGGATGTCCTGCACATTTCAGTCGAAGTGTTCGTACGCTTCTCAACAACAGATTCGGTAACCGATGGATTGGTACAGGCGGACCAATTCCATGGCCTCCACGCTCTCCTGACCTCAACCCTCATGACTTTCATTTATGGGGGCATTTGAAAGCTCTTGTCTACGCAACCCCGGTACCAAATGTAGAGACTCTTCGTGCTCGTATTGTGGACGGCTGTGATACAATACGCCATTCTCCAGGGCTGCATCGGCGCATCAGCGATTCCATGTGACGGAGGGTGGATGCATGTATCCTCGCTAACGGAGGACATTTTGAGCATTTTCTGTAACAAAGTGTTTGAAGTCACGCTGGTACGTTCGATTGCTGTGTGTTTCCCTTCCATGATTAATGTGATTTGAAGAGAGGTAATAAAATGAGCTCTGACATGGAAAGTAAGCGTTTCCGGACAGATGTCCACATAACATATTTGCTTTCTTTGTGTGTGAGGAATGTTTCCTGAAAGTTTGGCGGTACCTTTTTGTAACACCCTGTATATTGCAGGAATGTGAACAGGAATATAGAAAATTAATATTAATGTTAGAAAATTAATAAAACATAAACACTCTGACTAGTAATTGTACATACACTGATAAGCCCAGACATTCTGACCACGTCTCGAGTCGGACGCCGCCTGGTGGCGTTGCAACTACGTGACGCGGAGAAGATACGGATGGACGGTCACCCTGACGAAGATATGATGATATGGGCTGCGAATGGGGAAATCTACTGCGATGAGTGACTTTGACAAAAGGCAGATTGTTATTACACAGAGACTTAACGATTATCTCAAAAACGCGAAAGCTGGTCGAATATTCACGTGCTTCTGTCGTGAGCATCTACAGAAATAGGTACAAGGACAGTGAAACTACCACATGGCCCTAAATGGTTTGACGTCCACCATTTTTTACGGCACGTCGGGTTCTGAGGCTTGTCTGCTGTGTAAAATAGGATAGATGGTGATTTGTTGCATCTCTGTCGTATGAACACAATGCTCGTGAACGCAAAAGTGTTTCGCAGCACACCGTTCGTCGTACAGTGTTGAATACGGAGTTCCGCAGCAGACCACCCCTACGTGTTCACATGTTGATCCAACGACATCGCCAATTACGCCTGCAGTTGGCGCAGAAGCATTGGAATTCGTTCGTCGATCATTGGAAACGTGTCAAATCTTCGTGTCAACCAAACTTCTGTGACATTAGGTGAATGGTCGTCTCCACAAACGCCGTGATCGAGGTGAACGGCGGCACGAAACATAAACTGCACCACGGACCCAGGCTGGTGGGAACAGTGTTATGCTGTGGGAGGCATTCTCCTGCACTTGCTTGGGAACTGTGGTAGTAATCGAAGGCACGCTGACAGCTGAGAACCACCTGCGTGCCTCCGTGCTTGATGTCTTCCCGACGGTGATATCATACTTCAGCAGTATAATTGTCCTTATCGCGGAGACAGAACCGTGCTACTTTGGTTTGAGGAACATTATAGTGAACTCACATTGAAATCTCGGTCATCAAATTCGCCTGATGAATTCCTATGAACCACATTTGGGTTGCCATCGGGCGCCGTCACTGCGTAAGCAATTTACGTGAATTACATGATCTGTGCATAGACATCTAATGCCACATATCTCCACAAACCGGCCAATACACTGTCGGATCCCTGATACGCAGAATCAGTAACTTATTTCGCTCCAACGACGGACCAACAAGTTATTAAGGAGGTGGTCATAATGCTCTGACTCATCAGTTTACATATAACCTTTGTTTGTTGGATTGAGATTTCTGAAGCTTCTTAAACACATTCCAGGTGAATAGCTGATGCATCCTTCAAGGGCATGTCTCATTTCCTGTCCGACGTTTATTTTCACTTCAGACTGAATCAACGAGACGTCTATGTAGTTGCAACACTCTCCAAAATGAATCCTGCTGATAGATTAAAATTCGGATCACTTACCTTCAAACAGCTGTGTTCTCATTTTGTGAGTCCACCAGGCTCATCTGTGGGACTACACCGGAACTCCTTTTTCCTAATAAATTTTCCGATTTCCAAATTTCACTGGGGTCACTTGGGTACCTTGCCAGAAAAGTAAGGGTGTTTCTAGAGGCCCGTTAAGGCACGCAGCATAATCTGGTATGAAGTTTTCTACTTATAGTACATTCTACTAAAGAATACATTTTTCATTTAGAACCTACGTTATTCCTTCTTAGTCGTGGGAATGTGAAAAGGCTGAGGCCGTTGATGTAGTGGTACCTTCATCTCTGAGTAACGAATGCAACCTAAATGTATTTGGACCTGCCTACCGTATTCTCCCTCTAGGCTTTAATCCCTCCTTCAGAATTCCTTCCGTTACCAAATTAACTATTCCATGATGCCTAAAAACGTGTCGTATAAATCTATCCCTTCTTTTTGTCAAAGAGTGTCATACATGCCTCTCGTTCCCAGTTTGATTCAGTACCTCTTCATCAGTTGCTTGATTTACCCACGTAATCTTCTGCTTTGTTCTGTATTAAGATATTTGCAAAGCTTGTGTTGTGTTCTTACTTGTACTGTTTACTGCCTAAATTTCACTTGAACCTGAAGAAGTATACATGCAAGCACTCACTGTATCTGAATAAAAAATTCAAACATTCGTGACGGTTCATGGGTGATATTACGAATCTTCTGACATCACTAGTAACTATTTTGTAAAGATAAATATGATTCTGAGACAGTCACAAATGTTTTATTTCGTTCACTACGCGTTTCGTCGTTTAAGCCACGATCATCATGTGAAAGACCTCATACGAAACTGTTTGTGGTAGCAAGTATTGGTGACTCCTTGCAGCAGGACACGAGGTGGACATAAGGTTCTGTTCCGTCCTGTGCCAGTAATAAAGGACACAACATCCACATTAGTGGCAGTCAACTAGTTTACTGAGGTAAAAAATACTGATAGTGCATGAAGAACATTACGTGTTCTGCACACTGATGCGTCATTTGATGCAAAGTGATCAGCAATTGAGAGACTGAAATGCATCTGGTGTCACTTGGACTCGTTTCATTGATAAGTTAACATCACGCTATAACGTCTTAGCCAACGGCCTTGCCGCAGTGGTGACACCGGTTCCTGTCAGATCACCGAAGTTAAGCGCTGTCGGGCTGGACTAGCACTTGAATGGGTGACCATCAGGTTTGCCGAGTGCTGCTGGAAAGCGGGGTACACTCAGCCCTTGTGAGCCAATCTGAGGAGCTACTTGATTGAGAAGTAGCGGCCCCGGTCTTGTAAACTGATATACGGCCGGGAGAGTGGTGTGCTGACCACATGACTCTCCATATGCGCATCAAGTGACGCCTATGGGTTGAGGATGACACGGCGGCCGGTCGGTACCGTTGATCCACCCAAGGCCTGTTCCGACGGAGTTTAGTTTCGTTTAGTTTATAATGTCTTCTCCAGAGACGCACTGATGTTGACTCACTGGTATTGGTGTACTACCTAGCGTAGTTATTTGGCCTCGACGAACGCGTGGTATGTATCGCAGCAAACTCTTTGACTTGTGGCGGCCAGTCGGACCACTTGCCGTGCGAATCGTTATTATTTTTCATTGAGGCGTAGAATCCAGTTAGCTCGAGAGATTTAGACACACTTCTTGTCTGCTTTTGGTTATTCTTATCACGTCCTCACAAGCCACTGTTTCATATCATGCTCGTGCAAATCTGTGGGTGAGATAGCCAAACGTTATTGGCTTAAGTGACGCATTGCGGATGTAATTGGCTGCGCTCATGTAGGTTTTCGAATGCAGCACTTAGACATGCTAAATCTCTTGCCATTAATTAGCTTTACGATTCAAAACGAAAATTTGTCACATGTCGACGCAGACCAGAATATCTATCCTCGATCATATTAGATTCTGAAACAATATCTCATTCAGTGCCAATCAGTTCGGTTCCTTTGTCTCATTATTTTATATTACTGTAAAAAAATTATCTCTTTAGTAGACGGTCCGAATTTGTATGTTGATTAAGGAGATTCAATATATGTCTGCATATCTGTAAAAGGAACAGTTTTCCAATACAGTAAGTAATCTGGTGTCGATGTTCTTATTTCTCTCAAATGCACCTTGTTCCTTTTGTAACCACAATTGGCAACAGGCCACACAATAACTGCATCTCCTGTTTAATTGCAACGAAACTCAACATCTGGTATGTTTCACTACACAACGAGTATTATTTTATACTACGTCATACTTCCAGCATGTCTGGGTCAGTGCTTGCGGAGCAGATTGCCAACCAATACAGGAGCAACACCAACACCCACTGTAAATCAAATTTCACCGAATTCTCAGAGACAAGCTGTCACTTTTGCGTTGAAGGTTCCGAGTTTTTGCATTTAAGTAAGGTTCATAGTTGTTTCAGACTGTACAAACTTCATAAGCATGTGCATTGTACGGGAGATTGTCTTTAAGGTGAATTTCATTACACTAAGAGATTCACAATCCTTGCAGTCCGCTTAGTTCCATTTATTTCCTTTGCAGTATTGAATAACTATGTCTTTCTGTGACACATTAGTCTATTTCCCTATGTCTTTTCGAAAATTAACTGTTGTCAACACATCATTTATAGCCGCAAATATTTTCACTACGGCTTTCTGGATAAATGGCTGTAGTCAGTTACATGTAATACAGATTCTTTTTCACTGTTTAGGTAGTTTAAATCAGACAACAATTGTGAATTTTAAAATTTTCCCGGCGAATTGACTGTCTGCGACGGCTCACCTGAAGATGACTGGCAGGTGCCCAGTTGAAATATCGTGCGAAGTATTGAACGACGACCGGCTGCAAGCCCGAAATTTGTTTGAAAAGACAACAATTACCTTTCAAAACTACGCAACAAAATGAATAATAATTATTGGTTTCTTTGCATCGTAAGAAACTTCATATCAGTAAAGTAGCTGCTGTACCACTTCTGTATGTGCTAATGTATGGATAATTCAGTTAATTATTACCAGTGCAACACGCAGCATAACCTTTTGGCCATATCGAATGCTGCCAGAAGACATCACCAATGCTTGCCTCTCGAAACTGCTTTCCAAGAGATTTCTTTAACGTGACGACGATGGTTTGGCAACAGAAACGCAGGACTTATTGGACAGCTAAAAATGCCTCAGAATCAAGTTAAACACGCTGACCAGGCTACAACTTTTTCTTTTTCAAAATTTTATTCTGTTGCAAAAGGAAACTTCGCTTGTGAAATGAACGTTCACACCGAAGTACGAGTAATAAATTATCTTTCAGTTACCACATTTATTTGTGACTGGATTCATTTTGGAATAAAATTACTTTAGAAAGTGAAATTGTGTTTTAATATGTGTCCTGCACGCAGACAATGTTTTGCTGTGAGATTTCTTTCTCCATTTTTCACACATGTCATACATGTCAATTGTTTCAATCTTAATTTTTGATCCTCTGCAGCTCCGTCCACATTCCTCACTCGCTGGTTCGTCTTCATTATTTGACCCACAACCGCTTACAGGAAATACTTCCTAGAGTCCATTTCTCTCCTCTTAGCACTTCGCTGAGATTCTGCACAAACCGATTACACTGGCCACTTTCCGTGCAACTGTTCCATAAACAATCCATCCATTGTCTCCGGCGGAATCCAACATACTGTAACACTGTTATATTGGCGATCTCTGCGAAGCTGCTTTCAGAGACTATTTGAAATTTTTAACGTAAAAATGCTAAGTTCGTTGCATAAATGTATCTGATATTCATGCACGAAGACAGGGGAGGTGTGGACCTAAGAGAGCAAAGAACAAAACTGGAAACTAATCCAGGAGCATTAGGCGGGAGCTAAAGCTCGGAAAAATAGAAAGTTGAACTATGCTGGCTCGTAGTTGACCGAAACGAAGAAAAAAAGCTAGGCGTCTAAAAATGTCACCTGATCCCAGTTACTAATTGCCTACTTTACGCTTGTCAATGGTGAAAAAATTTGATTTTCGCTATTGCGTATAGTTATTGGTCGAATTTAAGAATTTCAAATGCGCATTAAGGTGTGTGATCTTACGTTAAATGTTTAAAAGAATAAGTCAAGTGTTTGAGTTAAAAAGTGACGCATCGTAACCAACAGTATACAGATCATCTAAACTACACTCATGCTCATAAATTAAGGATAATTGCAGAATGTGGTGCCACACAACGTGGCACTACACAAAACTGGCGCTTATAGCATAGGCACATGGGGAAGACACGCGACACTGATCTGTAACTCCACGGTATTGGTGATAAGCTGAGAAAAGCGCCTCGAAACACATGTGCTACAAAACGCCATTGTTTCCTGCGCATGTACCCCGACATCAATATGGGGTATGATCACCATGCACACGTGCAGAGGCCGCACAACGTGTTGGCATACTCTGGATCAAGTGGTCGAGCAGCTGCTGGGGTATAGCCTCCCATTCTCGCACCAGTGCCTGTCGAAGCTCCTGAACTGTCCTAGGGGTTTGAAGACGTGCAGCGATACGTCGACCGAGAGCATCCCAGACATGCTCGATTGGGTTTAGGTCTGGAGAACAGGCAGGCCACTCCATTCGCCTGATATCTTCTGTTTCAAGTTACTCCTTCACGATGGTAGCTCGGTGGGGCCGTGCGTTATCATCCATCAGGAGGAAGGTGGGACCCACTGCACCCCTGAAAAGGCGGACATACTGGTGCAAAATGACGTCCGATACCCCTTACCCGTTACAGTTTCTCTGTCAAAGACATGCAGGGGTTTACGTGCACCAATCATAATCCCACACCACACCATCAAACCACGACCTCCATACAGCTCCCTTTCAAGGACATTAAGGAGTTTGCATCTGGTTCCTGGTTCACGCCAGGTTCACCTTCAGGTCGACGGGACGTTAAACTCAGTCTTCCTTCCTTCCTTCTTCAGCAGACATATAAACAGTTTTTTGCACTTGTAGCCCGACTTTAGACTTAATGATCTGTTACTCACGTGTGTTACGTGTTAATTGTTTGAAACGTTTTAGTGAATGCTTGAGTATTGTAATCATTACTTGCTTGCTTGTCATTTATGACACTGCTTGTCATAATCGCTGACATATTTTCATGAGTATTGCACAATTTTTAAAAATTTTTCTTGAAACACTCTCAGTTGTAGTTAGTCACGTTTGATAAATAGTTTCGATCACACCTAATGATCATTTTCAAATCTAATCAGTCAAGGAATTACAAAGAAATGAATACCCCTAGCTGCATACAGGCGATGATGTAAGTCAATGGGTCAATGGGACAGTTGAAAATGTGTGGCCCGACCGGGACTCGAACCTCGGATCTCCTGCTTACATGGTAGACGCTCTACCAATCTTTTTTTATCTCATTTTGTTCGATTTTCATCGTTGTATTTGTTCAGGGCGGACGTCCTATGACACATGTTGCAGTTCATCATTGATTAATTCAGTTTTTTTTTTATTATTACAGAGGGCTGTTAATCCTCTGACCGAACACGCTGAGCTAACATGCCGGCATCCATCTGAGCCAGCGAGGACACAGAGGAGAGTGCGGCTGTAGGAACTTATCCCTGGCACGCCTCCCGTGAGACCCACATTCCCACCTTATTGCCCCGCACTATATTCATAGGCCCCAGCCCATTATACTCATTACTCACGGGTTGTTGCCGATTCCCGTAAGAGTTCGGGCACTGTTTGTGCATCAGCACAGAAAAAGATGGTCAAATGGTCGTTGAGCCATATATATATATATATATATATATATATATATATATATATATATATATATATATATATATATATATATGAAAATGGTAAATAGCATCTTCATATATAATTAATCAAGGGCTTTTAAAAGTCAAATCTCCATAAAAAGAGCATACTATTAAGCTGCAAAATAAAAGGAGCAGCACTGAAGTGCATCTGCGTTAATATTCAGTGCCATCCAGCATTTTAATAAACCCACTTAGCATGATACAGACGCATATTTCAGGACTGTTGAGTAGGAGAGAGAGAAAGGCTTGAGGGGAAGAGGAAAAGCATTCGCGTTAAACGCAAAAGAGAAAATGTCTAAAAGATGTAATGCAATTAATTCAAAACTAACGAGCAATCTGGATAATGCACCACTTATTAATAATGAGGCAGCTTGTTAAAATTCTTAATTACATTAAAACACAGGGCGTTCGAAATTTTTAGCAGAGTGCACCTGAGCAATGGTTTTATGCCCGTGTACACTTGGCTCAGTTTACCCACACAGAGCGAGGTGCCGCAGCTGTCGGCACACACTGGACTTTGGTAGGACGACAGTTCAAATCTCCGTTTGACAATCCAGAATTTGACTCTCCATAATTTCCCTGAAAAGTACACGGCCGGTTTCCTTTCCCATTGTTTCTAAATCCGAGCTTGTCCTCCGTCTCTAATGATCTCATCGTCGACTGGACGTTAAACTCTAATGTAGCTAGTTCTACCTACCAGTCTGCCCTCTGCCACGCTGTTCTTCAAGTGTGTTGTGTTTCAGTTTTTTTGAAACATTTTAGTGACTACTTCAACGTTGTAACCATTAGTTCCTTGCCTACCATTTATGACACTGATTATAATTTATGACAGTCAGCAACTTAGGCTCTGTAAGGTGTCAGGTAAATCCAACACCTCCCATGAAAACCCTGACATGATAGCAAATCCGGCAGTACGTCACATAGCTCCGAATAAATCCTGACATTAAATTATCCAAAGTAATACGATCAACGAGTGAGCAAATGGAATACCACAGACTAACATAAGAACGGCTAAATGCATGTCATACCTTCCCACCATGAAACAGACGCAGTTCCGAGGGGAGAAACGAGAACAAAAGCCGAGAGCAGAGTCGTGTAAACTAGAAGGCCCTACGATAAGGGACACCGACATCGCCCGCCGACCGCCAAGATCACCCCCCAGCCCATTTTAAAAGCCCTCCATAAGAACAGCATAGATCTTACGATAACACTAAAAGGGACACACCAGCTGAAAGTTTGAGCGTGAGACTATACGCGTCTCTGTTACGTTGCAAACATTAAAAACATTGCTCCACCACGAAAAGTATAACGTTTCTCATTGGATAGACAGAATTTTTGTAGGCGGAGCTGAAGGTTAACATTGAGACCCTGATTGGTCAGCTGAAAACACAGCCAGATAGCTTTTCTTAAACCAATTTCGGTAAATTGTAGTAAAGAGAAGTTAGAGAGGAGTTGCTTCAGAGACGGCGAGGTGTGTGGAGCTGCGCCGCCCGCCGCCCCCTGACGCTGACTAACCACCGACAAGGTAATGAACGCATGCGATACCACATAAGAGAGCATAAGACTTCACTCAGAACTGCAGAAGTCTCATCTGTTACACCCCCTTTTTAGTAATACTAGTGTTGATCGTCAATTGAACTTCGTGTTATTCACATTTGCTATTAGAAGTTAAAATCTGAAACGCGATGATTTTTCTGTTATATAATTATTGAGAAGCCACATCAGCCATTGTAATTTACGACAAGTTAAATAAGTAATTAAAGATAATTGAGGGTCACTGTAGACCATTTTGATAGTTTTCTCTTTTATGAAACTCAACTTAAACCTAGATTATAGATATGATATGGCATAGGTCATCCTCCGATCCATTATAGAACTTGGAAACCCATTCAGGGAATATTCGTTCACATTTTTGTTGAAAGCAGTTGGTTTTTATCATCCTGTATTAAAATATTTGCTTTTATCAATAGTGCAATTTATAAACAATGTTTTGTGAGTAGAATAAAAATTCCAATAGTAAACAACTACTTTTTCGACGTTATTTTACCAGCTAACTAAAAATAGGAAAGCCTTGAACCCCTTCCACTAAATTTAGTTAGTATTAAGAATCTTTTACAGGGAGTGTAGTGGAGCTGACGCTGAAATCATTAACTATTTGATTATATCATCGCTAGTCTCACTGAACTCTTCTGAACTCTACATGTCATGTGTGGTCTGGCGTCTCCTTACCTGCAACTGGTCCCAGGTTCAAACTAGTCAATTCCCTAAAAAACACGCTCAGTGCGGCGTTGTGCGAAAGTGGTAGGGAGACACGACTTAGAACAAACAGAAACCACGCAGAATGTTGGAGCTCTAGAAATAAAAATTTTGAAAAAGTGTTTCACTTTAATATACGGCACGTGCTAGGTTCTGGTAGTGCTACTGGCTCGCCGGTCGGGGCGCTTACCTGCTTCCACTCCATCTTGTCGATGAGCTCCGCCCCAGGTGCCTGGCTGTCCGTGACGGGCGGCCGCAGCAGAGACACGTACTGCAACACCACAACACACCGATTTACGTCACAGCACACGTCACAACAAGTGCTACACATAAAGCTGCCTGCGGGATCTATATCGCACTCAGTAATGCTACGACCAGTGCTGCAGAGCATCTGAACATGCAGTCCTCAATACACTGACGTGACACGTCACGGGGATAGCGATATGCACATACAGTAATGGAAATAAGTATTCATACACTAGAGCGTGCAAAAGTAAGCTGCCTTTATTGAAAATACGAAACCAAAAAGTCCGCAGCTCGTGGTCGTGTGGTAGCGTTCTCGCTTTCCGCGCCCGGGTTCCCGGGTTCGATTCCCGGCGGGGTCTGGGATTTTCTCTGCCTCGTGATGACTGGGTGTTGTGTGATGTCCTTAGGTTAGTTAGGTTTAAGTAGTTGTAAGTTCTAGGGGACTGATGACTATAGATGTGAAGTCCCATAGTGCTCAGAGCCATTTGAACCATTTTTTTGAAACCAAAAACATTAATCGGATATGCACTATACACATTGGCCACTCGCCAATGTAGCTATGCTGGTATATCGAACGAACAAGCCTTTACAAAACACAATACAAAAACGTCAGCCAAGTTCTCTACTGCGCTGGGGATTAAGTATTCATACACCAATAGAAAATGACAATTCTAACAAAGCCAGAACATGTTTAATACTTCGTATGCATACCCTTCCGATGTATTACTTCTCGCAACCTCCGTGGCACAGAATGGACCTATTTTCTTGTACTTTTCCGTCGTGATACCTTCCCATTCTCGAAGGAGAGCCTCTTTCAAGAGACGTTACTACGGATGTCGTGTTTTCTCACTCGTGTTTCCAGCTCACTCCACAAGTGTTCGTGGGATTCAGGTCTGGAGTCTGAGCTGGTAAGAGTGTGTGGAGTGTTGTAGAGCAACCACAGCCGGACAATTTGCCCCTATGTTTGGGATCATTGTCCTGTTGGAAGTAATAATTTCTAGGAAGATCCAAGGCGTCAACATCTGTTGTAAGTTCTGTTTGAGAATGTTCATATACACAAATCTGTCCATGGTACTTTCCACAAACACTAATTTTCCGACACCAGAGGCTGACATACAGCCCCATACCATCACCTCCGTGCTGCACCGTGGGTTGAATGTTGTTTCGGTCGAGGACTGTATTCGGTCTTCCCCAGACCAATATCCTACCATCATTGTGCACGATATTAAATTTGCTTTCATCACTAAACAATACAGTATCCCAGAAGTCTGCTGTCTTGGGTACATGCTGTTTCGCGAATTGCATCCTCCATTTCCCATTCTTTTTGCTGATGTAGGGCTTTCGTCTCGGGAACCTGGTTCTGTAGCCCGAACGATTGAGAATGGTACGAACTGCCATTGGAGTGATGTCCTTTCGGAAGTGGTCATGTACATATGCGGATAGTGCCGATGCTGTCGTTTTCGGTTTTTTCTTGATGGTTCTTAGTAGCATTCTGGTCTCTCCTGTTGTAAGCTTCTGTGGACGACCGTGTCGTTCACTGTTTATTACTACATCTCTGTCCTTATATCGCTTAATGATAGATTGCACAGTCGCTCGGCTTCGTCCTATGACGTTCGCAATTTCGGCATACGACTTGTGTTGAAGATTTTGGGCGACAACCATGTTCCGTTCCTCAATGGTCGTTTCCTTCCCCTTGCGGCCCATACTGCTGTTCCACGGTACCCACGTTCGACGGTCTGTTGCTTCACGGTCGCCACACGACTACACGAGTGTGGCGTGCACTCCGGGGCTGTGTCAGCCGTTTGTTTGCTTGAAAGTAGTCTGCTGTACGAATACATTTTGCCCTGTCTTAGACCGTGCGGAGTGCAACATATTTTATTTTCCCAGAATATATTCATGGCATACGGGAAGCTTCATTACCAAGAACATGGTTATCTGACGCTACATCATCGTACTTATTCGTATCGGCGCTGTGGGTGATTTACTATCCCAACACACCATCGTAGTTGGTCACCACCTACTGTATGAATACTTATTTCCATGACAGTATACAGAAGGCGGTAATATCGTGCACACAACGTATGAAAGGGCAGTTTGTTGGCGGCGCTGTCATTTGTACTCAGTCGATTCATGTGAAAAGGTTTCCGACACGATTACGCTCTCACTGCGGGAATTAGCAGAAGAGGTTAAAAAATCAGCCAAACACATAAAAACCAAAAGTTTTGTTTAGCTCTTGACTAGGTTTCGATATTTATAATAATATCTCCTTCTGAAAGAGTTTTTATTTATTTTTATGAATATCGAAATCTAGGTCAGGGGATAAATAAACCTTTGCTTTGCAAATTGATTGAGCCGAGCTGTCTAAGGCACTGCAGTTATGGACTGTGCGGCTGGTCCCGGTGGAGGTTCAAAAATGGTTGAAATGGCTCTGAGCACTATGGGACTTAACATCTTAGGTCATCAGTCCCCTAGAACTGAGAACTACTTAAACCTAACTAACCTAAGGACATCACACACATCCATGCCCGAGGCAGGATTCGAACCTGCGACCGTAGCGGTCGCGCGGTTCCGGACTGAAGCGCCTAGCACCGCTCGGCCACTTCGGCCGGCGGTGGAGGTTCGAGTCCTCCTTCGGGCATGTGTGTGTGTTTGTCCTTAGGGTAATTTAGGTTAAGTAGTGTGTAAGCTTAGGGACTGATGACCTTAGAAGATACGTCCCATAAAATTTCACACACATTTGAACATTTTCCTGTTGGTTGGCTGATTTTTTTCAGCCTCTTCAGATTTACACAGTTGCTGAATCGGAGCCATGTTTAAGATTTTGGAGCCGGCCGCTGTGACCGAGCGGTTATAGGCGCTTCAGTCCGGAACCACGCGGCTGCTACGGTCGCAGGTTCGAATCCTGCCTAGGGCATGGATCTGTGTGATGTCCTCAGGTTAGTTAGGTTTAAGTAGCACTAATTCTAGGGGAGTTATGACCTCAGATGTTAAGTCCCATAGTGCTTAGAGTCATTTGAAATATTTTTTTAGATTTTGGAATTAGGAAACTTTCAACGCGGAATGGTAGTTGGAGCTTGATGCACGGGACATTCCATTTCGGACATCGTTTGGGAATTTGATATTACAAGATCTGCAGTGTCAGGAGAATTCTAAATTTCAGCCATTACCTCTGACCACGGATAATGCAGCGGCCGAGGGCCTTGACATAACGACCGAGAACAGCGGCGTTTGCTAAGAGTTGTCAGTACTAACAGACGAGTAACACTTCTTGAAATAACCGCAGACATCAATGTGGGACGTACGACGAATGTATCCATTAGGACATGGCGTTCATGTGCTATGGCAGCGAATAACGCAAGTGAGTGCCTTTGCTAACAGAACGAAATCGCCTGCAGCACCTTTCCTGGACTTCTGCCGGCCGCTGTGGCCGAGCGGTTCTAGGCACTTCAGTCCGGATCCGCGCTGCTGCTACGTTAGCAGATTCGAATACTGTCTCGGCCATGGATGTGTGTGATGTCCTTAGGTTAGTTAGGTTTAAGTAGTTCTTAGTCTAGGGAAATGATGACCTCAGATGTTAAGTCCCATAGTGCTTAGAGCCATTTGAACCATTTGAATCTGGACTTGTGACCACATCGATTGGAACCTAGACGACAGAAAAACCCCGGTCTGGTCATATGAGTCCCGATTTCGGTTGATAAGAGCTGATGGTAGTGTGTCGCAGATCCCGCGAATCCACAGTTCCAGATTATCAACGAGGCACTGTGCAAGCCAATGGTTGTTCCATAATGGTGTGCGCTATTTTCACATGGAGTGGACTGGGTCCCCTAGTCTAATTGAACGGACCACTGACTGGAATTTCCAGAACGACGTTGGGATTTTCATGGGTGATAAGGCGCTATGTCCCTGGACCACAATTGTTCCGCGATTGGTTTGAAGAACATTCTGGACAATTCGAGCGAATGATTTGGCCACCAAGATCGCCCGACACGAATCCCGTCGAACATTTATGGGACATAATTGAGAGGCCAGTTCGTGAACAAAATCCTGTACAGGCAACATTTTCGCAATTCTGGACGGCTGCAGGGACAACATTGCTCAATATTTCTGAAGGACGCTTCCAACGACTTGTTGACTCCATGCCACGTCCAGCTGCTGCACTACGTCGAGCAAAAGGAAGTCCGGCACGATATTAGGCAGTATCCCATGACGTTTGTCACCTAAGTGTGAAGCTTGATGTTAAATTAGATATTTTCTTACGTTAATATCAGACTTTTAGATTATTTGTGCTACTCGTGTTTTCACCGTCGTTCGTGCACTTTTGGTAGAAGTTCATGATAGTAGTATGCAAACAGCCAACCAGCTTCGATTATTCCGAAATGCATGTTCGCCGTACGAAGTGGCCCATAGTGCTCAGAGCCATTTGAACCAAATGCATGTTCCCAGGCGTTGGGCCGTATTAATTTGTTTGTCAAAGTGTATCAGACCAATGGATTTCCGCCGGCCGCGGTGGTCTAGCGGTTCTAGGCGCGCGGTCCGGATACTGCTACGTCTCAGGTAACTGCCTATAATATCTAAGTAAGATCTTAATGTGGCCTATCAAATTAGGCGATGCCGAGGGAATTAGTTTAAGAAATCTGGCACTAAAAGTTGTAGATCAGTATTCCTATTTGCGCAGTAAAATAACTGATGACGCCCAAAATAGAGGGGATACAAAACGCAGCCTGCTGCTGCAAGAAAAGCATCTCTAAAATGAAGAATTTGTTGATACCTGCCAGCCAGGGTGAGCGAGCGGTTCTAGGCACTTAAGTCTGGACCGCTACGGTCGCAGGTTCGAATCCTGCCGCGGGCATGGCTGTGTGTGATGTCCTTAGGTTAGTTAGGTTTAAGTAGTTCTAAGTTCTAGGGGACTGATGACCACATATGTTAAGTCCCATAGTGCTCAGAGCCATTTGAACCATTTGAATGGATTTCCGTAACTGTGGCCCATAACGTCGCCTGTGTTCTTTTTCCTTCCGCGTCACATGCTCGCAACTCCTCCAGGCGAGATTCCTGACACGTTGGGCAGTGGTAATCATGACTTGGCTCATATAGATTTAAGACAGAGAGGGCGATAGATGGCATGTTTATGATCTCTGGAGAGGCATCCTCTCCATTTCACGAAGTATTTGCAAAGATTGATTTCACTCTTATTATTGCAATGTTAATAATATAGTTTGTAACAGGTATAAGTGCAGATATTTCTATTGGTAACTGTGGATGGTGTACTGAAAAACGTTATATCAGTGTTTACGTCATTTTCAGACTAATAATTACAGCTATTACAAGTCGTACGTTTTCAGGTCGACTACCTCCATCTACATGTTACAAGAGCAAGTAATTAGTGCTTATTATTCCTTGGGTAGCAGGTCAGGTGTTGAAGTGTGGACACATGGTTGCAAAACGGTGAATGTATATTGTAAAGAGTAGACCACTTACATTGTTAATGGTGCAGTTATGACGCTGTGGGAAACACCAGGTCGCAAAGTTTGTGACGTCTTTGTAGGAAGACTGCTCGACACAGACAAATAACAACCAGTACACTGATGTGTGCACATATTAAGTGCCACATGTAAGATATCTGCAGTTATCCCATAACACCTTGTACGTTAGTCATAATAATAATAATAATAATAATAATAATAATAATAATAATAATAATAATAACAAAATTTCAGTAATTTAGGTTCTGTTAACATTTTTTAAATGCATAACATTTTCAATGTAGCAATGATATACTAACACAGTGGTCTGATAGGTAGCTGAAGTTAATTGGTCGGGACAAGAGCTTGTAACAGTAGGATAAAATTAGCAGCATAAATAATGAGAAATACTAAACAGCAGAATAAAGGTACAGACAGAAGGATAAGAAAAGCTGGAAAAAATTTGGCAAAGTGACAGGCCTATTGGTTTGTTACAGGATAGGATAATGAAATCCGGGGAGCTCCGATAGGGAAGCTACAACAAGTATAACAGAAAAATCCGAAGCCCCCTTTTGAATGCAAAGTAGTTTTGAATCAGAGATATGTCACTGGAGAGCTTCTTCTAAATACGTATGGCTCTAATAGAGTAGGAGACGGAGAGTGATACACAGGATATTTCGAAAACATTTTTGTAACACGGGCCAACGAAAGTTTTTTTAAACTTCTTTTACTTTGAAAGCTGATCTTTATAGATTTTTATGAGCTCAATACAAACCTAACCTAATTTGTTTTGTATCACCCATAGTCTTCGAGCAATACAGCTTTTTACTGTATAGTATAAAAATTCTATGGTATACAGTAAACGGAGAAATTAATGAAACGCTTTGTTATAAGATAAGCATGGTTCGTATTTACAGTAAGCTATATAAAACAAGGATATGAGTTAATAGACGTTTCACTTGTCAGCTGGAATTGGTTTTTATTTTCTTTCTCTTTTTTCTTTGAAGCTTGTTGTGTAGCTTTTTCTACAATGAGTCGCTTGCTGAACTTCTCTGTGAAGTGACCAACAGAAGTCCCCCATCATGTTGGTGCTCTAGCGGCCTTGGTACTGTTTTTCCATCACTTAAATGTCCTGGTGAAAACACTCTCCTTGCTCCTCATTAACATCTCCCATATTGTCCAGGAAGTAATCAAGGTGACAATTCAAAAAGTGAACTTTCTGGCTCATTAATCATCCTAAAGTTTTAAACTATTTTAACGTTGTAGCTGTAATAGAAGCATATTCTGTGTCTTGTTCAGTCCTAAGAACTTTTAACGACTTCCTTGAATGGTACCCATGCTTCTTTGTCATTGAGTTCATTGTGGATTCAAAGCTAACATCAAACATCAATTTTCTAATGTCAGGTCCGACAAAGACGCCTTCTTTTAGTTTAGCTTCAGAAAGGTATGGAAACTTTTGGCAGAGATACTTAAAACATGGTCCATCTTCAGGCAAAGCCCTTACAAACTGTTTCATTATGCCTAATTTTATATGTAGAGGTGGTAGGAGCACGTGTTTTGGATCTACATGGTTTATGCGTAGAATATTCTTCTCACCAGGTCTTAAAGACTCTCGCACAGGCCAGTTCTTTCTGCACCAGTGTTGATCCCGAGCCCTACTGTCCCATTCACACAAGAAACATGGAAATTTGGTAAAGTCACCTTGCTGACCAAGGAGTATGCACATTGCTTTTAGACCGCCACATATAATCCAACCATGAGCAGAATAGCCTATGTGATTTAGCTCTATTCCTAGGTTTTCAGAGTTTTGTTTCATTTTTACAGAATGTGCAACTGGTATAGATGCATACATGCTACCAATGTGTAGTAAAACAGCCTTTAAATTAGTTTTGGATGAATCAATAAACAGCCTCCAGTCTTCGTTTTTGTATTCAGTACCAAACTTACTCATCAGACCGGGGTGGCCGAGCGGTTCTAGGCGTTACAGTCTGGAATCGCTATGGTCGCAGGTTCGAATCCTGCCTCGGGCATTGATGTTATGGTGTCCTTAGGTTAGTCAGGTTTAAGTAGTTCTAAGTTGTATGGGACTGATGACCTCAGAAGTTAAGCCCCGTAGTGCTCAGAGCCTTTTGAACCATTTTTTGAAACGGGAATATCTGAGCAGTACACTAAATCTCCTTCTTGTTGAAAAAACTTGGAAAATTGCTGCTCTCTCTTTCTATACATGTATATGCTGGTTCCAACTGCCAATAATTTCTTTTCTTTTAATCTAGAGCCAAGCAATTCAGGTTTTTCTTTCGTTAAGCCTAGATCCCTTACCAATCGTGAAGCTCTGTCTGAGTAGACAATTTGGGCTCTAGACTTTCTGCATTACAATGGAATTCATCATCATCCGGTTCATCTAAATCACATTGTACATCAGAAAACACTGCTGCTGGAATAGAATTTAAATCATCTGGTGGTCAGGAACCGGCAAATCTACACCATGCACTACTGGTCAGCTGGCGGACAGAAGGTTAGGGTAGCTTATTACCGTCATGTTTTTCGAATTATGACCAATAATATCAACGCTGCAAAAGTAGCAATCAGCGGAATGATTTCTTGGCTCCCTCCATATCATAAGAACAGCAAATCTAAAGGCTTTTTCCTGATTTTTAGACCATTTTCTCAAATCTTCAGCACACACATAACATACATCATACGGCACGATTTATCTTGATCACCAAGTTTAGATTAAAAGTATGATAGATATACCTTTTTCACAAAGTCTACAATGTTTCTTTGGTGTTTTTTAAACACTAATTCACCACAAATACAACAAAAACTGTCAGCAAAGTTTTTACAACCACGATTAGACATTGTACTGAGCACATGTACAGGAAACAGGAAATTGAGATTAGGTTGACAGTAAACAAAAACCATATATTAACATCAAAGTAGAATCGACCTTTTTTGCCTGAAATTGTTTTTCAGCAGTGCTATCAACATCATCTACATTCATTACACCTCTTCTTTAAATTATTTTAACTATATAAAAGTTGTTAAATTGTTTAAAAAATCGCTTAATTTAATAAATTTAATCGTAAAATGTGTAAAAATTGTGGGTCATACAGTTTCCTAAGTACCATATTTGGATTTCCCACCCTAAAAAACATAAGAATAAGGTACTTTCAACAAAAGAGTTTTTCCATCGTTGGCATGTGTAATCTTTGGGGATACACTGAAACAAAAAAAAAGTTAGTATAAACATATACCCGTATCTGAAAATCCTTCGCATTTGGGATATTGGGCCGGCCGCAGTGGCCGTGCGGTTAAAGGCGCTGCAGTCTGGAACCGCAAGACCGCTACGGTCGCGGGTTCGAATCCTGCCTCGGGCATGGATGTTTGTGATGTCCTTAGGTTAGTTAGGTTTAACTAGTTCTAAGTTCTAGGGGACTAATGACCTCAGCAGTTGAGTCCCATAGTGCTCAGAGCCATTTTTTTTCTGATATTGGTTCAAATGGGTCTGAGCACTATGGGACGTAACATCTGAGGTCATCAGTTCCCTAGAACTTAGAACTACTTAAACCTAACTAACCTAAGGACATCACACACATCCATGCCCGAGGCAGGATTCGAACCTGCGACTGTAGGGATCGCGCTGTTCCAAACTGAAGCGTCTAGAACCGCTCGGCCACCTGAGCCGGCTCTAGTAGTCTTACGATATTTGTTTCGTGTTCGTCTATGGTATGTTTGAAACCGTCGGTCACTTTATTTAATCCAGGTGCTGTGCTAAGATGTTCTCAGAAGCATTAATTATTCACCGTGGTAGATGTAGTAAGGCAGTAGGGCACTTATTGAGATGCAATAAATTTCAGGGCTTTTGAAACCGTGGGCAGTAATCGCGAGTTGATTTTGGTATAAATGTCTTATGTCTAATTAGGATTTGCTTCCGCTCACTATGTACAACTAACAAAATGCATGTAGAATCAGAACAAGAAACTGAAAAACTTCCATTTGGATATTGTTTATCCATAATTATCTGCCATGCTTTCCATATTATGTTCGCAGTTCGTTTGTTGTATATTACTGCTTCATTCGAGGTGATCTGTCGTGTGTCCAAGTTGGTCAGTTATCACTCAGGGGTGAAGAATTTGAACCCATGTTTACTGTGCAACAAACAAGCCTGATTTTTGTGTTTCGTACATTTCACTGTAGTTCCGCAGCTTCCTAAATTTCAATTTTTTTTCTTTTATTCTATCACTGCGGCTGCAAGTAGTGTAAGATTTGAGATAAACTTAGTCTTGTTTGTCGAGGTATTTATTTTCCGATTTCAATGACATGTTTCATCTGTTGTAGGTATCTTCAAATTATCAGCGATGTAAAATTTACAGAAATAGTGATGTCGAAGTGTCCTGATCCAGTCTTGTATGAAAACGTACTGCACGGGAAAATCTTTTACGCAAACTTACAGAAACTGGTCACGGTGCACGCCTTCCATAAAACGATTATAAGATGCGAGCATATCGGCAAAATGTGACTGGGCTACCAAAAAGTTGAAAATCTCCAATGCCTGATCGGCAATAAGCCATCATTTTTTATATAACGATGTCCCTTTTTTAAAGAGGTTTAGCCTCGTTGCTGTGAAGTATGCTGGTGTCTCTTTTGTTATTTGTTTGATTCCCTATATCTTTAAGGCATAATTTAGTATTTGTTTTTTGTATTTATGACGGCCTTTTCATGAGGTATAATTATCTTCTTGGATAGATGCCAGTTAAATATACTCTTAATTTCTGAGCTATCATATGACGAATTACGTACATTACAAGCCTGTTTATCTTCTGTATATGAATACGGTTCTGCGCAATGAATTATGTATAGAATAGCCGACGCCATCCGTCTGTTTCCGCTGCACTACTTGCACACGAGGGCCGGATTACCACACTTTTCCGCCTTATTTGTTTGTCAGCAGGCCCGCTCACACAAGTTGTAGTCCCTGTTCATGAAGATCAGCTGTTCATCTGTTCCTAACTTGTGCGGCGTCCTTCGCGGAGCATGGCAACGAATAAGGTAGTTAAAAGATGTTTCGATATTTATTTTCTCCTCTCCTTATCCGCCCTTTTCAAGTCTAATTAATTCCAGTTTATCAAACCTTAAAATTTCTTCGCTGCAGTTTTTCACCGTTGCGGTCCTTTAAACTAACCCGCTTGACAAACATTCGGGAACTTCAACTTTTTGATTTCCCAATCGCATTTTGCCGATGTATTCGCATCGTATTATCATTTTATGGACGGCGTGCCCCATGATTAGTTTCTGTAAGTTTACGTAGAAACTTTTCCCATAGATTTTGCACAACATGGGATCAGAACGCTTCCTTATACCTACTTCCGTAAATTTTTTCTTGCAAATAATCTGAAGATACCTACCATAGGCGAAACGCGTCATTAAAATTTGCAAATAAAAAAACCCGCAAACAAGACTTGGTTTCTGTCTCATAAATTTAATGTGACGTATTTCGCTTGCATCTTCTGTGTGCAGCATACAGCCTGTTCATAATCTGGCGCAACTCAGCGGGTCTTGATGGACCATGAAGTGTTTACTGTGAATGAGCGCTGATGAACCTACTTACCACAAGTGAATTCTGTCGACATCAGATCTATTGGTTATGTCCTTCCATTCGATATCTGAAGCCCTGTAGGACATCACGACTGACGATTTATGGAAACAGTGGTATATCTAAAGCTAGAAGGTCAGTTTTGGATTCCGAAATCCTACATCTCTTGAATAATTACCCAACCCTTCATTTTCCGAGCCGCCTCATAATAGAGAGTGACAATTATCGAACTATATGAAAAACCGTAAATTAGTTACGAACTACGGCGTGTACACACTTTATTCATCATGTAAACGCCACTACAGATATTCGGATTTAGGCTGTGACATGTTCGATATGCCTGCCATCATTGACGATGATGTGGCGCAGATGAATAGCGAAATTCTGTATGACCCGCTGAAGTGACAAAACATCGATGCGATCGATGACCTCCCGAATGGCTATTTCTCAGCTGAGTAATTGTCTTAGTGTTGTTGCTGCACACATTCTCTTTAATACAGCCCCACAAAAAGGAGTTGCATGTGTTCAGATCTGGAGAATATGGCGGGCAATCGAAGCCCATGCCAGTGGTCTCTGGATACAGCAGAGCCACAATGCGGTCCCCAAAGTGCTCCTCCAGCACATCAAACACACTGCTGCTAGGATGGGGTCGAGACCTGTCTTACATGAACCATATCTTGTCGAAATCAAGGTTAGTATGGATAATGGGGATGAAACGTAATCTTCCAAAACCTTCACCTACCATTTTGTAGTCACCATCAAGGAGTATCGCGCCGATTATTCCGTGACTGAACATTGCACCACACAGTCACCCGTTGAGAGTGAAGAGATTTCTCGATCACGAAATGCGGATTCTCAGTCCCCCAGATGCGCAAATTTTGCTTACTGACGAACCCATCTGAATGAAAGTTGGCTTCGTTGCTTAACCAAACTATACATACAGACTAATTCCCATCATGCCTGTCGGTCAACCGTGGAGTTTGAACGTCCTAAAGCCAAGTGTCCAAAAGTTATGACGATTTTATTTCACATTGTTCAACAATTGTCACCCTGTAAGTACGAGCAAGCAGTACAAAGCCAGGCGAATCCCGTTATTCAAGGGCTAGATGCCGAATAAAATTTCGAGATGCGTCTTAGCAGAACAAACTCTCTCCCTCATCTGTGGAGTGTTTACCGGAGGCCCTCGGCTACTGTTATTCCCCGACTTCCATTATTCCGTATGATCTCCCGGAAGGGGAAACGTTACAAGAGTGGGCGTCGCTAATCGCATTCAGCCCCTTGATAAAGGCGCTGCAGGCAATTAGATGAGCAGCGAAATTGCCGGCGGAGTTTCTACGGCGCCTCCTGTCAGCCGGCCTCCAGGGGAATGAGTACAAAAGCCTCCCCTGCTTTTCTTCTCTCGGGCGCAGCGAATTCCTGTTAAATCCAAACTGAAATTTACATTCTCTACTTCCACAGAGATTTATGGCCTTTCAGTGTTCCCGGTTAGCAGAAACGGTACTGAATGATCGGAGTTTCGTGGAAAGCAACGTAATTTCCAGGCATACGCTGGGTGACATAGAAGGTAAATCGTCCAGAAGCTGTGGAGTGGACAGTCACCAAGGTAACTACATACACATTCACAACATCAGCGGGTATGTAAACTGTGAGAGCTAATATTCATTGTAACTTACAGAATGTCCACCGGAGGTCACTAGTGTTGTTCGCGAACAGTCTTTTTTCGAGGCCTGTTAGATCATACAGGGTGGTCCATTGATCGCGACCGGGCCAAATATCTCACGAAATAAGCGTCAAACGAAAAAACTACAAAGAACGAAACTTGTCTAGCGCGAAGGGGGGAAACCAGATGGCGCTATGGTTGGCCCGCTAGATGGCGCTGCCATGGGTCAAACGGATATCAACAGCGTTTTTTTTTTTTAAATACGAACCTCAATTTCTATCACATATTCGTGTAGTATGTAAAGAAGTATGATTGTTTTAGTTGGATCACTTTTTTCGCTTTGTGATGGATGGCGCTGTAATAGTCACAACATTTTAGACGAAAAGTTTGTAACAGGTACGTTTTTTAAATTAAAATATAGAACGTAGGTACGTTTGAACATTTTATTTCGGTTGTTCCAATGTGATACATGTACCTTGTGAACTTATTATTTCTGAGAACGCATGATGTTACAGCGTGATTACCTGTAAATACCACATTAATGCAATAAATGCTCAAAATGATGTCCGTCAACCTCAATGCAGCTGGCAATACGTGTAATGACATTCGTCTCAACAGCGAGTAGTTCGGCTTCCGTAATGTTCGCACATGCATTGACGATGCGCTGACGCATGTTGTCAGGCGTTGTCAGTGGATCACGATGACAAATATCCTTCAATTTTCACCACAGAAAGAAATCAGGGGACGTCAGATCCGGTGAACGTGAGCGCCATTGTATGGAGCTTCGACGACCAATCCACCTGTCATGAAAGATGCTATTCAATACCGCTTCGGCCGGCCGAAGTGGCCGTGTGGTTAAAGGCGCTGCAGTCTGGAACCGCAAGACCGCTACGGTCGCAGGTTCGAATCCTGCCTCGGGCATGGATGTTTGTGATGTCCTTAGGTTAGTTAGGTTTAACTAGTTCTAAGTTCTAGGGGACTAATGACCTCAGCAGTTGAGTCCCATAGAAAAAAAAAATATCGCTTCAACCGCACGCGAGCTATGTGCCGGATATCCATCATGTTGGAAGTACATCGCCATTCTGTCATGCAGTGAAACATCTGTAGTAACATTGATAGAACATTACGTAGGAAGTCACCATACATTGCACCATTTAAATTGCCATAGATAAAATCGGGGCCAATTATCCTTCCTCCCATACTACCTTACCATACATCAACACGCCAAGGCCGCTGATGTTCCACTTGTCGCAGCCATCGTGGATTTTCCGTTGCCCAGTAGTATATATTACGCCGGTTTACGTTACCGCTGTTGGTGAACGACACTTCGTCGCTAAATAGAACGCGTGCAAAAAATCTGTCATCGTCCCGTAATTTCTCTTGTGCCCAGTGGCAGAAGTGTACACGACGTTGAAAGTCGTCGTCATGCAATTCCTGGTGCATAGAAATATGGTACGGGTGCAATCGATGTAGCATTCTCAACACCGACGTTTTTGAGATTCCCGCCATTTGTCTGCTACTGATGTGCGGATTAACCACGACAGCAGCTAAAACACCTACTTTGGCATCATCATTTGTTGCAGGTCGTGGTTGACGTTTCACTTGTGGCTCAACACTTCCTGTTTCCTTAAATAACGTAACCTAACGGATACCGAACAGCACACATAGGACACGCCCGCTGGGCATTTTGATCTCAATAGCCATACATCAACACGATATCGACCTTTTCCGAAATTGGTAAACGGTCCATTTTAACATGGGTAATGTATCACGAAGCAAATAGCGTCCGCACTGGCGGAATGTTACGTAATAGCACGTACTTATACGTTTGTGACTATTACAGCGCCATCTTTCACAAAGCGAAAGAAGTGGTCCAACAAAAACATTCATATTTCTTTACATACTACACGAATGTGTAATAAAAAATGGGGGTTCCTATTTAACAAAAACGCAGTTGATGTCCGTTTGACCTATGGCAGCGCCATCTAGCGGGCAAACCACAGCGCCGTCTGGTTTCCCCCTTCAAGCTAGACGAGTTTCGTTACTTGTAGTTCTTTCATTTGATGCTTATTTCGTGAGATAATTGGCCTGGTCACTATCAATGGACCACCCTGTATACCGATTTGAGACAAATCATGGGATACCGATATGCACGTATAATGAGCTGTCACTTGTACTCAGGTGATTCATGTGAAATGGTTTCCGATGAGATTATGGTCGCACGATGGCAATTAACAGACCTTGAAAGCGAAATGGTAGGCCTAGTTGGAAACAGACGCATGGTCATTCCGTCCCAAATTGCAGGCATGAACTCTTAACATGGACAAGGCAGTATCCGATGGCCTTCACTTCATAAAAGAGAGGAGTAGAGTTTGGGTGGAGTTGTCAGCGCCGACGGACAAGTAATACTGCTGGAAATCAACATACGTCGAACGCGTTCAGTTAGGACATTGCAACGAAATTAGGCGTTAATGGGCTACGGCAGCAGACGACCGAAACGAGTGCCTTTTGCTAACAGCACATCATCGCCTGCAGCGCCACTCCAGATCTTGTGACCTTAGCAGCTGGAGCCTAGATAACTAGAAAACCGTAAGAGTTGACAGTAAGGCGAGGGTGTGGTGCAGACGCCACGAAGCCATGGACTCACGTTGTGAACAACGCACTGTGCAAGCTTGGCTCTATAATGGTGTGGGTTGTGTTCACATGTAATGGACTGGATCCACTGATCCAAATGAACCGACCATGACTGGAAATGGTTGTGTTTGGTTACTTGGAGACCATCTGTAGCCATTCATGGATTTCATGTTTCCAATCTATGACGTCATGTCACCAGGCCACAGTTATCTGCGAATGGTTTGATGATCATTATGGAAAATTCGAGCGGATGTTTTGGCCAACCAGAAGGCCCCAACATTTATGGAACAAAATTGAGAGTTTAGTTCGTGCACCAAATCCTGCTCTGGCAAAACTTGATCAATTCTGGACGGCTGTAGGGGCAGCATGGCTTTTTTCTGCAGGTGACTTCCAGCGACTTGTTGAGTCAATTCCAAGAAGAGATGTTACACAACACCGAGCAAAGGAGGACTGACACGGTACTACGAGGTATCCTATGACTTTTGTCACCTCAGTCCATCAGAAAGCATTAGTGTTGTTCAGATATTTGTATACAGTGTTCTTACAAGGCCTCATAGGTCATATACAGGGCGTGAACAACGTTATGCTTTAGAGTGATCACTGTGAAGGACGCGGAGGTGCTGCGTACTCGTGTGAGACAGCGTTATCAGCACCTGACAAAGTTTTTAATGGGCCTCATGGTGGGTCGCTATTTGACCAGCTGGAAAAAAAAGTACAATATCCAGACCTGAGAGGCATTACAATCGAACAGTGGCCCAATGTTTGGCTGCATGGATTGGTGAGAGCAGGAGTACTTGTAGTGAGGTTTCCAGTAGACTACGTCTGACCACTACCAGAGTAGATTGCTTATTGTGCGCCAAGCACATTGTAGGCACTTGACATCTGTGTCTATCATCCGAGATGAAGTAATGGTCTCCGTGCAACATGATGTGCCATCGTTACTCGGAGACTAGCAGCAGCTGATCTAATGAATTATCATCAAGTGCGTAGGTTGTCGTTAACAGCACAACAAAACGGCTGTGTCTTGAGTGGAGTAGAAAATGGGGGGGGGGGGGGGGCGAAGACTGCTGATGAATGGCGTCACATGAAAGGTGCTTTCACACTACCCCAGATCACCATCGTCGGCAAGTATGGCGACGACCTTTGGAAACGTCCCATTATTTCAGCGTTTTAGAGAGGCACGGCGGTGTTACAGCTGGCACCAGAGTGAAGAGAGCGATCCACTGCGACTTCAGGTCACGGCTATCATTGTTCGAATGAACTCTGCCGGCACAATTAAACGTCACGGACATCTTGCATTCTAATACAAGGTGCATAGAAAAATAATGTGACTAACAACTCTGCGTGCAATCTGGCAACAGTGTGTTGGTTTACTTGCGTACAGTCAGAGTTTCAGCTCTATTCAGCGATCACCTGATTTTAGGGGGCACCATCAGTGAAGCTGTGATTTTGTTGTGAGTGACCAAAATGGGACAGCAGAATTTATGGCAACAGAATACCATCAAGTTATGTGCTAAACTAAGGTAATCCGCGAGTGTGATCTCTGAAGAGTTGAAACAGCTGTACAGGGAACATTCCTTATCGAGAACAGAAGTTTCTCGCTGGCAAAAATCATCGGTTTGGAAGACCGAGAACAAGTTGAACCTGTCTCAGGGTGACTTTCAACTTCAAAAACAAACGAGGTGCATTCAAGTTCTAAGGCCTCCGATTTTTTTTCTCCGGACTGGAAAGAGATAGAAGCATGCGCATAGTTTTAAAATGAGGCCGTGTTCATTGTCAATACGTCCCAGAGATGGCAGCACCGTACGGCAGATGGAATTTTACCGACAGCGGCGAGAATGGGAACTGTTTTAAATACTTAAAATGGCGACGTTTTCCTTACTTGAACAGCGTGCAATCATTCGTTTTCTGAATTTGCGTGGTGTGAAACCAATTGAAATTCATCGACAGTTGAAGGAGACATGTGGTGATGGAGTTATGGATGTGTCGAAAGTGCATTCGTAGGTGCGACAATTTAATGAAGGCAGAACATCGTGTGACAACAAACCGAAACAACCTCGGGCTCGCACAAGCCGGTCTGACGACATGATCGAGAAAGTGGAGAGAATTGTTTTGGGGGATCCCCGAATGACTGTTGAACAAATCGCCTCCAGAGTTGGCATTTCTGTGGGTTCTGTGCACACAATCCTGCATGACGACCTGAAAATGCGAAAAGTGTCATCCAGGTGGGTGCCACGAATGCTGACGGACGACCACATGGCGGCCCGTGTGGCATATTGCCAAGCAATGTTAACGCGCAACGACAGCATGAATGGGACTTTCTTTTCGTCAGTTGTGACAATGGATGAGACGTGGATGCCATTTTTCAATCCAGAAACAAAGCGCCAGTCAGCTCAATGGAAGCATACAGATTAACCGCCACCAAAAAAATTTCGGGTAACCGCCAGTGCTGAAAAAATGATGGTGTCCATGTTCTGAGACAGCGAGGGCGTAATCCTTACCCATTGCGTTCCAAAGGGCACTACGGAAACAGGTGCATCCTACGAAAATGTTTTGAAGAACAGATTCGTTCCTGCACTGCCACAAAAACGTCCGGGAAGGGCTGCGCGTGTGCTGTTTCACCAAGACAACGTACCCGCACATCGAGCTAACGTTAAGCAACAGTTTCTTCGTGATAACAACTTTGAAGTGATTCCTCATGCTCCCTACTCACCTGACCTGGCTCCTAGTGGCTTTTGGCTTTTTCCAACAATGAAAGACACTCTCCGGGGCCGCACATTCATCAGCCGTGCTGCTATTGCCTCAGCGATTTTCCAGTGGTCAAAACAGACTCCTAAAGAAGCCTTCGCCGCTGCCATGGAATCATGGCGTCAGCGTTGTGAAAAATGTGTACGTCTGCAGGGTGATTACGTCGAGAAGTAACGTCAGTTTCATCGATTTCGGGTGAGTAGTTAATTAGAAAAAAACTCGGAGGCCTTAGAACTTGAATGCACCTCGTACTAAGATTGGGAACAACGACTCCACCGGTGTGTAGCTGCCGAAGGGAACTACTCTGAAGAGGACAGTATTGTAGTTTGAAGAAAATAATAACTTCGAAAGATAAAAAATCATTGTCATTATTTTTCTCACACAGCTCATACGTTACTTCACAAGCGACGTTATCGTGATGCCACTTTTAAATAGGACAATGCTCGTCCACTCATGGAACGTATTCTCTTGAGATACTCCCCTCGCCAGCAAGTTACCCAGATCGCCACTAATAGAACATGCGTGAGACCAGCTCGGACGTCAAATCTGCCTCTCTGACATAACATCAGCGACCAGTTAAAAAAGTTGCGAGGGGTTCAACGTCGCACTGGTAAGTGGTCTCATACAGCCAAGTTATTTGTAATTTGAATCGCTTTTGTAATCCCTCAAAAAACCGCGTACCCCCACAACACATGAAGCTTCATTTTATTTCCTCTTCCCCTTCTAGGTGCGCCGTGATTAGCACACTTGACCCGCATTCGGGAGGAGGTCGGTTCAAACCCGAGTCCGGTCATCCTGATTTAGAATTTCCGTGATGTCCCTAAACCACTCCAGGCAGATGCCGGGATGGTTCCTTTAAAAGGGCACGGCCGATTTCCTTCAGCTTCCTTGACACAATTCGAGCATGTGGAATGTCTCTAATGACTTCGATGTCGACGGGACGTTAACGTATTCTTTCTTTCTTCGTCCTAGGTGCATCATTTTTCTTTCTTCAGGTAATCTGTATACCTGCTATGTACTGCGCTGTCACAGCGGCGACATTACGGTATTTCTACATCTCTGTTAACTATTAAGATAAACTGAATCAAATTGTATTTTTTGTTTAACTGTATCTCTCGTTCTGGACGAAATGTTAAAGTTTAGAGCTCTACAGTCTGTTAATATTAAAACAGAAACTTTTGATATGTTGTGCTGTAGCAGAATGTTGAAAATTAGATGGGTAAATCGAATAACAAATAAGGAACTATGGAAAAAAATTGTGGCATATCTTGAGTATAAGATGGGATCGGTTGATGGAAGGTATTTTCAGGTATCGAGCAAGGGGTAGAAACTGCAGAGCAAGTCCAAGGCTTGAATACGGTAAGCCGTGAATGTTGGTTGCGTCGTTACACAGAGATGAAGAGGCTTGCACAGGACAAATTAGCATGGAGAGCTGCTTCAAAACAGTCTTCACAGTGAAGATCACAATATCATCAGTGTGCTAATTTCATTTTAGCTTGTTACCAAAACGAGTAGTAACTGGACAAAAGGAGCATCAGAAAAGTCTTATAAATTAGTGTCAACGTTTTTCCTGAAACTTGGATTTTCCGTTAACTTTAACTTGTTTTAAATTTCAAGGTAATAATTGTTGTAAGATTAAGACTCAAACCATCGATTATAAGCTATTTTTTCAACTATTCGCCTGCTGTTTTTGCTGTATTGAGTCTAAGGAGAATAATTGGGCTCCGCTTAAATGAAAAGAGAAAATTACTGACAATGTTTAATTCTAGGACCAAAAGGAAACCTGCCGTGAATTCTCTAATAATTTCCTTAAAAGTGTCAGGTTATTCTGTTATATAGGAGTCCTTTCATCCATCGACAATATGTTAGAGGAAGAATGTCATCATAAAATACAGCCAGTTTTTACAAAATGGCAGGTATTGAGAGACTTGGTCGATGATAGGATGCCACTAATCATGAAAGGATGATCGCATTCTGTAAGAAAGACAGACCGCTTAAGAACAAGGTAAATGGACAATGCGTTTGATATCTTTCCCAAAATAGAGATCTGAGAATAGAGGAGAGAAGCAGAGATCAAATACATTGAACGCAGGCTGTTGAAAGGACCGAGGAGAGGGAGCATAAAATTTTCTAAGATGTCCAGGTACACCTTATTCGATAAATCATTTAAGTGATATCACCATCGATAATACATCAGAGGTAAATAACCATATTTTTGTTGTATCGGATTTTCGATACATCAAAAGCTGTTATGCTTATTTAACGAAGATATTAGTTTATAAACAGCAAAACGTTATTATTTAAATTTGTTGTATATTTATTCTTCAACTGCATACAGATTTTCCCTTTTTTATGAAAAATATTGTAACATGTTATTACATATTTCTTTATAAATAATCGTTGCCTACACAGGTGGTTTACTACACTAAATCTATGATAACAGTAATATCAAAGAGGAGATACACTGACTGTCTGCATGAATGGCCACCAACAAACTGTGGCCAAGAAACAGCCACACAACACGATATTCACAGCCTGTGCTATCTATATCCTTGCCACCAACACCAGTTTTCCTGAATTGTGCACTTGGGAACTCTCCCAGCCATATATCCTAGTTTCCCATAGCCCTCCTTGTCTCAACATCCATCAAACATTGCCCTTACCCTCTAGCCCCTTCCCTGTTTTCACTGAAGCACTACACAGCCCTCTGTCCCACCACCGCACCTTTCTACTTCTCTCGTTTTCAGCTGCCTCCTCCTACCCCCACCCTTTGTCTTACCCCTGACTGCACCAGGCAACCCTACCCTCTCACCCTCTCTGCACTGTGTCCCTGTATGCTCCCACAAGCAGCACTTTACTGACCCCCACACCAACCCATGATCCCTCTCACTCCTCACCCCAGCCTCCTCCTTACCCTCACCACACTGTTTCCTCTCCCATCATGTGCTGCTGCTCGCAGTCTGGTTTCAGCAGCCAGAGACTGTGGTCATATGTGTGACTGTTTGTGTATGTACGTATGTGTGTATGTGTATATGAATGCGGTCTATTTTCGATGAAGGTCTTGTTGGGCGAAAGCTCACTTTCTGAAAATCTTTTCTTTGTGCCTACCTGCACTTTACAACGCAAAACAAACACAGTCCCGATTCCATGGTTGAGTTCAATACAAGTGGCTTGTGTTGAGGGTATATATTTGAATAATCTGTTTTTTGTTTCCACGTTATCTTATTAGTGTATAAGCCCATCTCCACCACTAAATAAGAGACTGGTTATTTGTCTGTCATATGTATTTTTTTCTTCTGTTTCCGAAGTATCATCAGTGATGATAACTTGTGGTCCTTTCTTTACATACGTTTTATAATGGAAATAATTAGTTATCTTGTACAGTCTATGACACAGAGAATTTGACAGTAGCATGAAAATTTCACTTCATATATTTCATGTTTTCACATGTTTGTTTTTTAAAATGTGTACTTACTCCATATTTTTAACATGATTAAAAGCTCTCGATGATAAATTTCGATCCAGAATAGTATGATTGCCAGACCTTGGCGACAAAGGAATGGATACATTACATTCCTTATCTTTAGAGGCTTCGTGAAAGTCCTTCAGAAGAGGTAGTGTGAAACTGGCCAAGCTTAATTTTAGAAAGTATTCCCAGAGGAAAAGATTCACTAGTGACAAATTTGTGACGTAGATTCCTCTTTATTGTTTTCTTTTTATGTTAAGAATCATAGATGTCATTCGGTTTAGGCTTCTTTACAACTTCTCAGCTACAGAGCAATCAGTGTGGATGGAGTTCTGGACCTAGACACAAGAACTCTGCTAACAATGTTTGACAAAGCCAAAACTGTTGTATTATGTAAAACGCGGTGCTCTAAATACACCTCATGTTCAGTATCATTTTCAAATTTTTTCCTTTCAAAATTTCGTTCATTTTTTGCTGTTACCTCAAATGATTAATTGTAAATACTGAGTCCTTTAAGAAATGTTTTTACCCAGACTTACTGAGTTTCATGCATTATTGCGAAACCAGAGCTAATAGAAGTTGTTGCTGACGTTGTTGTTCTCTTCTTCTTTTTGGATGATGTTCAGTTCATGATTGCTTTGAAGCAATTCTCCACACTAATCTAAAGGTGAAGCCTTTTCATCTCTGCATAGCTACTACAATATACATGCTTTGAATCTGTTGTAAGCTTTTGGTCTCTGTTTACAATTTTCACTCTCCTAACACTTCCCTCCATTATCAAGTTGGAGATTATTTAATGCCTCAGAATATATGGTATCCACCTATCCCTTCTTTTAGTCAAATTTTTCAGTAATTTTTTCTCCAATTCTATTCAGCTCCTCCCCTTTAGTTATCCTATACTCGTCTAATAGTCAGTATTCAGCTGTACCAAGAAATTTCTGAGCTTCTACTCTCTTCTTGTCTGATACATTTATCGTCCCTCTTCCATATCTCTACAAGACTACAGGCTAACACTCTCACGACACACAAATATTTTCTGTTAACAAGATTATTTTCATGGTATTGTCAGTTTGTATTTTATATCCTCTCTAATTCAGCTACCAACACTTTTTTGCTATCAAACAGTAAAACTCATGTACTACCCATAATGTTTCCGTTCCTAATCGAATTGTCTCAGCATCGCCGTAATTAATTTGACAGTAATTTGCTATCCTTACTGTAGTTTTGTCGATGTTTATTTTCCAAGACATTATCCATGCCGTTCAACTGTTCTTGTCAAACCTGAAAGTTTTTATATTTCTTCTGCTGAACGTTAATAACCGTTCGAGTTTTTTCCTGGTTCCCATTACTGCACAGATTGAATGATACTAGGCCATAGGCTACATCTCTGACCCTTACTTCTTCAATTATTTCAAATCTTTCAATTCTTACAACTGCAGTCTTGTTTCTGTTCGAGTTACTGATAAACTATCGATGACTGTGTTTTTCCCACATATCTTCATACCTTTAGAGAATCTATTCCTGTCATCACTGTCTAACACTTTCGCTAAATCTACAAAATTCGCCGGCTCCTGTGACCGAGAGGTTCTAGGTGTTTCAGTCCGGAACCGCGCTGCTGCTATGGTCGCGGGTTCGAATCCTGCCTCGGGCATGGATGTGTGTGATGTGCTTAGGTTAGTTAGGTTTAAGTAGTTCTAAATCTAGGGGATTGATGACCTCAGATGCTGTCCCATAGTGCTAAGAACCATTTCTACAAAAATCTATAAACATAACTTGGCCTTTTATCTACGTGATACCTAAAGTAAGTTGTATGCCCAATATATCGGAGAAATTTGTGAGCGTTGTCGATATGTCGACGGTATAATATCGATGTTTCAATGTCGACATAACATTTACTAAATCAGGACATTTCCGATACTCAGCTACAACGTTGCTTATGCTCGCTATGGTTTGTCAGTGAGCACAGTGCCAACAAAGAGAAAGTACAGAGGTGAGCAGAACTTGAGGACGATAGTAATGTTCTCATCACGTGCCACCGCCAAGTAACATGGCTCTATGGAACTAGGACCATATGTAGTAAGAACTGCTACGGTAAACAACAACATCGGAATTTTGTGTCCATGTTGATGCAAAACACCTTGTTACTTGTTTACTTTTTTATATCCCAAACTAGTTTCAGTGGCAAACATCACCATCATCAGTGGGTCTTTAAATCTAAAACATGCAGAAAATAGCATAGTTATAAAAACACAGTAACACATTATTACATTTCTACTGTTAATTTTTTGAAATGAAGTTTTCTATGAATGCTTTCATGTTACCGTATGTCTTTTATGTTATGGCATGGTTTAAAGAATTATTGTCGCTGTTTGCGGCACATTTTTGTGCTTTTTTTCTGTTGCCGTTTTTTCTCAGCGTACATCATGCCATCTGAAACTGTGTGAGCGTGAGTAAGCAAATACTAAAAGGTGAACTTAGTATGTCAACGTTGTTCACTTGGGGTTGCGGTAGTGTTATGGAATACAGTTTTGGTATGTACTGGTCTGTTAATCATTCGTGTACTGGCGTTTGTCGGACGGCATGTAGCTGATTATATACACAGGAAAAGAAAACTTTCGCACTTTGTTTACGATCAAGAACATTACACCATCTTGCTGCTCGCGTTTGTCGTGCATTGCATGTTGGGAGAAGTCTATGAAAACTGTAGCGGGAATTACAAGACTTCTGTTCCTTATTTATGTCTGTGTGTGTGTTAGGGAAGTGGTTCTTGTGTGTGTGTGTGTGTGTGTGTGTGTGTGTGTGTGTGTGTGTGTGTGTGTCTGTGTTCTTGGTCAATTCTCTCAGAGCGGTAAAAAGTGTGATCTTACAAAGTGTTATGTTTTTTTTATTACTTTTTTCCGTTCCAGCATAGACCTTTGTATGTAGTAATTTTCTTCTGTTGTTATTTGTCGGTACAGACTGTTACTGTGTTTCAGAATGTGTCTATCGTTTTCGATATTAGTGAGGTTATGGTTTTTGTTCATTAGATGTTCTGCGAAAGTTGAATGTGTGCTGTCACTCTTTAGAGCTCTCATGTGCCCTGTGAACCTCGTTCGGAAATTTCTGCTTGTTTGAACTATGTATTGGGCCTGACAGGAGTTGCATGTGATTTGATATATTCCAGCGTTGCTGAATTTATCTAAGAGGGTTTTTTTTTTTTCTGTCCTTAGCCATTCCTGAACTGTGTTGTTTCTTCTGAGTGTTACTGGTATCCCTTGCTTTGTCAAGATGTTTCCAATTCTATATGATATTTTTTTATTGTATATCAATGTGTACCATCTGTCTCTCTTTCCTGATGTGATGGGGCTTGCTGTGTTGTGTGTGTGTGTACTTCCTCTGGGTTTTCAGATCCTTTTGTTGTGCTCATGAGCGGCTGGTTGCTATTTTTATGTTTCATTTTTACCTTGTTGTCAAGTTTATTTATGATGTCTGTTTGTAGTCGTTTTCCACAGCAATATGTTTGATAACATTGAGTTTCTGTGTGCAGTTTTTGGGCTTAAGAGGTGTTCTGTTTATCCTGTGGAGCATGAGTGTGAAACTGTCATATTTATGCAATGTCGGGTGGTTGGATAACAGTGTTTGTGGATGTGGGTTTTCTGTAGATGGATAATTTATGTTGTTTGTTGTTTCTTGTGATTGTAAGATCGAAGAAATTTAGTTTGTTGTTTTTTTCCATTGTGAAGTGGATTTGTGTTTGAACTGTGTAGATGATACTGTGCAGCTTTTATCCGTTTTTGTGCTTCATCTACAAGACAGATTATGTCAGCCAGATATCTGTACCAGTAGATTTTTTGTACCGTTCTTGTTGTACAATGTTACTGAATGTTGTTTTCTCTATAAACAAGGTATGAAAGTTCTGTTTTTGTGTGTATAGAATCAGCTAGATGCCGTCAAACGAACGTGAGTACACGAATAACTAAGTAACAGCCCAGTACACAACAAAACTTTGTTCCACAACACTATCGAAACCCCAAGTGTGTGACACTGACATACTAAGTTCACCTTTTAATATTTGTTTACTCACAGCAACTCACACAGTTGCGGGTGACATGACGTGCGCTGAGAATAAACGGCAATAGAAAAAAAAGCACAGAAAATATGTCGCAAACAGCGACAATAATTATTAGAAGCATGCCATAATATAAAATAAATAAGGTAGTATGAAAACATTCATAGAAAACTATATTTCAAAAAATGTAATAATGTGCTACTGTGTTTGTATAACTATGCTATTTTCTGCGTGTTTTAGATTTAAAGAACCGCGCCGGCCGTTGTGGCCGAGCGGTTCTAGGCACTTCAGTCCGGAACCACGCTGCTGCTACGGTCGCAGGTTCGAATCCTGCCTCGGGCATGGATGTGTGTGATGTCCTTAGGTTGGTTAGGATTAAGTAGTTCTACGTCTAGGGGACTGATGACGTGAGATGTTAAGTCCCATAGTCCTCAGAACCAATTTTTTTAAAGAACCCACTGATTATGGTGATATATGTCGCCGAAACTAGTTTGGGAAATAAATAAGTAAACAAATAACAAGGTGTTTTGCATCAACGCGGACTGACAATTCCGATATTGTTGTTCTTCTATGCAAACACGGACCATATGGAAGAGTTCCAAGATACAGTTATTCTAACTGCTACAGTATGGGACAGAAGGTAATTGAAAGAAATAACCAATGGGACAGACAGAAATTAAAGTTTAATTTAAAGACAATAATTAGTGTTGTCCTCTGGAAGTTATAAAACTGGGCTTGGTTCTTAATAGGATGTGTCATCAATGAATGCTTTGAAAGTTCTCCCACGCTGCCCACAAGGTTGCTAAGCGGTTTCTGTTTAGGATCTTCCATTTCTCCACCAGTGTGGTTGAGAAATGCTGGATGGTCGCTGGTGCACGCGGACGTGTTGAAATACGCCTCCACAACGCATCCCACACATGCTCGTTGGGATTTACGTTGGAGGGGAACGAGCAGGCCAGTCCATTCGTCGAGTCTCCTCTCGTTCCAGCTGCTCCTCCATCTGCGCTGCCCCATGCTGTCGCGCATCCAGAACATGAAAACAACGCCGAATTCACCCCGAAGAAGATGCACGTGTGGAAGGAATGGTGGTACTGTAACGTTGACCACTGAGTGCACTGTGCTTCATGATTTGGAGGACAATATTTCTGAGTTCATTACCGAGCCACATATGGCTACAGATGTAATGCACCGAGGAACAATGTCGAAGATGATCGTTTAAGTGGTGCAGATGTTATGGAGTTGGTGGGGGGGGGGGAGGGAGGGGTTACAGTGTTGCATGGATGTACTGACTTCCAAATCTTTGAACGCGATATCTCTCCGATCAGCGTTATTGTGAAATGGTTCTCTTCCACATGTGCATCGTTTCGTGTTGAAATCACTTAGGTGTATGCATGGCTGGGGTACAGATGGCAAGGCTGGGGTGGGACACTTGACGTGCGGTGGTTTGTGGACTGAGACAACAGTTAAGCCACTCACCTTCAGAATTAACACTTCTGTGTCATGTTCACACTAGATCGGTCTCTCATGTATAAAAACACTTGGAAAAAACAAGCCAAAAACTAAAGACCCAAAACAACAACGTAAAGAAACTAGCTGGTACAACATGGGGTGCGGACTCATCGACTCCATGTACTACAGTACTTACGCTAGTGTACCCAGTTGCCGAATACTGTGCTCCAGTGTGGCAACATAGTGCCCACAAGAGGATGCTGGACGTACACCTGAACGAGTGACTGTGGATTACTACGGGAACATTAAAATCCACCCCAATCCCCTGGCTGCCCACCATCGGTACCATCCCACCACCTGAATTACGACGCCAAGAAGCAATCAATCGAGAATGTAGGAAACTGTACCACCCAGACTACCCACAAGAGCTCCCAATCCATACAGCCTTAAACAACCGCCGGCCGGAGTGGCCGTGCGGTTCTAGGCGCTACCGTCTGGAACCGAGCGACCGCTACGGTCGCAGGTTCAAATCCTGCCTCGGGTATGGATGTGTGCGATGTCCTTAGGTTAGTTAGGTTTAATTAGTTCTAAGTTCTAGGCGACTGATGACCACAGAAGTTAAGTCGTATAGTGCTCAGAGCCATTTGAACCATTTAAACAACCCACCCCCAGATCTCTTAAAAGCTCGCAATTTACTGTGGCATAAAGGAAGGAAGGATGAGAAGTTCGACAATAAAGAAGAGTGGCGTAAGGGGAGGAATGCTGCAACAATAGCACATCAAGTTGTCCAAGACCCAACTGCCAGCCTACCAGTATTTCAGCTGCAGAGAAGTGAGTGGACAAGGCTGAACAGAATAACAACTGGCCACGCCAGGTGCAACGTTATGATGCACAAGCGGCGACTCCGTGAGCATCCAGCCTGTGATTGTGGGGCCCCAGGAACAAACTGTTCAACATATTGTTAGAGACTGTCCTCAGAGGAAGTACCCTGGATCATATAGAGCCAATATTAATGCTACTCTCTCTGCTGTTAGTTGGCTTCAGTCATTAGATATTGAACTATGATTACTTGTATCTGTCTTTTCTTAACCTGCAGTTTCACTACTTGCCATTAAAATTGCTACACCACGAAGATGACGGGCTACAGACGCGAAATTTAACCGACAGGAAGAAGATGTTGTGATATGCAAATGATTAGCTTTACAGAGCATTCACACAAGATTGGCGCCGGTTGGCGACAACTACAACGTGCTGACATGAGGAAAGTTTCCAACCGATTTCTCATACACAAACAGCAGTTGACCGGCGTTGCTGGTGAAACGCTGTTGTGATGCCTCGTGTAAGGAGAAGATATGCATACCATCACGTTTCCGACTTTCATAAAGGTCGGATTGTAGTCTATCGCGATTGCGGTTTATCGTATCGCGACATTACAGCTAGCGTTGACTGTTAGCAGAATACGGAACCGGTGGGTTCACGAGGGTAATACGGAACACCGTGCTGGCTACCAACAGCCTCGGATCACTAGCAGTCGAGATGACAGGCATCTTATCCGCATGGCTGTAACGGATCGTGCAGCAACGTCTCGATCCCTGAGTCAACAGATGGGGAGGTTTACAAGACAACAACCATCTGCACGAACAGTTCGAAGACGTTTGCAGCAGCATCGACCATCAGCTCGGAGACCATGGCTGCGGTTACCCTTGACGCTGCATCACAGCCAGGAGCGCCTGCGATGGTGTACTCAAAGACGAGCCTGGGAGCACGAATGGCAAAACGTCATTTTTTCGGATAAATCCAGGTTCTGCATGCAGCATCATGATGGTCGCATCCGTGTTTGGCGACATCACGGTGAACGCACATTGGAAACGTCTATTCGTCATCGCCATACTGGCGTATCATCCGGCATGATGGTATGGGGTGCCACTGGTTACACGTCTCGGTCACCTCTTGTTCGCATTGCCGGCACTTTGAACAGTGGACGTTACATTTCAGATGTGGCTCTACCCTTCATTCGGTCCCTGCGAAACCCTACATTTCAGTAGAATAATGCACGACCGCATGTTGCAGGTCCTGTACGGGCTTTTCTGGATACAAAAAATGTTCGACTGCTACCCTGGCCAACACATTCTCCAGATCTCTCACCAACTGAAAATGTCTGGTCAATGGTGATTGAGCAACTGGCTTGTCACAATACGCCAATCAGTACCCTTGATGAACTGTGATATCGTGTTAAAGCTGCATGGGCAGCTGTACCTGTACACGCCATCCACGTTCTGTTTGACTCAATGCCCAGGCGTATTACGGCCAGAGGTGGTTGTTCTGGGTACTGATTTCTCAGGATCTTCCGGCCGGGTGTCCGTGCGTTTCTAGGCGCTTCAGTCTGGAACCGCGTGACCGCTACGGTCGCAGGTTCGAATCCTGCCTCGGGCATGGGTGTGTGTGATGTCCTTAGGTTAGTTAGGTTTAAGTAGTTCTAAGTTCTAGGGGACTGATGACCACAGCTGTTAAGTCCCGTAGTGCTCAGAGCCATTTGAATCTCAGGATCTATGCACCCAAATTGCGTGAAAATGTAATCTTATGCCAGTAGTGTATATCAGTTAAAGTAGTCAGTAATATTAAGTTAGTAATTTTCACAATTTAAAAATGTTTATAAAATTTATGCCACAAAGTAAAAGCTAAACTGTATGTAAATACGTAATTAGATATGCATGTAAAATTAAACTTTATGTACCTGTCAATATTTGCTGTTGTTGCCATATGATAAATAAATAAATAAATCGTTTCATGTGGGCAGCGCAAGTAGAGGAGCTCTTGAAACGAAAGAATATTCGACGAATAAACTGGCCTACGCGTTTCCTCGACGTAAATTCCATAGAGCACGGATGGGATGCATCAATGACCATCCAGCAACTGTCATTCACGCTGTGGAGGAATGGAATATCCTACAACAAGGACTTCTTACCAACCGTGTGGTTAGCGTGGGAGTACGTTGCAGAGTATACATTCCTGTCAGTGGTGTTCACACACACATGTCCCGTCTCTTATAATTTGTAGGGTACCAATATAAATCCCTCAGACTTTAGAGGAATAATTGTCTTCTGACAAATGTGTTATTTCTGTTCGTCTGATTGCGAATTTCATTCAGTTACCTTCTGTACTACTCTGCAGCATTTCTTTCCACGTCGTTCATCGATCAATGCTGCTACTTAGCAGTGACACATCATGAGGAAGTTTCTTCTCCATAAGTTTTGCCTAGTGGCACACGAGTAGCACTAGTGGTAGTAGTAGCACTAGTGGAAGAAGAGGAAGAGGCAAAAGAAGAAGAAATTAGGCTGATTGCTAGAGTTGGTACCGCAGATGATCAGGTCAGACTTGGATCTGCCGAAATAAGGAGCCAGGCCGGGCGCACGCAGTGGTGGGGGTACGGCTGGCTCACCTTGTGCCTGTCCAGAGAGCGCAGCCACTCCAGGTCGGTGATGTCGGAGATACCGCCGTGCACCACCAGCACTTTGTTGTTGACGACTGTGCCCAGTGGCAGAGACCGGTACACCACCTCGATCAGCTTGAGAAGCCGGTCTGCGTTTTGCTGCAACACGCCAAGAAACGTACAGTTAATTGGTGTCGTTCATATGCGTCAGTACTTAATGCTATGTGTCTGACCAGGATTCGAAATCTATCACTCGAAGGGCCTAATACGGCTGCAGTCGGCGAGTACCTCACTTGGCAGCAAAAGGAACGAGAACAGTGAAAAAGTGTTATAACAGACATTTGCACGATTGCCATCTCCGTTGATCACTGCATTTGTTAGGATAATAACTTCAGCGCTTACGGTCCGTGATAATTAAGGAACCTATGAACATTTTATTTTGAGATAACTGATCCAGTTTGAAGCTGTGTGGCATGAATCTAGTGAAGGCAAAACAGAGTTATTAATTAGGAATATCAATAACTTTAAGTTACCGAATAGTGTAATAAACTACATACTTAGGAAGTGACAGGCACTCCTATTTAACGACGACGGTTCAATCCCGCGTCTGGCCATTCTGATTTAGGTTTTCCGTGATTTCACTAAATCGCTCCAGGCAAATGCCGGGATGGTTCCTTTCAAAGGGCACGGCCGATTTCCTTCCCTGTCCTTCCCTAATCCGATGAGACCGATGACCTCGCTGTTTGGTCTCTTCCCCCAAACAATCCAATCCAAATCCTATGTAACGAGCTAATCATCACCGTACTCCGTTCATCTGGTGCAAACAAATACAAACGCCATGATTGGTCAGCAGCCGTAGCCCTCTTACACTGCTGTTCCGCTCTTGGGAGTATGTCCAGCTTATGTTATCAGATATCTCATTACTATATCACTGTAAAAGTACCTCTAACACAGTTTGATGTACTAACAGCGAACAACGTTTTTTTAATCATACTTTAGCTATGTAATTTTTATTTCAAAAATCGTGTAGTTTCAAGGTTTCTCTAAACGCTACTTGTGATCTGATTGTCTCACTGTGCATACGTTCCGTGAAAATGGAGGACATTGTTTCCTGCTTCGTAGTGAAACACGTGCGTGGAACACCGTTAATGGCGAGAAACAAGTTGTTGTTAATGTTTCTCCCGTGATTACAGAGAAACAAGACCTCTGACGCTTTTCGAGATACACTATACACTAAATATAAGGAACCGTATTGTAACTGTATGCTTCCCGTAAAAGGTAGCGTCGCAGTATTATCATCGTGTATGCGGGCAGTTGGCTGCTCGAAACTCATTGTGGTCTAAAATTCTTTTCTTCGGGTTGAATACCTAAATCATTTAAATATGAAACCCATCCATTAGATATTAATTAACTCACACTCATGTAAAATGGTGCAAGATGTTAGAAATTCTCAGACAAATGAGGGTAAGCTATAGGGAGGGACGGTTAATATGCAATATGTACAACATCCAAGAGGGAATAGTGAGAGTGGACGACCAAGAACGAAGTGCTCGGATTAAAAAGTGTCTAAGACAGAGATGTAGTCTTTTGCCGCTACTGTTCAATCTGCATATCGCAGAAGCAATGATGGAAACAAAAGAAAGGTTGAGGTGTGGAATTAAAATCCAAGGTGAAAGGATATCAGTGATAAGATTCGCTGATGACATTGCCATCTTGAGTGAAAGTGAAGAAGAATTACATGATCTGCTGAGCGGAATGAACAGTCTAATGAGTACAGAGTATGGATTGAGAGTGCATCGAAGAAAGAAGAAGTTAATGAGAAGTAGTAGAAATGAGAACAGCGAGAAAATTAACATTAGTATTGATGCTAACGAAGTAGATTAAGTTAAGGAATTTTGCTACCTAGGCAGAAAAATTACCAGTGACGGAGTAAGGAGGACATCAGAAGCAGACTGGCAATGGCAACAAGGGCATTTATGGCTAAAGGAAGTCTACTAGTGTCAAACATAGGCCTTGATTCGAGGTTCTGAGAATGTACGTCTGGAGTACAGCATTGTATGCTGGTGAAACATGGACTGTGGGGAAAGCGGAACAGAAGACAACCGAAGCATTTGAGATGAGGTGCTACAGACGAATGTTGAAAATCAGGTGGACTGATAAGGTAAGGAATGAGAAGGTTCTGCGCAGAATCTGAGAGGAAAGGAATAAAGAAAAGGGAAAGAATGATAGGACATCTGTTAAGACATCAGGGAATGACTTCCATGGTACTAGAGGGAGCTGTTAGGGGAAAAACTGTAGAGGAAAACAGATTGGAATACATCCGGAAAATCATTGTGGATGAAGATTGTAAGTACTACTCTGAGATGAAGCGGTTGGCACAGGAGAGGAATTCATGACGGGCCGCATCAAACCAGTCAGTAGACTGATGACCCCAGGGGAGGAAAAACACTCATACTTCATTATCATTTTTTTAAGAAAACTGCGCATCTTCTACGTTCTAATTATATATCGAACGCAAATTTCTGGTTTTCATTGCAAATGTTCATTCTTAATTAGCCACATTTTATAAAATATTCTAGAAGTTAAGAAAACATTAAACAATTAAATCTTTGGAGAAAACTGAAAAATCAAATACTCTTTATTTGAATCCGCCCCTTATTTTGTATGACAGGTGTGGTCCCACAGGAGCCAGAGTAATAAGCGTCACAGAAACATAGAAAATAACAATTTTCGCAGCGTCGTGCACACTGTAGAAATTCTCCATTTTTACATTTGTCACCGTGACACTGCAATGTGAACCAAACAGAATTGGTCAGGAGCCAGGTTAAGGGAATTGTCGCGAGAAATAACTAAATGTTTGAGCTGCCAAATGGACTGGAAGTATTATAATGCACGAAGCTTTGTGACACATCACTGCCGAATGATGGCGAAATACAGGTCATAAAAGAGGAGGAGGGAATGTGTGTTTTTTGGTCGCTTGGGATTCTGTTGCTGATCACCTCGGGATCAACGTAGTAGGACTGAAATATACCATATTCCTCGGAGTCCGATATAGAAGGAATTCAGAGTTTACCAACGACTCACGGCAGTGGCTTCAGTGTTTAACTGCATAGGAAATCACCAGTGCGCTTTTACACTACACATGGCACATGTAAAAAAAATTACCCTTGTTAAAGTCAGGAATTTTCGTCTTTTTTTTAAATTGCAATACTATGTTAGCGAAGATGGAGAACATGTACCGTTTTCCGTCCAGTCACCTAAGAAGCATATCGCCTGAGTTTTGCCATATATTAAGTCCATCTGTTTAGAAAGTGACATTCAAGGCTATATAGTTTCCGTGCTCGTCTCTTTTTACGTCTTTACTGCAACTGTTCACGTCACTGCAGGCCAGTTACATCGGATGGCTGGCCAGTGCTGTACGACTTAAACGCGCCGGAAAAGCAGTTGCCCCGTATCGTCATTATCGTACTTGACTGTACTCGAGACAGCTTGGCTTCAGCTCGACATGAAACGAAACCGTTTGAGGTTCCACCAAACGCGAAAGAACTCATAGTGTGGTATATACATGAGGTTTATTCTGATGATGAACGGAGTAAAGATGTCACGAGGGGCAGTTCGGCCAGTGGAAAAGACGGTGGATATTATGGTGTTACCAGAGAGGCAGTAACAGCTGAATGGATCGCTCAGGACAGTTCAGTGACTTCGAACGTGGATTAATCACTGGATGCCATTTGAGTAACAAATCCATTAGGGGCATTTCAACACTTTAAAGCTGCCCAAATTGACCATTGGTGATGTGAAACGCGAAGCTACGAGAACAGCTGAACTAACATCAGGAAGAGCTCACGAAGTGACGGACACGGGCTTTCGAGCGTAGTTCTGAGTGAAACAAAGAGGGATGGAATCACTTGAGTTGGAATGACCTATCAGCAGACCGGCTAGCACAGTGACAGCGTGTAGGGAGTTAAAAAGCATGGTCGAACTGCTTCTCATACGTCACACATTTCTGCTGTCAATGCTAATCGGCACTTCAGGTGGTGTAAAAGCGACGCCACTGGTCAGTGGATAACCAGAAACGAGTGATATGGAGCGACATATTACGGCACACCCTGTGGCAACCTAATGGAAGGTTTGGAAAATGTTATCTACCATCATGTGTAGCGTCAACAGTCAACTGCGGATGAGGTAGTGCCGTCGTGTGGCGATGTTTTTATTAAGTTTTAGTTCCCTTATTGCGCTAAAGAGAATAATGAATGCGGAAGGTTTTAAACACATTTTACAGCCTTGTTTAGCGAGTGCGGTAGAGGAACAGCTGGGAGAGAATCATTGTTTGTATCAGTATGGCAATGCACGCTGCCTCAAAACAAAATCTGTCTCTGGATAATAACATTGCTCAAATGGATTGGCCTGTCCAGTCTCCAGACCTGGACCCAATGGGACACTTTTGGAAATGAGTCATAAAGTCGGCTTCGCTTCTGACCCAAGCGTCCATCTTCTCTGGTTGCGGCTCTTGTGGACGAATGGGATGCCCTTCCTTCACAGACATGTCATCGAAAGTATCCCTAGCTGAGTTCGTGCCACCATAAAGGAGGAGAAGGAGGCTGGACATACGACGTATTAATGTCCACTAATAGGCGTCTGTCGAATTTTGATCAGATAGTATTGATATCAACAACAGTAACATGCACAGACGTCTGAGACTTGTTAATAGAAGAGACGGTGTGCACATACGTCTGAGACTTGTTAATAGAAGAGACGGTGTGAGTTGGAATGTAGAACGTCCATCACGGGGATAGTGTGAGTAGATGTAACAGTGCTGATGAAGATGTGATAAGTGTCATAGTGTCACTTGTAAGTGATGATGACCAGTCTTCCGACTGGTTTACTGAGGCCCGGTACTACTTTAGTTCCTGTGTCAGCGTTTCATTTTAAGATAAAATTTTCCACCAATCGTCTTCAACTCTATGTTCAATGTACTCCAATATGAGTCTTCCCCTACAGTTTGACCTTTTATACTCCGTCTAGCACTACAGAACTTATTCGCTGATGTCTTAACAATTGTCTTACAATGCTGTCATGCCTACTAGTCAGTGGTTTTCACGTTCATTCTCTGGAAAATCTACTGGTTTCTCGTACTGTCATAGCCAGCCTGCTCTATTCTATTCTATCAGTCATCCTTTTCTATCCCATTCTTCCTGCATTATCTTATTATGTTGTATGCCATGCTGCTTATCCTATGCTACCCAGCATATTCAACTCTACTCACTCCTAACCTCTTCTCGCCACGAATACGTACGTGCACTTATAGGTTAACAAGTAATGTAACAACACCGTGAGTGAAGTGTTGTACAAAATAATCGTCTCCACAATATTAGCGAATGTTACTATAACATAAATAAAATTACTAAGCAGTAATAAGATAATGTCTTTATCTACACAGAGTTGTGATGACTCTAGGTTTTATCCCAGGAGATATTTGTTCCAAAGAATTAACTATGATTGTACCTGTAACATACATGAGCAGTATATAAATACGTTTTTTATGAATCCTGTACAGACTTATGCTGGTTCCAGACTTACATAGCAACGTATAACCCAAAGACCATTCATACTAGAAGATAACAAATAGTATTACGTAAAAGCAGAGGTCCCCAACCGTGCGATAGACTTTTTGCAAGTATATATACGGTGGTATGGATTAAGATCCCAAGTATCACACACTGCAGTCATTCACCCTTGTGAGCACTCCTTTGAGAGTAATTGACTATATAAATTTTGTGTGACGCTTAAGGGGGGAAACCACATTAGGAGACTGACGCAGATTTTTTGGGACCTTTTTTAGGTGGGAAGCATTAGCGAGAATCTAATCAAATTTGATATAATTTCATTCACATTTCGACCAGGTTTTTGAATTTTTTAGAATAATTTCAGCGAAAAATAACGAAGTTACGTTGTGATGTCCGCTGAAGGTTGTGAGTATAGTTCTCCAATTGCATGCAGTGAAGCCATACCGATTTTCATCTGAAATGAAAAAGGTTTTGATTTTACGTTAATAACTTCTTTTCTATGAATATGAACCTCAATTCAGGTGAAAATAATGAAAATTAAAAATTTTACAGGCGTTGGAACTATTTACTTTGATTTTCACCATTTTTTTTCTCTAATATTGCAAAGAAAAACGTCCTTAAAATCATATCATCTCACAAGTTGGTTCATATAATTCGTAATTATATAAGGAATCATACTGTCAATATTCATAAGTTTCGGGTCTACATTTTTTGAGTTAGATTGCACGCAAATGTGAAAAAAGCCATTTCGAGATATTATTCGCGGAAATTAGAAATTCAAGGAAGTTAACAATAATGTAAAATGTTCACCGAATCATTTGAGATTTCAGCACCATATAGTAATCCTTCTTCTTCCTGATAGGCTTCATTTTGCACTTTCAAAAGTGCTTTCCGAGCTTTCCGACCTTCCTTCGATTACAATCAACTATGTCGCTTCTGCCGGCTCACGCACTGGTTTTCCAATTGTTCGGCGTAATTGAAGTTTTGCGTGTATACTACAATTCCTGCCTCGTTCGTGACAATCAGAAGCGATCAATATCCTTCATTGAATAATCCCGCTGATAATACGATGACAATTCAACGACTTATGCACGGAGTGCAAGTGTTTAGGAGCTAATAGCTAAATAGTGGAGTTAAAACATTCATTCGCATTTCGTGTGTGGGCACCCAAACGTCTCTCCAGTAATTCATCCCTTGATCTGCGCTCGAGCCTGTACCCGATGTGCACTCGGTTCTATGCTCATAAAATCTAAATGAATGCGAATGTAATTTTGAAATTTTAACAGCGACTTCTTAGATACTTAATCTGACTATTTACGCAATTAAACAAATCGGATTTCTTGGACCTCCTAATGTGGTTTCCCCCCTTAAGAGCTTTAAAAATGTTGCATAAAGTAGTCTGGTTGCGTGGCATAATGGAGAGGATAATAGCTTCACGTACAGATGGTTGTGGATTCGAATCTTGTCCGGTGCGCTAACACTATTTTTAATTTTTAAATCATTATCTAAATGAATTGGATCATTATTTTTACTAACTAGTTTAAGTATATTTTTTTATTTCTGTTCCTCTGTCACATCATTTTAATCATGGTATGAACTTTTTGATTTGTTTCATTTTTTTCTCTATATCATAGTTTTCCAATAGGAATTTTTGTGAATATTCGAAAAGTCCTACCTATAAGTTAAAAACAAAAGACGAAATAATGTATTTATATTTTTGCTATGGTGTTAAAACAAAGTTTTGTTAACAGATATGCAATTTTTTGCACCGTAACCATCAGACAAACATTTACAACATAACCGAAAGATCTATTGAACTGCTCAAAAATTAACTCAAAGGAAAATTTAAATGAAAGACGGGCTTATAAGTAAAACGAAAGTCAAGCAAAATGAGAAATTGGTAAAATGAACGTAATAATGTGGACAAAATAACAGGGTGATAAAGAAAAATAAATTAAATCGAAATTAATACATAAAATTAATTAAAAACACCTGAACAGAGATTTCAAATTGAGAAAGAGTGATACGAAGAAAAAAGAGAGTAAATGAAGAAACTGATGTTATTATTAAAATTATGAGACAAATTAATGGAATTTAAAACTTACATTTGAACGAACTAATGGAATAAAAATAATGATAAAATTCATTTCAATAAAGATTTAAAAATAAAACAAGTTTAGAGCACCTGACAAGATTCTAATCCACAACCTCCTGCATTTGATGCTGTTATTCTATATATTATACCACACAAACACACTAAGTAGCGCAATTTTTTAACACTACTGAGTGCCATACAAAATTCCGAATTTTTTTTGTCCATTATTCGCAAACGAGGGTCTACCAGGGTGAATTGCTGCAGTGTGTGATACCTGGGATCTCAACCTACAGCACCACATAGATTGTTTCATAAAGTCGATCGCACCGCTGGGGACCTCTCCTTCTTAGTGATAACATATGTAGAACATAAACGAGTAAATGATTTTCGTCACTCGGTGCGTGAACAATTTGAGACGTAGGGATGTAGCCGCAAATTGAATGGTATTGAAGAATTCCGCCCAGATGAAACCGTTAAAACAACCCGTTGCTTTCGTTTTTAGGCTTTCGTTTATAAATTACTTTCATTTCAGTTCTTTCATAACGAAAGAAGATTTATTGTTTGATATATACTTATAATTAAAACTACATTTTGAATTTGGTGTCATTGGTATTGTATTATTACAGCTAAGAATCAGAAAAAATTATAATTAACTAGAGAAATTCTATGTATCGTACGTATTGCTTCGTCTGCTTTGAAAGTAGGAGGGTACAGGTTTTGAGTAAACAATAAATACACTCCTGGAAATGGAAAAAAGAACACATTGACACCGGTGTGTCAGACCCACCTTACTTGCTCCGGACACTGCGAGAGGGCTGTACAAGCAATGATCACACGCACGGCACAGCGGACAGACCAGGAACCGCGGTGTTGGCCGTCGAATGGCGCTAGCTGCACAGCATTTGTGCACCGCCGCCGTCAGTGTCAGCCAGTTTGCCGTGGCATACGGAGCTCCATCGCAGTCTTTAACACTGGTAGCATGCCGCGACAGCGTGGACGTGAACCGTATGTGCAGTTGACGGACTTTGAGCGAGGGCGTATAGTGGGCATGCGGGAGGCCGGGTGGACGTACCGCCGAATTGCTCAACACGTGGGGCGTGAGGTCTCCACAGTACATCGATGTCGTCGCCAGTGGTCGGCGGAAGGTGCACGTGGCCGTCGACCTGGGACCGGACCGCAGCGACGCACGGATGCACGCCAAGACCGTAGGATCCTACGCAGTGCCGTAGGGGACCGCACCGCCACTTCCCAGCAAATTAGGGACACTGTTGCTCCTGGGGTACCGGCGAGGACCATTCGCAACCGTCTCCATGAAGGTGGGCTACGGTCCCGCACACCGTTAGGCCGTCTTCCGCTAACGCCCCAACATCGTGCAGCCCGCCTCCAGTGGTGTCGCGACGGGCGTGAATGGAGGGACGAATGGAGACGTGTCGTCTTCAGCGATGAGAGTCGCTTCTGCCTTGGTGCCAATGATGGTCGTATGCGTGTTTGGCGCCGTGCAGGTGAGCGCCACAATCAGCACTGCATACGACCGAGGCACACAGGGCCAACACTCGGCATCATGGTGTGGGGAGCGATCTCCTACACTGGCCGTACACCACTGGTGATCGTCGAGGGGACACTGAATAGTGCACGGTACATCCAAACCGTCATCGAACCCATCGTTCTACCATTCCTAGACCGGCAAGGGAACTTGCTGTTCCAACAGGACAATGCACGTCCGCATGTATCCCGTGCCACCCAACGTGCTCTAGAAGGTGTAAGTCAACTACCCTGGCCAGCAAGATCTCCGGATCTGTCCCCCATTGAGCATGTTTGGGACTGGATGAAGCGTCGTCTCATGCGGTCTGCACGTCCAGCACGAACGCTGGTCCAACTGAGGCGCCAGGTGGAAATGGCATGGCAAGCCGTTCCACAGGACTACATCCAGCATCTCTACGATCGTCTCCATGGGAGAATAGCAGCCTGCATTGCTGCGAAAGGTGGATATACACTGTACTAGTGCCGACATTGTGCATGCTCTGTTGCCTGTGTCTATGTGCCTGTGGTTCTGTCAGTGTGATCATGTGATGTATCTGACCCCAGGAATGTGTCAATAAAGTTTCCCCTTCCTGGGACAATGAATTCACGGTGTTCTTATTTCAATTTCCAGGAGTGTACATAAATGGTGACGTCAGCTAGTAGGGTTTGGGCGCAAGTCAAGTTGGTGTTTCTTGCGCTAAGAGCCACGTGCAAGATGGCCCGGTATCGTGTAAAACAATAGTATCTGCACGTGATTGTGTGAACCATAAGTCAGAGTTGGCCAGGAATTCTCACTGCCGAAACAAGGTCTCAATGTAGCAAAGAGTAGTCGAAGCAAGAGTATTTTGTGTGGCGACACTACTCTCACCTCCTCAGACAGCTCACTGTCGAAGACGCCTGCACGTTACTGCTACTGCTATCAGAGTTCGTCTGTTAGCCACATGCATGGCATTGTACAGCGTGAGACAGGATCTTCGTGGCGAAGGAAGTCTCTCACGTACTAGCGAACAGCGGAAAACACATAGAACAACTCCAGTAACGTGTACGGCAAATTTGTTCGCCTGAACCTTATGGACGGATTGTAAATTTTTGCTAACGAGAATTTAGAAAGCTGTTGCTACCGTAGGAGCTTCGTGGGATAGCCAGTACAGTTAACTGAAGAATTTGAATATGTGTTAATACAAATGATTAATGTGGAGAGAAATCGTAGTATTGCTTGTGAGGTTCGATAAACTTCGCAATAGTTGAGTGAGATTACAGGGTGCCATGTCGTTTTTGTTAAGGTGCCCAGACCATAATATAGTTGCAAGGTTTGCGAGAGTTTTGCGTTACATTAATTCTCCTGCCGCTAATCACATCAAACAACGTGCTGGTTTAAGTCCTTTTCGGCGAAGGATTCACTGCACTCGCCAACAGTTGGATTTTTTTTCGAAATAATTATTTTGGCTTCCTTTAATGACTGCTCCGAAAATTTTCGCGTTCTCTTGGCACTGGTTGGATGGTGACTCTTGATCGGAGACAGTTTTGCTGACTGGGAATTTTACTCTGTAACTGCCCGGCTTTCGGCGAAGTTTGAAGGTTTCCGTGGCACAGAGTGCAATCCTACATCTCGACCTTCTGCTATCAATCTCATGGAGAAAGCTATGGACGACGAAGATTATCAACGCGAGGGGCAGATTCAAATTTTACACATACGCCCAAGCGGTTGATTTTATAATTTCTATCGAACATGGCGTTTTTAAACTATCTTCTGATATTACCGAGGAGGTTATAAGAGAAGCACGTTGTGTGTTTACTTGCCTGTGTTGCTTTGGGTTCAGTGCGTTTACCCATTGTGGATACCGATGTTGTTGTCTCATGCGTAGCCCAGGGAAATGCTAAAGTTCTATTGAACAGGCAGGATTAGCCTTAAAAGATTCAGTGTTTCCTATTTCATCCACTGTGCAACAGACTCGGAGCTTCCCCGTCAAAAAGTGTTGAGATGGAGATTAAAACCCTCCTGAAGAAAATTTTCTTCTCGCAAGAGACTCTCAAGTGTCTTCTCTCTCATTGAGCTGTCTCCCAGATTATACGGCCTTCTAAAGGTTCGCGTGCATGTATTTCCTCTTAGGCCTCTTTTCAATAACATTGTTTCCGACACACCGTGCAACAAAACATCTTGCTTCTGTGTTTAGCCCGCAGGTAGGCCGATGCGTGCATCACATCGAAAACTCTGCGGATTTCTTACGTCAGTTGGAGGTATCCCTTTTGAATGAAACTGTTATTTTAGTTAGTTTTCCTGTGGTCTCCCTCTCTTTTCCCTTATGTTCCTCTGACTCATTACAATTAAATAAGGTTAGGTTTGGTGTTGAATTAACGAGCCTATTTCGACATTTGCTGACATCCACTTACTTTTCATTCAGTGACCAGTACTATGAACAGATACTACGCGACAGGTGGAGTTGCGATGGGCAGTCCTCTGTCCCCTGTTATTGCCACTTTATGTATGGATGCCTGCTCTGGAGTTGGCGGCATTGAAACCTGCGTATTTTTACGGACATGTAGAAGATAATTCTGTTCCGTGGGCTCATGACAGCGAGAATTTAAAAGGTTTTTTTCTTAGAAAATATGACATTAATCCACACGCACATTCCTTCGCAATGGAAGTGGAAAAGGATAGCTGCGTACTGCGGCGACATACTATTAATTTTCTCCTTTTTATTCTTGTTTTAATAAAGCTGTTGTATTTTAGTGCAAATATAATAGTCCGACTATAAATGTGTATTTGTTATGAAGAAAAAGGCTTATATATGAGTCATGCTGTCACAATGTGTAGAGTATGGACTGATCAATTTATAAAATGTTGTCGTTGTAATACAGTATCCGTCTTTTGTCTGACAAACTTGACTTGTTACTTCCCGTCACTTTTCCTCCTCCCAGCTGCGAACTGTTAAGACGCATGTTTTAATGAGAGTTTCTTTAAGTCTCAATAATTACTCATTTCTGGTCCAGTGTTGTGAAATATTACTTTATATTGTACCACCAATGCCCTTAGTATATTATTGATAGGTTTTAGAGTCAAATTGTGGGTAATTTTGACTTTATCAAGGCTAAAAACCGTCTAGCGCTATGTTTGTTTAACGGCCACTACGGCTATCTTACTGAGATCGCTACGAACTGTAGTAATTAATCAGAATCTTCCATGCTCTTTAATTTATGAATTCCTATTTGCTACTGCGAACAATATTGCCGTACTTGAGACATTCGGAGCCGACACGTTTGTGATAACAAGAAACCAAGCCATTTATTCCCGCAACTCACAATATTTCGTGCAGAAGTAAGTTTCCATTCATCCTCAATATAACTTTCCAGTTAGAGCTAAACTGTCCCTTCCTGACGTGTTGCTTAGGAGGAAGTCTGACTGCAGGAAACCATCTCACACTGATTTGTATCAACAAGATGATAATTACACCTTCCAACTCAACGTGAAGTGGTACTTCGTACTTTGATTCAAAGGGCCCACCTCTTCTCAGACCCTGAAAGTTTTTCAGCTAACTTAGCACTCCTGAAAGTAACCTTTGGTCATAATGGCTATACTGAAAGGTGGATCAAACACACATTATATTACCGAACAACCGTGAGCTGGGTGAGTGATGTTAATAGCGCCATTGCACCGAAGTCTGCAGCCATTTTTACCTTACGCAGAAAATATTTCCAATCGAGGTGAACGTATGCTGGAGAAATATAATGCGATTTTATTTTTCAACCATCATCTAAAATTATGACCCTTTTAGATAACGTAAAGGATGATCTTGGTATGTCTACAGCGGGTGTTTAGCGTATTCCTTGCAACTGTGACATGTCATGTATTGGTCACACCATAGGACCATGGAGGGCCAATGTATTGCGCATACACACTGTATGTGGGCTGTTTAGGTTTTTATATTGGTAACGCCACGTAGCGCACTGTATGAAAATCACTGGCTGTGCTGTGTGCAGTCTGTGGCTGGGTGGCATTTTTGTAATATTCGCTATTGTAGTGTTGGGCTGTTGGCTGTTAACAGCGCGTAGCGCTGCGCAGTTGGAGGTGAGCCGCCAGCAGAGGTGGATGTGGGGAGTGAGATGGCGGAGTTTTGAGAGCGGATGATCTGGACGTGTGTCCATCAGAGACAGTAAATTTGTAAGACTGGATGCCATGAACTGCTATATATATTATGACTTTTAACACTACTAAGATAAATGCATTGTTTGTTCTCTATCAAAATCTTGCATTTGTTAACTGTGCCTATCAGTAGTTAGGGACTTCAGTAGTTAGAATCTTTTATTTAGCTGGCAGTAGTGGCGCTCGCTGTAGTGCAGTAGTTCGATTAACGAAGATTTTTGTGAGGTAAGTGATTTGTGAAAGGTATAGGTTAATGTTAGTCAGGGCCATTCTCTTGTAGGGATTACTGAAAGTCAGATTGTGTTACGCTAAAAATATTGGCTATCAGTTTAGTGTTGATCAGAATAGGTAAAGAGCGAAATGTCTGAGTACGTTCAGTTCTGCTTAGCTGTTTGAAAACCAAATAAAGTAAGAGGTTTATCAGCACAGTAATTCATTAATTTTTCTAAGGAGACGTTTCAACACCACAAATGCTTACAACAGATGAGCAAGTGTGCTACTGCAGAATATTGTCTTCATACCAGTCATTCTATGGAATATAACGACATGGAGAGTCTGGCATTCACTTTCAGCTTTTGGGTAAGGTAACAGTTGAGATTAAATTAAAAGTATAGATCTTTCGACACCTCCAGAGAACTAACCTTTTCTCTAAGGTCCTTGCGGACCTGCAACCTCTTTGAACGCGATGCTGACCCCTTTGGAGTGAATTCCAACCGCAGTCTTTGCTCCGATACACAGGGTGGATACCCTAGGGACAGTTCAAAACCATTCGACTAAATGAGAACTTCATTCGGTTGCTTTTACAGTGTTCCTATTTTGCGCCGTCCTGTGGCCTCCTCGTGTGGGGGCCCAACTTTGACATGTGTGTGAATGAAACGTAAAAGTGCCAGTCTAATTCTTCCTGCGTCGGCAACACCCTCAGTGTCACTCACACACTTTGTTGGGTAGTACCTACAAAGAGATAATCCTTGACCGACCCCTAGGCACCTGCACGTAAGCTGTCCTCTCGACAACACTCGCACCCCTCAGATTCTGCATACCTATAAGCAAGCGCTAGAGCAGCAGTGCAGCACCACTCAGTTGCTGGGTGTCTAATGAATTGCCTGCCTGTAGGCGTTTGGGGATCAATCAAGAACTCTCTTCGTACAGGTAAATTTTTAAAGTGTTCAACAAAGTTGGCACCGAGGGTGTTGGCGATCTGGTGAGCCCTAGAGGGACTGTTTGTCATTTCAATCATGCTTCTGCCAATATCACACACCTGCCTTTGCCATGTGAACACACCACCGGAAAGTGCGAAACAGGAGGACTGAAGTAGAATCAACTCCATTTTTTGCTTCGAATCAGGTTCAATTTTGGTTTCGCATGCTCCCTGATTGTTCCATTGTGAACATCAAAGCAAAATCTTCGGTCGCATACACTCCAAAGGGATCAGACCATGTTTAATGTGATTGCAGCCCCACAGTATCCTTAGAATAGTGTTGAATTGCCCGGGAAGAATCTACAATGTCAAAGGTCGCCAAGGACGTCGTCATGTTGCTCATTACACTTTGAACTGTCGTTTTGGACCGCAAAATGTGTGTAAATGAAGAGGTGATTTAAGTGACGCCCTTTATATCACTTCCTGTGCCTTTCCGTGTCGATTCTTAGCAGCGGTGTGAGTGAAATGTTTTCCTCGACCACCCATAAGAAAACCGCGTGGTTTCAAGACTTAGCGTAGCGATTCAGACGTCGATCAAAGAGATATCAAGAGAAGAGTGAGATGTGAATAAGAGCGGTTGTGGAGACCTTCTGATCATGTGACACCTCCACAGTGGCGTTGGACAGGATTGTGGTGAAATTTCGCGCCTATGTGGCATCATTAACCCACCTTATACGTAACATACTGTGTATTAATGATATGGTCTTCCTACTGCATGGCATATGCATATTAAGCGAAATTTCGTTGTATACAATCCGCACTGTGCTGGAATGTTAACAACCATCAGTACAGTTTGTCTGGACTACCATGTACTCTGCAACGCTAGGTGGTGGAAGCCACATCGCGTGCTGTCCTCCTCACGACTGTGCAGACAGACTGCTGCTGGCGGGTTCCCCCAACTGTACAGCACTGAGAGAACAACTTTGTGGAGTGTGACTACGAGTGCCCCTCGCTTGCGGGCGTCGCGAAATGGAGTGGAACTGTGCGGCAGCCACCCAAGTGCCGCGTCAAATGGCTGCCAACTCCCCCCTCCATTACCTCTTTCCCCAGGAGCGCCAATTCTGCAACGTTTAGCTTCTCAGTACTCCTCCCGTTACGTCTCAGGAACTTACATTAACTAGAACTGTTTCAGTCTCTTCTGGCTTTTTGCGAGTCAGCAGGTAATATACAGTTACGACAGCATCTTAAATTTCTGTTCTCATCCCCACAGACAGTCCCATTTGAAAAGTTTGATATGCAATATTTTATACTGGTTGGTTATAACTAAAGTGCAACTACTCACCGTGGTCTAGTGTGTGGTGTATTATCGTATGGTAGGGAAACTTGGTAGATTTTCTAATACGTTAATATGGAACCAAATTGCACTGAAAAGTTAATTAGTACCAATTTTGGCCTCAACTTTGCAAATGTGGCGCTGTGAATACAAGAAAGACGTATAGAAAAGTTTGCGTAGGTAATGTATTAGGAACGAGAAGTAGACAGCAAAGGTCAAACAAGTGAGAAAACGTAATGTCGATATTATTATTAACCACCGCTTATACAATTTCTTCAATGTGAGCACCGGAGACACTGACGAAATGCTGTATCCGGAAAATGACGTGATCAGCACTTGCTCGTAGCAGTTTCGGTGGAATCTGAACAACATGTTCCGATCTAATAGTTCTCAGATGAGTTAGAGGCCAAATGTATCCGTGATAAACGCGTTCTCTTAGTAATCCCCAGAGCCAAAAGTCACTTAGATTAAGATCAGACGACGTTACAGGCCAAACATCTGGAAAAACTCTTGTTACAACGCGTTCTTGGGACGTTGCGTTAAGCAGGTCTCTCGTTGGGGGAGCGAGATGAGGTGTTGCCCCATATTGTATAAAAACAGTAGTTTCCACACAGTTGCGCTCTTCCAGAGCAGGAATCACACGCCGTACAAGGTCGGTAGACGTCACAGTACACGTTATAGGCTCTCTCGATGTATTCTCTTCAAAGAAGAACGGATCGAGAATCAAGGTGCTTGCGAAATTACATGCCACAGTCACATAAGGCCAGTGCAATGGCTCTGCGTATACAATGCGCAGTTTAACAGTCCTCCAAATTCGGCAGTTCTGTATACTCAGTTGATCTTGTACTGTAAAATGTGCCTCATTACACTACAGAATATGGCCCGGCAACATGTCACTAACTTCGGTCCACTTCAGAAACCGGAGAGCCAATTCAGAACGTTGCTGCGGATCATGAGGTTTCAATTGCTGCGCCGTCTGGATCTTGTACGGGTACCAGTGTGAATAGAGTGCAAAACGTAGCGTACTATTGAACATGGGATGGACACTGCACACTGCCCGGGGCACGTGCTGCTTGGTCAGTTACAGCAACAGCAACCTCCTCAACAACCTCCACCGGGATAGGACGCCTTCCTCTTCCAACTCACCAGTATTGTCGAAATTCTCTGTCATGTTATTTAAGCCGTTTAATGACGCTGGGTCTCTCCCCAGGCCTCTCAGTCAGCGACACCGTCTGAATGTAGCCGTGTAATTGCTGCCGTTCACATAAAAGGCTTTCATCAAATGCGTACAGCCTCCCTTCTCAATAGCCGTACTGTTCATTCATCTTATGGCTTGTCAAGTGACAGCATGGATGTCATACCATCAGACAAAGAGTGTACAGCGTCAGGTTGGCACCTGGTGGCCAAAACTGGAATTAATTTGTTTTCCAACGTAACTTGGTTCCGCAATAATGCTTTAGCATATCTACCAAGTTTCACAGCCGTACGATAATTAAACCCACACTGCACCTCCCTGACCAGCTGCACTTTAATTATAAACACCCAGTACTTAAACTGGTATGCTTCTCTCAGAAGACAATCCCAGATTACACGAATATCAAAGTTTCAATAACATAAAAACGTTTACGTCAATAGCGGTATGCCAGTACAAAAGTTTTATTCCTACCGGAGTGTACTTTTGTCTAAGTTTCCGAAATTAGATACAAGTCACTTCGTATTTTTTATTGATAGGTTTCGAACAAGAGTATCTTCAGAATATTCAGTTTACAGTTGGTTGGCAGCTCTAGAGGTTAATCTGGTCGTGCTATGGTACAGTAGTAAATCATGACATTGACACTGACAGCGCCAAATTTCATCTTCGGCGCTGTCAGTGTAAATCTCACCATTTACTACTGTACTTTAACAGCACTTCAGAAGGTAAGTTTAAGTACTATAGCACTACCAGATTAATCTCTAGAGCTGCCACCCAACTTTAAACTGTATATTATGAGTACGCTCTCGTTCATTTTAAAAGCAAAACCGGTCTATAAAAAACACGAAGTGCGACATGTGGATGTTTTCGGAAACATAGTTTTAACTGTTGCTCCCCCTGTGAGCAATGCCTACTCTTGGTACCTTTTTCTAGTTTCTACTCTGGAATATCAATTACTATGGATCACAACCGATGTTCTTTTCTGACGACTATTTTCCCATAGCACATGCCGTGTCAACAGAATTTTTTTAAGCGTTAGCTGAATGTGGAATGGGAAAACAGAAGAGAAGAGATTCGAAGCGTTTATTATGGTGAAGTACATAAAGACGCTGAAAATGAAGTATGCTGATAAGAAATGAGAAATTCTCTGCATAATCGACAAGGCGATGAGTATGTGAGAAAGCACTGCATAAAAGAAGGGAGAGCCACGTGTTAGGACAACAGGGAACAACTGGCATGGCAGTAGAGGGAGTCCTAGACGGCAAAAGGTGTTGAGGATGTTTGGTATGAGTGCTACTCTGAAATAAAGGGATTGGCACAGGCAAGGAATTCGCCACAGGCTGCCTCCAACCAGACAACTGTCGAGAGAAAAAATAAAAAGCTTGCTACCGGCTTTTTTCTGTTACTAATTTACGACATATATTGATCATAAACTGTTTTTTTCTACAAATCCACTGTGATATAAACTTTGGTCCACACTTGTTTATTCATGATATCCGAACCACACAACTCAAATGTTCGACCCATGTTGTTTATGGGTCGTGATCCTGAACGCAGGTGCTATTCTTTTAAAGACTAAAGGGAGGTAAGTTTGAATAGATGGAATCCGTGCACAAAGATTGTTTCAGTCATTTGCTTTCCGTTAAGATTGTCACTTCACTTAAAATGACCAGCATCTTCTTGATGCTTACTGTGAGCCATAATATGTGCACGATGTTTGGTTGACATTATGCTATTTGTTACAGGTTTACGCTTTAGAGATCGCTTTTCCTATCGACATCCCTGTTACCTAGAGCAGGGATTCCTAAACTTTTCCTCTACTGGAATACTTTGATGGAACACACCGTTCATTTTGAAGCTTTATAAAAGTTTTAGAATTGAGAAAAACTTGTTTTATTCGGTTATTACTACAATTTAAAATCGAAACTAATAACACAAAAAGCATCATAAAATAAAAATAAAAATACATCGCCAAAATGTCGGAAAAAACGGCCTTTTTGTTAGCAGTTTTTCGTGGAGCATTTATTCACCTCCCGCAGAACATCAGTGTTACCCAAACACAGTCTGGGAAATCCCTGCCATAGGCGTTAAATGTCCTCGAGACTTATCAGTCAGATTAGTGACCCCGAAAACTATGTATTGGACAATAGTATAACCGATTTTCGATTATTTTTACATGCGATGCTTGTCATACCACATCTCACCCCACAACTGTGCTAATTAATGGTGGTTTGCTACAACTACAGGTACTTCCTCAAACAGTAAGAGATGTATCCACCAGCTTGCTTTACATTGCTGCATGTGTTCCAGAGTTTACATCCCAACATACATTTGCGCGTCAAGTACTTCTTTACAGGTAAGATTGCTGGACACACACACACACACACACACACACACACACACACACACACACACACACACACACACTACATTTTTGTAGGTGTAGATTAAGGGTGTTTCAGGAGGAAACTGAAGTAACGTGTCAAATACAGACCATTTACTAGGAAAAACACCAGCGATACTTATATGGATTTTGCAGTGGTTCCCAAGATAAACTTACACGAAACTCTCGCAAATGTGACGATTCATGTGAGTGTAGCACATATTTGAGTGTACAAGGCTACCTACACACTGTTAAAAATCCCTTCAAACTCATCTTGACTGACTCGGTTCTGTCATCTTAGGAGATTTTACCGACCTCGCGAGCATCAGTGGCATGTATCTATGGAGTTAATCCTGACTTTAACGTTTCCATAAACACAAAATATTAAAACAGTCACCCTTCACTACTTCACTCCTTCTACTGCCAAAAAAAGTTACACGTTATCTTTACTTTCTGAGCATTCCTCTCATTCGTTGCGGTAGTTCATGCCAGTAGCGTCATACTGATTAGCTACAGTGTAGTTTTTACACGTTTAGCATGAACAAAATGAAATATTTAAATTTATATATTTCAAATACATTAGTGAAGTTACTCTGACTGAACAGCGTCACTTTTTTTCGCTACCATATCTTTCATATCTGCAATGGATGATAGACGGGAACAACAAACAAGTGTAGATAGTGTGTCTGAGACATTTAAAGGCAGGAAGGAAGAAAGGAAGGATGAAGAATTAGAGACACGCCAGTACTTTACAAAGGAATCGTCTTGGTATTCCTCTTAGTCAATATAGGGACGGTACGTAAAACGTAAAACTGGAGTCTGTAAACACTCCAAGCGCATCGCCTTGCAAAAGTCGTGTTCGTTATCGGAATTTGAAATTAAATCTGTTTAGACACAGTACAATTATTATCACTTTTATTACGATCTAATATACTTGATGATTCACTCAGTGTAATGACCACTGGAGGTAATGGTACTGTAGTCTTATAAAAGAAATATTAATTAAATCAAGCAGATATTTCGAACCCACTGCTCTTTATTTAAAACGAGGTTCTTTAATGAACACCATTAACCACACCTGCAACAGGCATATTTCATTTTTCGACACATTTACCGGTACCGGATGC